>NC_092587.1:65871666-66201111 GCF_047663525.1 Anas platyrhynchos
GTTAAGGAGACCTGGTGCTAGTGTGGGACCTCCATGTAAAAATTACTGTATTACACAACAACAAAGATGCTTCTTGTTCCAGAAAGTTAAAACCTTTTTAAGAAAACATCTCTTTTAACTGTTCTGCAATGCATTTCAGAAAAAGCGGAAGTCACTCCTGCAGAAGCATTCTATATGCACTTGTTTTCCTTCCCCAGATACTATAAGAAACGTGGAGGTCTGTCCTAGAGGTGTGTCCCTGAGACCAACACACTTGTCACTGCAGGATGTGAGATCTTGGCTTCTATTTGATATGTCATAGCCAAATTGCCTGCAGTTTTTTTTTTTTTTTTTAACCATAAAAATATATTACATGTTTCTGAACAAGAGATTTTTGGCTTGCCAAATTCCATCTGCAATACGTTCAGCACTGGAGTTGCTTCAGTGTAATTACTGAAGTACCTTCTAGAATCACAAATGTTGGCATGTTGGTGTCTTGGCACCATCCTTACTACGCTTTTTTTTTTCTTTCTTATTTTTTAATTAGAAGAGTTCATAACTGAGCAGTAAGGTTGTGGGAAGGATGAGCCTCATAAGATTCAAATCTGTAGGTTTAAGCATCCCCAAACAAAGCAGACCATCACCACATGTTGAAATGGCCATGTCAGACCCTTTGTAGTCTCTGTTCACTTTTATTCAGGTAGTGCCTGGCTTGCCAGGTTGTGGGAACTGCAGTTGCCTCTCCTATGCCATGTGCTTCCTTTCCCTTTCTTTTTTGTTCTTTCCTTCAAGTACTTTTGCTACTATGTTACATGATGTTTTGCAAAACATGAATGAAATGCATCCTGAACTTACTGTATGCTCTTGCATATTAGTTTCTTCAAAATTAGACTCCCATTTGTAACTTAGTCTCAAATAATAGCTTCACATATTTTGTGTAACACCTGCATTTCTTCTGTGAAGCAGCAGATTTTTAGGTTTGTGGTTCCCCCCAATGACAAAAATCACTGGGATGGATTTTGGGTGTGTACGATGACATTGTGCATCTTGGCCTTAGTCATCTTCCTCCTCCTGGAACAAGAGTGGTCAGACACACAATATAAGCAGTTGTCTTTTTCAGAATTTGAAAAAGCCCCAAAGCCTAATTGACAGTTGTAACATCTGCTTCAAAAGGTAGCTGAACTTTCCCTTTAGTTAGAAAGGTCAAGGCTGAGGAATAACTTTCTTGTAGTTTCTCCATTACATTTACCATATAGCAACGTAGTTTAGAAGTTCACTGCAAATGCAACTTTTCCTCAAGACTTGTCAGTATGCTAAAAAGCTCACTTTACACCTTTGCAGCACTATCTTGGTTTGGTACTCCTGCAAGTCCCTATCTGTATGGCCATGACAGCTTTCCACTGACAGCATGTGCTTTAGCAGTAATCTGCAGCCCATCCAGTTGAGGACAAATATTTCTGTTGTGCATATCAGAGAGCTTCATTTTGTCCTTTGTCATTTGGGAATAGCCATGGGGTTAATTCCTTGCTTAATTTCCTGGATTCTTCTCTCTTTCAAGCTCACCTAACACCCTAAGAAGTGATAAGGTGGGAGACAAAGTCCCATTTTGTCCTGTGCTTGTAGCCCATGAATGAGAAGGGTGGATGTTCTGAATATGTGAAGTACTTGTTTCTGTTACATTCTGTGAGCATTGGTTGTTCCCTGTCCTATTCTGCTCCTGAAAATATTACCAACGTATTTTCTCACACTGAAAAGGATGTTATGTTCTTTACCAGATTATAGCAAGCAGAGATTTTGCTGTTTAGTGCCTAGCTTTTGATCTTTTCCAGCACTTGCCAAGAGGCATGACAAATTGAGTGCATGCCTGTATCCTGAAAAGAATAGAATAGAATAGTTCAATTGGAAGGGACCTTCAAAGATTATCTAAATCCATCTGTCTGACCACCTCAGAGCTGACCAAAAGTTGAAGCATATTCTTGAGAGCATTGCCCAATTGCCTCTTGGACCCTGAGAGGCCTGGGGTGTCAACTACCCCTGCAGGAAGCCTGTTCCAGCATTTGACTCCCTTCCCAGTGAAGCCACTTTCCCAATGCCCGCCTGACCCTCCCCTGGCAGCTCTGTGCTGTTCCTGCATCCCCTGTGGTCGGTCCCAGGGAGCAGAGACCGATGCTTCCCTCTGTGCCTCCCCTCCTCAGGGAGCTGCAGGGAGCAGCAAGGCCTCTTTTCTCCAGGCAGGACAGCCCAGTGTCCTCACAGGACGTGCCTTCCAGCACTTTCACCCGCTTTTGTGCTCTTTGCTCTTCTCTGGATGATTTCAGGTACCTTAGCATCCTGTTGTATTGTGGAACCCAGAAATGCACACAACATTGAAGGCAAAGCCACACCAATGCTAAATACAACTGGAGAGCCACCTCTCTGACCAGCTGGCTGTGCTGTTTTAATGCAGTTTGCCCTCTCGGCTGCCAGGGCACCCTCCTGTTGAGCCTGGTGATGACCAGCACCCCCAGGTCCCATACTGCAGAGCTGCTCCCAGCCACTCATCTCCCCACCTGTACGTGTGTCCAGCATTCCTCCATCCCAGGTGCAGCACCTGGCGTTTTTCCATTTTGGGCATATCAGCCTTTAGGCTGATAGTGTTGCAAGGGTAGGCTGTAGGGAGAGTCAGACTTGGGAGAATTTAAGGCAGGGCTCACAGGTGTGGAGGAAGAAGATGGAGGCACCCATTAAAATGCCATTAGGTGAGAAGTGACACAGTCTGCTTGGAATGTGAGAAGAAATTGGAGAAGGAACTGGAAAAGCTCCTAGGGAGCTGAAATGGAGGAGAAAACCATTTGGGAGTTTTCTCTGTAAAGTAGAGAAGTAGATAGTGGGGCCTGCCCTGGAGCTTCCTAAATTTGTGGTAATTTTGTGGTAGTATTCTGAGAAAACCTTGGGCAAGGGTCCAGAAAAACTGTTGGTGTACACTTATAGCTGTGCATTAACACTGGCAATCACTCTCTTATTGAGCTGGCAGAAGCACCCGTAAGTACATCCAAGATCACCTCACTGGCAGACAATCATAGCGTCTGAATCAAGTTTTATGCCAGTGTTTGTGTTAGACTGCTTGGTCTTATACTACCTTCTTGGTGTAGGTAACACATCACGACAGCCTCTGAATCCCCCAAATGGATGATTTTTTCACTGAACACTCCTGTAGTCAGATGGGAACTGAAACACAAGGGAGTTTAAGCATCTCATGCACAAAGTTTTATTGGAGAGAAGGCAAATGAAGCCTTCTAAATCCCACATTAAGTGTCTTAGCTACTAACATTTTTGCTTCAGTTAAAAGCAAGCTTAACTTATTTTTCCCATTTGGAGGATTGCTGAACTCCAGATCATTTTGTTACTTCATAGCAGCTAAAATAGATCCTTTTCAGGCAGATGATTACTGTATCCTTATTTATTCAGTAGTCTTTGTCGACTGAGTTGTAGTAAGAGGTTGGCCAAAATTCTTTGAGAGAAGGAATTCAATTTCTCTAATGATTTCCCTAATTGTATTGCCAAATACTTTCTAATTTGCATTGCTATATCCTCATTCGTCAAACGTTATATTTTCATAAAAGTGTATTAAGCATATACCTGCTATCCAGTTATCCAGTGCTTTTTTCTTTTTCTGTTTTGTTTTGTTTTGTTTTGTTTTGTTTTTGCCCCTCCCAGTGGCTTTCTGGATGCTTTATTGAAATTCAATGAGAAATTTCATAGAAGGATGAGTTCACAGAATCACAGAATCATCTAGGTTGGAAGAGACCTCCAAGATCACCTAGTCCAACCTCTGACCTAATGCTAACAAGTCCTTCTCTAAACTATATCACTAAGCTCTACATCTAAATGTCTTTGAAAGACCTCCAGTGTTGGTGACTCAACCTAATATTCAACCTAATCCTAGTTGAATTACATCTTACAGTTGGCTTGGTGTGGATTACTGGGAAATTACTGTGGATTGCTTACTGTGGATTGCTGGGAAAAGGATACTTGGACAAACTACGGCATGTCTGGATCAAATCTAAAGCCAGTTTTCTGGTATCGTTATTCCTAATGATCCATATGTTGTGCGAATGCAATTCTGATATGAGTCCCAGTGGCTTCCTAAAACACTCTTCTATCTCACAGTGCAGGTGAGACAGGAAATGCTTTGTCTTTGAATCAAGAGGTAGTCCTATATGTGTCACTGTTGGTAGGTCTGGCTTGTGTTCCAGTCAGTCCCATCTATCCCGTGGCACTGAAGAAAACACAGTGAGAGCCACTGTGCACAGTGAAGCCTTCCCATGCAATGCCTTTGAGAGTTTCTGCATGCCTAAAATCTCTAGGCTGTAGAGCAGGTGTTTTCTCACTCATCCACCTCTTGGGAGCCCTATCTCACCAAGCTGGCTCTTCTTGCATCTGTTGAAGCATGGGAAGCAGAAGGGTTTGGCAGTGAACCCAATGGTAGGATGAGGAGCTGCACCCCATTTTCCATATTTCCAGGCACTGAAATGTATGTCAGTTCACAACCTAGTGCTTCAAAGAAGTGCCAGGCTGTGTTGGGGCATGCTGACCCATGTGTGCAGCCTGAGGCTGTTTTGCAGTGACATGGCCGCAAGTTTCCCCTGGGTAAAGTAGCTTTCCACCCTTCCTTTCCCATTTCCCAACGGGCACAACTCCTTAAAAAATGTAAACTACTGATTTGGAAGTACCTGGTAACTGAAGGCGTTACACAGAGGAGGGGCAGGCCATCACTTGCTCAGAGAGAGCTCAGGGGAGGACGCCTCTTTGTTCTGTATGCCAGCGAAAAACGTCCCAGGATAATCAATTCTGCCCGTGGCTTTCACACGCTTTTGGGTGCAGTGATGGAAGTTGGCATGGCACAGCTGTCAGAGGTGGGCCTGGGAGGAAGGAGTCGGCATATCTGCATCAACCGCCTTTGGAAGCTGCTGGTAAAGCTCCTGGTAACTTCTACAGGATTTGGACTGTGCCTGAAGTAGTGCAGCCAAGCGAGAATCTTATCTGCTGCGTGGTTTAGGCTGAAACAAGTACATTTATCTATGTCCCTGTTTTTCCATTCCATAAACTACCATTATAGTAATAATAATACCTGGCATGTGGAAGCTCGAAGGGGTTGTGAGGTTTAATTAACATTTGTAAAGCACATTGAGATCTTTTGGTGGAAAGAACTTAGTGAGTGCCAAGTGTTAATAAGTGAGGGGAAAATAGCCATCAGTCTGTGTTCACTCCCAGAATGTAATGGTCTATCCCAGAAGTCTTGGCTTAAACATTTTTGTTTGTGTTTAATGATGATTTTTTTCAATTATTCTTTCCTTAAAAATGTCAGCTCAGTCTCTAAGAAGCCCATGCTTATTGGTGATGAAACCTTAAATTCTCTTGTCTCCTCACCTTCACAACTGGGCTCTTTCACCTCCACTCACAGTCTTCTCCATCAGCTGTATCACTCTTTCCATGGCAGCCCTTTGCCATCTTCTCCCTTGGCTGTGCACCTTCTCTTAATTTCCTTCTCCTCTTAGGAAACTTGTCTCCTCTTATCTCCACTTTACTCCTTCACCTTTGCTGTCCTGGACTCAGGTGGCATTTCTTTCAGTAATATAATGAAATGCAGATAAAACAAAATGCATGTTGCATGGCCTCAGGACAATGCTTATTGGACCAGTGCTTTGATTGTGGGGTGCTGTGGCAAGGAAAATCATAATACAAAGTCATGCCATGCTCTCTGTTGAGGGCACAATCCTTGCTATCTGGAAGTAAGCCAGTGCCCACAGGTCCAGGCCAGGCTGGTGCCACTCACCTTCTTCTGGATCCAGGGGCCAGTGGCAGAGTAGCGTGAAGGTCTTTGTCTGTTGGACAGGCTGGGACAAGGACTGAAAGCCAGGGTTTGTGTGAAAAAAGTGAAGCAATGAAGGGGCTTCAGAGGATTGCAGGTTGACAGTGGAAGAGCTGCCAGAGACCTAACAGGACCTGATTGATAACTTGCTCTGAATGTGTAGCTGGCAGTGCCACTCCGGTGCCCCTGCTCATGCAGAGCTCCTCTGCTTGGGGCTGTTTCAGCATAAGGCATTTTGCAATAGCTATTATAGACCAGCTCTGCATGTGGAACTGCTGTTCCAGAATAATAATAAAAAAATTCATACCATAATAGTTGCTGTGATTTGGAAACAGGCTATATATCATGGAAAAAGCCCCTTATATTGGCCCAGTATCTCTGTGCTGTAGTTTCTGTGGGTTAGGTGCATTCTTGTGTCATTGGAAGCCTGCAGACCATGGGCATTTTCAGGACAAATGGATTATTTTCTTTAGTTTTCTTGTTTTTATCTGTGTGTTTCCTATGAATAACTCATGCTGTAGCTAATTTGTTAGTGAATATTTGAAATGGAAGATGTTTTTGTTGGACTCCAGAGTTCCATCCATGATTTTTTTTTTTTTTTTTTTACCCTTTTTGAAGCACCATGGTGACTTGATTCATATTTCTAGGGTGATTGATCGGCCCTCATGAATTCAGTCAGCTTTCTGCAGGCTTTCTCCGATATTTTACACTAGGTTGTTTGCTAGTTTCTTATGAGTAAATTCTCCTGGAAAAAGGACTGCATGGAGCAATGTAAGGGGAAACAGGCAGATCTAAGGGAAAGCTAATTGAAAAGATAAAGCCAGAATATTTTAGTGTTTATGAGGGTATAGTTGCAATGGCTGCATGTCAAATTTCCAGCTGTTTAAATTGCACAGTGCTATTATACGATGTCTGCAAATCATTGTGACGTTAGTGTGCTGTTCAAAGTGCCGTACGTGACCTTGCATATCTGTACAGGCCTGTTTTATGGAAGGTTTTTTTTTTTTTTTTTACCTTTCATGAAGGTGAAAGACACATCAGGATTAGTTTTCAGAGAGATGCATGGAATGTATCTGCCCCTAATCCTGTTAGCAAATGACAGGATCTGCACTCATAATTCCTCCGCAGTCTCACTGAAAATGTCTCCTAATCACCTTGGCTGTTGACAGTAGGTTTCTTAAACACCTGAGAAAGAGACAGATGCTTGTCCATGTTAAAAGTGAACAGTCATGAATTTCCCTTGAAACCAAATCCGCACCTGCACAGCATCCATGGGTTGTGTGTATGGGGAATTGGTACTAGAAAACTTTGAGACATCTGAGTTTCATTATTTTTTTTTCCATTCACCATATGTTGTGGCAATGAATGTATTTGTAATGCTGTATCCCCCCTGAAGTGGTTTATTTCAGTTAGCACAAGGCTTTGCAGCCCGTTCTGTTTTGGTGCATGTTCTTTTCTTGCATTTCAACTGCCTTCCTGTTTGCAGCATTTATTTAAATATTTAGTCTGCTGTGGTATGTTAAGGCTGTGGTCTCTTCTTGCATATTTTGTGTCAGGAAGAGTGGATGAACAAAAAGATTATTCTGTGATTATTTAAATGATTATCTGGTAAAATTATTTTTCCAGGCTCCCTATGTGCAAATATATGCCTTGTACATTGTTTGTGGAGCACTGAGTTTGCTGCACTTCTAAAAGTTACAGCAGATATCTTCAGGGACCTGTCTGGCTCTGAGCCAGTAATTTAGTTACAATCTTGAATCCCCTGGGAAATATAGAGGAGTTTTAATGCTTCGCAGAGCCCAGGCTAATGTTAACTCCCCTACTTTTGATGGATGTTGATGATTTTGAGCAATAAAAATAGCAGTGTCTGACCATTTGTAGTCATTTCGGATTACACAACATTTAAGGCAAGGCCAAAGGAGTAACCAAGCAATGTGAAGACCAGATAATTGTGCCTCGCTATCCTACAATGCCCATTCTGCCAGTCATGGTGGAATTTGGCTTTCCAGGCCCTGGCACAACAGTGGCTGGAGAGCTGTGTGAATGGCCCCATGCTGGATGTTCATGTCAGAGCTGCTCACCCAGTCAATCCTGGTGCCTGGTCATCTCAGAAGATCAAAGACGTGTTTCTGCTCAACTTTTGTGTCTTGTTTTGGCAGGATGAAGGGTGAATGTTGGCAGTTGATTGTGAGTAGGTTGTGCATCATGGTGGAGGGTTAGTGTGTGCACAACTGAGGTTGGATGGGATGTTTATGAATCCCGTGGTTCTCTGTGTTGACTTTTATAGTGTTTGTCCTTTTATGATATTCAACCTGGAGCTGGTACAGGTTAAAATTAAAGAAGCTTCCTGTGTATGAGACCTATCTCTGTGGTCCTGTACTTCTCTTTAAAATGCAGTGCTCTTAAAATGCAGCTACCCTACTAGTCTTTGTGGAGGGAATGAAATGCAAGCATTGATTTAAGAGGCTCTCAATTTCCTAGTGTGCTGCGTTAAACAAGCCTTCAAAGTAGGAAACCAGGGTGAAAAGTAGAGGAACAGATGAAATTGAAAGGCAAGGGACTGCGTTTCCAGGTCAGCGATATGTGTATAACTTACAATCATTCAGTTTCTGCTTTCCAGAAATCATAGTTTCTTTCCTGTTTGCTAATTTGGGAGGATGCAGCACACTGGTTTGGAATTCAAAAATAACACCAGAAGTGGCTTTTTTTTTTTTTTTAAGTTTAAACTTTGTTTACTTCACAAAACATTATCTGCTGCAGTTACAGGGATAAGCGATAAGCTAGGCCACTGTGCAGAGAACAATGAAAATGAATTCTCCTTCCAGCCTTCCTCCTTGCCTTTGTCTTTGTAGTGAGACCTTGTGAAAATATCCCCTTGTTACTGTTGCTACTGGAGCTACACTAGGGTGGAGACGGCCAGTACTCTGAGCACCATCCTCTGTAAACTGGATTTTAATTCACCTAGCCAAGGTGGTGCTTACAGACAGGGCTTTCTGGAAGGCATGCTTCATGCCATTGCTACCCTCAGAATTCAACCATTAGGAAGAAACACTAGAATCCTGTAAAAAGCCTGACACGAGAAATGCAGGAGTTGCTATTGCACCCAAATCCAAAGTCTAAGAAACCCAATGGCTCAATTCAACTAGAAGATACTTGCATCAGTCTAACAAATAAGCTGAATCTATTGCATTTTAACCCCTCTTTATCCTTTAGCTTACCCCATCGAAGTATATCCTTTGTGTGCAGAATTCCTCCCTGTGCTGTATTTCTTTTCCTTGCCTTCTTTTGGAGATCTCTGACAGATATTACAGATGATACCATGAATTTCGAATGGATTCAAACGATTCTTTGAGGAAACACAGAACTTTGTAGTTTGAGCATGACACATTGGAGGCATCAGTTTGTCTAAAGGTGACATAAGAAAATATTGGTTTCATTCCTCGAACCTCTTACATATTTTCTGGAAAGACCATAATTCCCAATATGTAGGGGATCTTTTTAAAGTTACAAATCTTGATGTCTTTCTTCACTTTTAATTCCTTCTGTCTTGAGTAAACCTCTCAATCACATCAGTTAGGGTTTTGTATGCAATGAAATACAAAAGAGGAGGAGTTGGATCTGAACTGTGTATACATTCAGCAAGCTTGCAATTTGAGGTATAAAAGTGCCTTGAAAGCCTTATTGAGTACTGGGGCCCAAAACCACAAGAAAGAAAATTTATGATTTGGCTTTGTAGCAATTGTGGATTGTATATTCTGGGGTGAGTCCTGTAAGTTCTTTCTTATGCCTCAGCTAGGCAAAATGCCCATTATCCTCAACAGTCAGATGCCTGACATATTACTGGGTAAGGATGTGGCATAAATGATTTTGAATTTTATATGCAATAAAGCACTAGAAACTGGAGGTGGTGGCAGCAAGCAGAAAGCAATTTGCTATAAAGTTGACAAATAGCACACCATCCACAGTGGTATGAACAGCGACTGTGTTTCTCTCTCTCTCTCTCTCTCTCTCTCTTTTTTTTTTTTTTTTTTAATCTGAAAAAGTAAACTTGTTTTGTACACTTCTTTGTGTGTTTGTCATCTACCAGGAGATGGGTTTCTGGGTGAGTTCCACTAAACTTCAAGAAAAACAGTAAAAAAGCAATAGCTATCAGCTAGAAGGAGCTTGGCCAATTACTATTTTCTACTCATCTGCTTATTTATTTATTTACTTATATTTCTTTTCATGTGAAAATTCTGAATTAAAACAGTTTAAATACACTGGACTGCTTACTGACTGGTCAATGTCAAATCTATCGTGGATGAAGTATAACTGCAAAGTATTACAGACTTCACATATTGAGAGAATTACTTGCTTTTCCCTGGGACATTTCCAGCAAGCGCTTTTATCTAAATATAATATATGTTGGAGGCAAATTTGACATTGTTTCAGTAGCTGAAGGTTTTTACCCTTCATGTTAGCAGCCCTGCATGCAATTTATGCTGAGGTACTCACAGGCGATTTACCAGAGTTATTTGGATGTGGTTGGAGAATCTGCTTGCATTTCATATTATGAAACAGATCATCAGTTTTCAGCCATGAGGAAAAAAGAAATAGGCGCGTGCATGAGTCATTCTGCCTTTGTGCAGAACCATGTAGTGATATTATAGACTGGCTCAAAGCTACAAGGCTCAGGTTTTAGTGACTGAATCTAAATCCAAAGCAGCACTCTTATCACAAACAGAAGGCTGCAAGAAATGAGACAGGGCATTGAAAATCCTGGGCTGCAACTGAACTGGAATGCACATTTTTGTCAGAACCCAGTAGTCTGTGAAGCCAGGATCTGTGCTAAAGGCTTCAATGCCATCTTCAGCAATGAAGTAAGTTCCCTGGCTACTTTTGTCATGAATTACTTGGTAAAAAACAAGTATTTTTCTCATCAATATGGAGTCATTTTCACTGGTTGTTTTTGGCTTGCATATCACCACTTTTTATGTATTTTTCTTCCATGGGGGTTGCTTTCTAGTTATTTTTTTTTAAGAATCAGACTGTTAAAGGGAGCAGTGGACCTAATCTTTCCTTACCTGTGAGCAAAACTAAGTGTCAAATACATCAAGATGAGAGAAACTGTAAAGAAGAGTATATGGAAATTGGACCTTTCAGAAGACCATTTCTTTCCCATATTTAGCTCTTTTGTCAGGCAAACAAAATAACAGTCTCACAGTCAGCTCCCTAACCAACATAAATGATCTGAAGATTTTGCACAGATTAAGAAAAATTGTATTTGTTGAACTATACATTATTCTGTGTTCTAGGTATTTTAGATCAGGGTTTAAAGTAAGAGAAGGGAGGCTTCTAAAGGTATGATAGGAAATTAAGGATGCCAGATTCAGCAGAAAGAACATCCTTCTCATTACCTACAGAACAGGTGGTTACCCAGCATAAAATAGTAATAATAATGATAATCCTTTGGAGCTACGAAAAATAAGAAAGGATGATAGAACACCATAGTATGAAAATGATGTAAATGAGAAGGGACTACACTGAAAGGTGTGCCAATCTGCTTTTCACAAAGAACCGTGTGGCTATGTTCTCTGGATAATTTGCCAAGTCAGTAGTACTGGCTGTGTAGTTCTGGAGAATGTGTGGGTGAAAAGAGTAAAATTATTTGTGAGACAGAGATGAATTGTGAACTGAATGAGAAGTCACATACATTCTGTAAATGGAAGACAGTCCAGTCCAGAAGGAGCCACAGTATCATCTAGTCTGATTTTCCATACGTAACAGAAAATGGAAATTTACCAAGCTGTGTCTGTAATGAGCCCAAGAATTGGTATTTTACTGTAGTATAATGTCCAAAAAGGCATTCATTTTAAGATGGATATTCCACCATTTCTTGTATATTTAATCAACTTCACTGTTAAAAACATATGCTTCATTTCCAGTTTTAATTTGTCTGGGTTTAATTTCCAGCCATTGCTTAATTTTATTCATTTGTCTCTTCTACATTCAATGTGAAAAAATTGTGCATGTCAAATCGAGAAATATGTGAAAAATATGGGTGTTAATAACAACGTTCATGCACAGCATTGGACTGAGAACTGTGGTGGCATGTCTGCATGTCTCCATCATAATCCCCTGTTTTCACTCACTACATCTTTTTGAAACATGAGCATTTTGGACTGAAATTCTGCTTGTTCCATCATAAAAATGAATCTTCTTGAGCAGGTCTGAGCAGAATACTGGCAGCTGTCCTTGAATTATGGAGGAATGATTAGAAGAAATAGTTTTCTCCACAGTTCTGCCCCCCCCTCCTTCTCCCCATGCACCACATTTTTAGATGCGACTTGAATGAAATACAGCTGACATTTGACATGCAAAGCTTGACAGAGATGTAATGCTCTGAAAGCATATGCATTTGTTGTATTTTGGAGGTGAAGATTGATCACTTGTTTATTTTCACATTTTGAAGTGTGCCTATCGTAACACAAATTAAGTGAACAATAAAAAAAATAAAAACATGCAATCATGAATAAAACTTGACCAAATATTGATTGTGACTCAACGAGCACTCTCCAGTGGGTTTTATAATGGAGCCCATCCTTTCCCTCTCACCCCACCCATCCTTTTAGGAATAGAATGAGTAAACATATAGGGTTTCTAAGAGTGCAGAAGGCAAACAAATGCAGCTTGTATAGACTGTGTCTGGCAGTGAAATTTGTCATCAAGGACATTTTACTGATGTACTCCCTCTGCCATCAATTAGGAGATATACAAGTATAAGGATGTCATTTCAGCTTCTGTGGTGTTAGGTAACGAAGGGTGAAGCTCTCAGAAATAGGTCAGTTTGGGCTGGACAACAGAGAAAATTTATCTGTAGTGGAACCCATATCTGTACATATCTGAACCCATATCTGTATCTGTACAGTGGAACCCATAAAGGCTTCCAAGTAACAAAGGTATGTAGGAAAGAGCTTGTTGAATAGGTACAGTTGCCTCTAACTAAGGGATGTGTTGGCAGCCGGTTCTGTGAATGCAAGGTGTTTTTTGCACAAGGGAGAGAGAGGACAGTAGTTTGAGATCCAACTTAAATTATTTTTTATTATTATTTTTTTCACATCATTATGAAAAATGAAAAAGATTCATCAGATTTAGCTTATGACTAATTGAGGGCAGGGTAGTGTTACAATGCCTGAAGTTTTTCTTCTGTCAGTAAACACATTGCTTAGAACGGGGACCAGATCTTTCCCTATCTTTATAAAATGCCTACTATAGCAAGCTTTTGGGCTCGATCAGGAAATTTCAATGCTGTCATAATTCAGACAATAACAATAATGTAGTACTACTGGCAAGAAATTCTAAAACCAACGTGCTTCAGATAATGTTTGAGCTGAACTGTGGTTTCAAGTGGAAACCAGATGAATATGGATTGTACAAAATGGTTTAAGCCCCATAATCATCCCAGCTATTACCAAGTTTCTCACTAGGTTATATCTTTATCTAAATTCAGTGCTTGACGTAAAATTCAGAGTGTCCGAATCTCTCTGAGCAACATCTGAGGCAGATGGCCTCATTGCATACTCTTCTAATCCAGTAAAATTACTTGCTGCTGTAGGCTGTAGGGTCCCCACATTCAGTTTGAGGGTAATGTTTTGGACTTACTGAAATACTCAGAACATTTGCTGTTGACTTCAACATGTTTGCAATTTTCTTGCCCCCTCAATAGGGCAAAATGTCTGTAGTTATCCTTACCTAACATGGTGGGAAATGTTGCACATAGATGTGTTGCTCAGTCTCCTGCACCTGAGTTGTGCTGCATGTGAAGTACAATAGACTTGGCACTACTGCTTACCAGACTGGCTTATCAATAATGCCTGCAGGTTACACTGCCTCTTCTCATGTCAGAAGCATAGAGGGGTAACAGAAGATGCAGCTATTTTTTCTTTTCCATTTAATTGTCATTTAAATCAATTTATCTTTGGTAACAAGGTGTAGTCATCTTCATCTGAATATTTAATAAGAGGTGTCATATATCAGAAGGCTCTTTCAGCCTCTTTGGGATCATACTGTGCTCTCATTGCCTGGGATAGCTGGAACAGCTCACCGTAGAGAGAAGCTTGCCTGCAAAGGCTTTGAACAGTTATGCAGAAGGTGACAAATGGAAGCAAGGTTAGTTTAATTTAGTTGTGGGGTGTGCATGCATGCTGGGCAGCAAGGCTGTTCTTCAAAGGTGGAGGAGAAGCACCGCAAGCCAGCATGGATTTCCATTTGTCTGATGTATAGCGCTGAAGTGTCATTTTTGTAGTTTCTTGTTTATTCTTGCTCTAAAGAATAGACAGGTAGAAGAAGAACTCCCATATTGATTTTGCATGTGATGTGAATTTAGTGAGAGCAATAACAGTTAGGAGAGGGAGCCTCAGTCTTATTTTGATCTAGAATGTATAGTGGAGGGTACATGAATTTGCATGCCTACCTGTGTCTCGTCTTACTTTCTGTGTGAAATTAGCTCGACACCCTAAGCTGCAGAGGAGGAGAATGCTGCTTAGATAATTAAGGAAAAGAGAGTGATGTGCCAGCTGAGTTAGGATGAATGACCTGAGAACATCATCAGAAGAGTGTGTTATCATGAGCAGAAATGGCAGTTGTCTAACTTGCACCATCTTTCCTGTGACTGACTTTCTCATGCAAAGTCTGTGGCAGTTAAGGTGACTATGCTGAATCTCTTCAGAAATGCTCATGTTACCAGTTTGCTCACAGCATGCTCAGTAGCCTGTTAATTAACATACCCAACCTCAGCCTGCACTTTCAGCTTCTTTTACTGTCAGTCTGTGGTGGCTCCTCAGGTCCACTCTAGCAAAGCTTGCATTTCTGAGGCAAGCAAAACAGCCCAGAGATGTAGTGTGGGAAGTGGTTTTGACATAATTTTAGAGAAAGTATGATACAGATCTATAAAACCTTGCTACTAGTTGTTGATATCACTGTTTCCAGGTTATTGAAGATGCTTCATGCATTGATGCTGGTGAACAGAATTGACTGCTTAAGGTCATCCTCATGGGTGGAGTTTATATCTGGCATACTTGCTTGCTGTAGGGAAATACTGTGATATGCCATGAGGCAGCATATGTACTTAAAAGGATATTCAGAGGGATTGCCAGCTTTCTTAACAGATGATCTATGTGATGTGTCCAAAGACAGGAAATACATATCTGCTTTCATTTGACTTATTTAATGGGTACCATTTGGTGGGAGTTTTTTGCTTAGAGTGTCTTTTCTTTCCTTTTTTAGTTTTCTGAGGAACTGGTGGTTTCAAAAAGGCATTTTAAAGAGGCCTTTAAAAGCGGTTGTTCTCCTTGCTGTCTAGGAGGGTTCTGTGTGGGAGCAGAGAGTAGGATAAACTACTTCGTCCTGTTGTGGTCTTACTGCAAAGACAGTGCCTGAGCTATACACACTGGGAATTGATTCAGCTATGGCCGTTATCCAGCTGCCACAAGCTAGGAGCAAAGGTCCTATGCCCTTATATTTGCAGTTCAGAGCTAAAAAGATGATAGGCTTCTTGTAGCCAGAATGTGTTGCTAACGAATGGTCCTTCTGTGGTCACTTCGCCAATGCAGCTTTATTCCAGAATCTCTTTCCTCTGAAAATTAAAGACCTCATTGGTTTATTATTATATTGTATGTGCTTTCTGTTCTAGACCTTAATGAAATGTTGACCCCCCCTTTAAATTGCTTACAAATGACAGAAAGCATTTTTCCTTGCCTTCCCAGCTTCGTCTCTTAATTCTTCTCCTCCCTTTCTTCCCATTCCCACTACTGTGATCCTTCATCGGCATGCTGCTCATGGTTTTCACCTTCTTTAAGAGGAGCTCTTTTGTACAGAGAAGTTACAAGCTTTTGAAGTGCAGCATCAAAATAAAAAATGAAATCCTCCAGTGTGCTAAGGCCAAGAAAAATTGCACAGAATGAAGATGCTGTTCAAGGGGCAAGTGGCTTGGTCATGCTGAGGTTTTAACTTTCATTTTTAATGTTTAAAGCAAAAATAGATTAATTGAATCTCTGCTGAATTTATACTTCTCTCAGCAAAGGAAAAGTGGTACCAGAACAAGGCAATTGGAAAGGCTTGGACCTAAAGAGTCTGAATCATGACTAAATCAAAATGTTTTCATTTACTTTTAATATTAAAGTATTCTTTGAATCACAAGCTTTAGCTGTGCTTGTTTTGACTCTGTGCAGAGCTATTTTTTTCTGTATGTGCATTGCTGTACAGCTAGCTTAAATGGATGACTACAAAAGAAAGGGCGATTTTTTAACCATCACTTATCTCAGACCACTGCTGGCAGCAAAGTGAATGAATGCCCTGATTGGGTTTGGCACTTTAGCTTCCTATTTCTCTTTCCTTATACAAAGAGATAACAGGAATGCAGGCCTTTTGCTTTATCTCACGCAGTAATAATGCACCTCAGCAAAGATTTGAATGGGCTGCAGGATTATTAGGATTGTAATGTCTTGCTTTCTTTTTCAAGTAGGATGAAACTAATTGTAATCATCTGTTGGGTTAGATGAACACAATGGGTTCTCAGCTGTAGGCTTTCATCACAGCGGAGATCTTGTATGATTTGGCCTGGCAGGGCTCTGGGATCACAAAAGTTTTGTAGGTGTCAGATGTTTGGCACTCAGAACCAAGCACTGAGAGCCGTCGTCATACTTGCGTTTCCCCACTTTCCAGTCTTTCGGATCTAGAGTGCTGTCAACATTTAAAGTGAGCTATATTTAGAGGGGGCTACTGTGTTCAGTTCTGGGCCCCTCGCTACAAGAAGGACATCGAGGTGCTTGAGCGGGTCCAGAGAAGGGCGACGAAGCTGGTGAGGGGCCTGGAGAGCAAGTCCTATGAGGAGCGGCTGAAGGAGCTGGGCTTGTTCAGCCTAGAGAAAAGGAGGCTCAGGGGTGACCTTATCACTCTGTATAAGTATATTAAAGGAGGCTCTAGCGAGATGGGGGTTGGCCTGTTCTCCCATGTGCCTGGTGACAGGACGAGGGGGAATGGGCTAAAGTTGCGCCAGGGGAGTTTTAGGTTAGATGTTAGGAAGAATTTCTTTACTGAAAGGGTTGTTAGACATTGGAACAGGCTGCCCAGGGAGGTGGTTGAGTCACCATCCCTGGAAGTCTTCAAAAGACGTTTAGATGTAGAACTTAGGGATATGGTTTAGTGGGGACTGTTAGTGTTAGGTCAGAGGTTGGACTCGATGATCTTGAGGTCTCTTCCAACCTAGAGATTCTGTGATTCTGTGATTCTGTGAAAAGCTGCTTAGCTAAGTCCAATTTCAGTTACGTGGGCTTGAGCAATAGTCTGGTCAAGCGTTGTTTTGTGCATTCTGGCAGGATCCTAGTGCAGTCCAGCAGGATGTCTGCTTAGCTACTGAGCTGGGGTTTTATGGTCTTGTTTTTTTCTAGGAGCAAACGGACAGTGTGGTGTGGCTGCTACCTTCACTACTACCATTTTGTCATTTTCATTTTTGGAAAAGAAAACAGGACCAAATTTTGAAATGATGCATCTCAACTTGACAGCCTATTTTCTAAACACTGCATGGAGCAGCCACTGCAGTCCTGCTTACTGTGCTGTGGTCAGCTGCTTTTTCTCATTTTCAGTTATACTGTCCTCCATGCGACAGCCTCTTCATTTCTCTCTTCTTAATGCTCTGTGGCAGGCTGTCCTACCAGAGAAATGATGATGATGATGAAGAAGCTGCCAGAGAACGTCGCCGACGGGCTCGACAGGAGAGGCTGCGGCAAAAGGAAGAAGGAGATCTGTCAGGGGATGTAACAGAGAAATCAGAAGTTAATGCTCAGAACAGGTAAATGTTTGATGTTTACTGATGAGTCAGCTGTACTTTTTGTTTGGAGGAGGGACGTATTTTGAAAGGGTCAGCCATGCTACTTCAATTTTAAGCACCAGGTTTGGCCATCTTTGCTTTGAGAAGGACCTAATGCTGTGAGGAGTGCCACTGGCTGTGTCAACACAGTGGGGTGGGAGCATCACTGAGGCTAGGTTTGAGGCCATACTCATCACCCATTGCCAGAGTGTCTTCAGGCTGTCTATGGGGTAACACAGTCGCAGCTTAGTGACGGAAACCCCTCCAGTGCATCCTGCTGCCCCACAGACCTCCTCATAGTACTTCTTTTGTCTTAACACTAGATGAACAGACAAGAAAGTGTATGGTCCTGCTTATAGGGGCCATGCTCTCACTGGCAAAAAGGCATATGGTAGACACCTAGGCCTTAAGCTGTGACAGAAATATGCCTGTGAGATTCTGTGTGTAAGCACTAAACACCAACCCTCATCTGGCACTGCAGCTGTAAACAACAGAAAAGCTGTGAGGCATCACTTCTCACAAGCTGAGAGGGCAGTGCTGGTCTTCCACTCTGTCCATTTTCATGTATTCACGTCTATTTTTACATATTCACATATTCATATTTAATGTTTTCAAATATTCCATTTTCTGTTCAGTTTCACATAATCACAAATAATATATCCAGATTTCCAGTAGCCATCATGCAGTTGACAGAAGAGACCAGAAATATAATTTGTGATAGCAAACTAACAGATGCTGAGCTCAAGTAGCATTCTATTAAATACAAGGAAAATTGATATAGATAAGTAAATGGCAACATTTCTGATTGCAGGTTAAATCTCTTTCTAGTATAAAGCAAACAAACAAGCAAAAATACAGTGAGAAAGAGGGAGCAAAATTGCATGTAGTAAAATTAAGCATCTGAATTTTAGAGGAGTCAAAAAACCTCCAGAGGCTGAGAGTGAGATCCAGTTCTGATACCTATAGGTGTTGAACAGCATGTCTTAAATTAGGAGCTATGCTCACTCAATTTTCTATCAGATTCATGTCTCTGTGTAGGCAATCACAACCATGCTGCACCCTAAATTGCCAGGTTATCCCCTTATGGACTGTGTTTGGGGATTTTGTTGCCAAACAGGGGTAGCCACCTTCTTGTTGCTAGAGAAGGTCACTGAAGTCAGAAGGTATCACTTACTTGTGTAGCATCTTAAAAATTTGTCTCTGGGCATAAGACAAGGAATTCTCAAGTATGCCCTCAGCCAAGCTGAAGAGGGCCTTAAAACTAGCTGAGGTCTTTCAAGTATTCTGCTGCAAGGTGCAGAGTGGGAGGATGATTTTTTCAGAGCTGTTTGTATTTCTGCTGTTCCAAGCATCAGGGCCCGGTCTAGTGCTTACTGAGGTCAGTAAAACTCCTGGGGACTTCAGCGGCTGTTGGAGCTCGCCTGGAAGGGAACCTTTCCAGGCTCTGACATTGTGAAACACCACATTCCTATACATGTAGAAATGCCAAAATTAATCCCTGGAACCATTTGGCTAAATTTTGAATTATGAAACCTGTTGTGTTTTCAAACCATGGAATGATGTTACAGCAAGCTTTTTTATTTTTATTTATTTATTTATTTTTAAGAAACAGCTAAGCATACATTGTTAGAAAGCTTTTTTAATGAGAAGTTGTCACTTTTATGTAGTGTGGCAGAAGATGAAACCAAACGTGCAACCACAAGGGGAGCAGATGACGAAGCTGCATTGTTGGAGAGACTGGCAAGACGCGAGGAGAGACGCCAAAAACGTCTACAGGAAGCCCTGGAACGTCAAAAGGAATTTGACCCAACGATCACAGATGGGAGCTTGTCAGTGCCCAGCAGGAGAGAAGTAAACAATGTGGAAGAAAATGAGACCACAGGGAAAGAGGAAAAGGCTGAAACGCGCCGAGGACGCTATGAGACTGAGGAAACAGAAACGGTTACCAAGTCATACCAAAGGAACAACTGGAGGCAAGATGGGGAAGAAGATGAAAAAAAAGAAGAAAAAGACAAGGAGGAGGCACAGGAGGACAAACCAAAGGAGGTACCCATAGAGGAAAATCAGGTAGATGTGGCAAAATCCACAGATAAAGAAGAGGTAGTAGAAACAAAAACTCTAGCTGTAAATGCAGAGGAACACAAAGCAGAAAATGATATGAATGCTGTGCAGGAAGGGGAGCAGAGTACAACTGATGCTGTAGATAAAGAGAAGGAAAAGGCTGAGGAAGAAAGGGAGAAACTCGAGGCAGAAGAAAGGGAGAGGTTAAAAGCAGAAGAAGAAAAGAAGGCAGCTGAAGAAAAGCAGAAAGCAGAGGAGGAAAAGAGAGCAGCTGAGGAAAGAGAGAGGGCTAAGGCAGAAGAGGAAAGGAAAGCGGCTGAGGAAAGAGAAAGGGCTAAGGCAGAAGAGGAGAGGAAAGCAGCTGAGGAAAGGGAGAGGGCTAAAGCAGAAGAGGAGAGAAAAGCAGCTGAGGAAAGAGAAAGGGCTAAGGCAGAAGAGGAGAGGAAAGCAGCTGAGGAAAGGGAGAGGGCTAAGGCAGAAGAGGAGAGGAAAGCAGCTGAGGAAAGGGAGAGGGCTAAGGCAGAAGAGGAAAAGAGGGCAGCTGAAGAAAAGGCTAAGCTAGAAGCAGAAAAATTAAAGGAAAAGCAAAAGATGGAAGAAAAGAAAATAGAAGATAAGCAGGTAAAAGAGAAGAAAGTACAAGAGGAAAAACCTCAAGCAGCTTTCCTAAAAAAACAGGTACAGTAAACATTTTGCACCAAAATAAGACACCTGTTGTTTGTGAGAAATGTAATGCAAGAACAAAAAGATTGAATTGGAATTTCCTCACAGATCTGTTTCTGCATTTAAACAACTAATACCCATGCTGTCTGTTTTTTAAACTAAAATTCCTTGTTTCTGCTTATCAATAATGAAGTGCATGACATGCCCGTCCTCACTCCATTGTTCAGAGCACACCTTGCATGTTCAGAGTTCTGCATTTTTATTTTTTTTTTGCTGCCTTTTTTTCTCAACTGCTGTAAGCTGGCCTGCTGCAGTAACACATGAAATTGAGGCAAACACAAGTTGACACAAAATATTATGAGCACCTGGTAAACTGTGTGAGGAACCACGTGTGTTAAATGCAATCACAATAAGGGGTTCTGTGCTGGGACATGTGAGCATGATGCTGCACAAGGGAGAAAGCCCAGATGGGGGAATGGAAGGATTTGGAGAGGGTAGAGGGAGCACAGCTGCACTTGGAGATGTGGGCACAGCAACATATGAAAGACATGGCTGCACACAGGTTTGGTACGTGAACACGGTGTGGAGAAACAAAACTGCAAACAGATGCTCATAGAATGGTGTTTTCATATCTTACTTACAAAAATATTAAAAACCTACAAACAAAGGAGGAAGACAAAGAGGCTAAAGTGGAAGCTAAAAAGGAAAAGTTACCAGAGAAGCTTCAACCTGCCTTCAAAAAAGATCAGGTAACTTATAAACCACTGATTTAGATGTTGTAGGGAAACTTAAGAAAATAAATAAGGAACCTATAACTGAAAGTTGTTTGTTCAACAAAGTACTTAAACGTGCCTTACTTCAAGAACATGGGTAATCCTGCTGAAATAAATAGGGATGAAGCTACTTATGGTGCTTAACATTAAGTATATGCTTAAGTGTTTTGTTCTTTTAGGGCCTTACAACCAAGACCTGTTTGTCTTAGAACAAATACTTCAGTTAAACTCAGGTCAGGCAATAATACAAGGATGGTTTGCACCTTAGGGATGAATTTTTCAACTAATCATCCTTCCCTGGTTTCCTCCCACTTTACTGTGAACTTTTCCCCTATGACTGAGACCTGCTCTTACCATAACAATAACAATAATCTAGGCCCTTTGGCCACCTGAATGCCTTAACTAATGATTTTCCCCCAAACTGCAATGTCCCGTGATATAAACTGTGCATACCCAAGATTCTTCTTTTGTTTTAAAGAGAAATTCTACAAAATTTACTGCATTGCATTTCCACTGTAAACACAGGAGCTGGTGCCATGGTGTTTTACTGTATGGTAAGTAAATAAGATTTGGGAACCATTTACTCTTCAGGTTACAGCTGGCAAACAGGGAGCCAAGTTCCATTTTATGCAGCACCTGAGCTTTTGGGTCAATGTAGCAGGTATCAAAATGGCCCCTGATCCTGGCCAGACCTTGGGACTAGTCATCTTCTTGCAGGTTTGCACCCGTTTAGGTTCAGCCAGCTCCACGTGGCTTAAAGGGAGCCACAGCACAGAGATTTAGTAACAGGCAGCTTGTTGCCAGTGCAGCTGCCTTGAAGTGCTGAGGGCTACAGAGAGTCTGGTCCAGTGTCCTTAGTTGTAGGAAGGCAGCTTGATTAATTCAGAACATGCTGCAGAAGCTTAGCTTACCCTCAAAGAGAGGTGAGGGCAAATCATGTAACAAGGTTTTCTGTCCAGTTACCTGAGTTGACTGCGCATATTTTTAGTAAGGTACAGGAAAAAGCAAATAAAGTGGTGAAGATGGTTAAAAGATTGGTTTCAAAATGAACAGGGAGAGAGACTGGCAATACTAAAATAACTTAGTCTAGAAAGGGAAAGAGTTAAATGAAGCCTAGGAGATACGTCAAAATAATGCTTTAAAAAAATGAAATAGTCACTGTACCTGATTACCCTGATTGTGAAACCAGAGGAAGGAACTGTGCAGAAAATAAGGGATGGATTATATTAAAAGCTGTTCATATGATGGAATCAGCTTGTAATATTCACTGTTGCACACAATCATTGAATATTCCAAGTAAATGTAAAAAGTGGGCTGTAAATGTTTGACCGCAAATATTGATTTGGGGTGAGGAGTACTTGAGACACAGTCATCCTGCTTATGTTTGTGTGGAGCTTGATCAGCACTCCGTGGTGTTTCCGTCATCCTTTTCAGCCATGCCTACAAGGCTGGATTCTTCCAGGAAATTTTTGAAAGTAACTTGTGATATTAGTACCTTTTGGATGATCAAGGTGAGACAGTTTGAGAGAGTACCACTTTTGGTGCAATGCTGAATATGCATCCACTGAAAGGTTAAACTTTTACACGTGTATCAAGCTGAACATTCAATATGTTCTGCTCAGGTTTGAAAACCTCGGTTGTTGCTTCTTGGCTCTTGAATTAAAAATGACAGTCTCAGACTCCAAACAAAGTCAAGGTCAGGCTCGTATCTCCACTTCTTCCCCCCGTGCAAGAATGTATAAATTCAGTGAGGCTATTTTAGACATGTATATGGAGTTAAGAGGATAGCATTATCCTCTTAGTAGTGAACAAGATGCTGAAGGAATACTTAACCAGATTTGCTTCCGCAATTGTGCAACACAAGTACATATCCTTTCTTAATGTGACCAAAATCTGGTCCTCAAAGCTCAGGTTTTGATCAAATTAGCAAACAAAATCTGTCTCCTTCTCTGAACTGCCCCACAATTTTGGGTTCTCAAAACTGGCCTGGAAAGTTCATAAGAACAAGCTTTCTCATGATGTGAGACTTCTGGTATTTCCTGCTTCCAGTTTGGCTAGACGTACCGCAATGGTTGCTTTTCTCATGGTATTTGGGTATAGTCGTTGGCTCTAAATGGATGCCCTAGACCCAGATGCCCACAGCTTTTAAGTCACCAAGAAACTGAGCCCAAGCAAGGAATAAAATTTGCCAAATGGCCCCAACCTCAGTAACTGATTCAGTGTTTTCTGAGAGTGTTCAAGTCCTAGATTTAGAAAACTTGACTCTCATATATAAATATATAAGCCTAACAGGAAAGAAGTAGCATGGAGAAAGATTGAAGTATAAATAAATTATGTTGAAATTAGCTAAACGTGCTTTTGGCCAGGTTCTGTTTTTACTTGAGGGTCAAGATTTGAGAGACAGTGCAAACTGTGTTCAGTTCATATAATGCCACCCATCCACTCCATCTATAATCAGAGTAGTCCTTTTCACTAAATTCAGTGGGAGCTGAACTCATCTGTAATTCAGGGAAGCACTGATACAAGAGAAAATAATTTTCCTGTTGCCTTCCTCTGGAATGGGACATAATGGATTCCATTTCTTTGCTAATCAGTCACAGTTTTGGCATTAAAATTAGTAGGAAAAGTATTGGACATGAAAGCTGTGAAATGTTTGTGTTATATCTTGTTTTATTATCTTTTTGAATAAAGAAGCCAAGCTGCAGTAATGGTTTTCTCAAATGCACACATATTACCATAAATCCTACTGCCTTCTGAAATGATGTTTCTTAACCTATTAATTTTTAAACTATATTGTTTTAATATTAGTTTTCTCAGCAATTTCAATTAAGATGTAAGAGATATGACCTTCCCCAGTGGACTTCAATACATCAGGCAGCTGGAAGATTGGCTTTTTAATGAGACTTAGAAAGGTTTTGATGAAAATCTCAGCAAAGGAAATCCTATGCTCTCAAAATCCCAACACAGACATCCTGGCATTTGAAATCTTAACAACAATCAACATCGTGGGTCTCCTTATCACCCTGTCTGGGACTGAAGGTTTAAGAGATTGCCAACAGACAGCAGAGATTTATTTATTTATTTATTTTTATTTATTTTTTTTATTTTTTACCATGTCACTGGCTAGAATCTTGCCCAGATTTGGGAGCGCCCAAAAGACATTACTGTCCAGCGGCATTCATTAGACTCAATGAATAGCACTGGTTGTCTCAGCACAGCTCCTAGAAAACAGAAAGACATTCCATGAGGCAACTAGCAATAATGGCCTTATTTGCTAGCAGTCACGGCATCACAGCCAAAGAATGCACGGCCATGGAAACTGAACTCCCCTCTTGTCATCAGGGCAGGGCTGCCAGGTCGTAGCTAGATCTCGTTGGCAGGAGCATGTGGGGAATGTCTGCACTGCTGCTGCCTGCTCTTGGGATAGAGCAAGCGTCTCTGTGCCTTGTGTCCAGCATCACTCCCTGGTGTCAAACTTGCTTGAGTAGTATGACCACCCAGCACTGACTTGTGGTGTGTGCCACCTCCGCATTGCCTGCTGTTGGCTTTTATCTCTAGGTGCAGTTTGGAACTCAAAAGCTGCTCAAAGCTGCTGTGTTGCAGACAGGACTGTTATGGTTATGGAAATTATTTTATTTTATTTAAGATATTTAAGATAGCAAATGGGATGGTGACAAGCTTTCAAGTAACAGAAGATTATTATTATGATTTTCTTGCTTGCTCACTTCATCCAATATGGTACAGCTGGGAAAAAAAAAAAAAAAAAAAAAAGATTTTGGGGATTTTTGTTTTCCTCTGCTTCTGTTGAAAGTTTATTTAGGCTGCTAGTCCAATTCATTTTCTTAGTGGGAATAATTCTGCCTGAGGACAAAGTACTTAAATCAGTCCATATCAGCATCCAGCCATGACTCAGCATGCTAGGATCAGTCTGTCTCTGGTATTGATAAAATACTTCAAGCCCACAACTACAGAGGGATACTGGAGAGTGAAATCCATGCTCTAAATATACTTGATTTCTTGTTAAAAAATATATGGCAAATCTTTGTAAGGATGGGGGGAATTTTTGCCTTAGTGTTTCCAGAGAAAACCTGTGCTTCTTCATAGGATTAGATATCCACTGATAGTGTCTGATAACTAGCTATCAATAACTAGTCCCTGGTAAGACTATGCTTTTTGTCAGAGTAACTTTTACTCTGATAAAAGATTGCTTTGTATGTTTGTCATTATAGTTGTGGTATTAAAGTATCCACCTGCTGTGACACTGGAAATGCTAGGTCTGTTCTGGTAGCACACCCTTGCTGTGCTGCAGAATGATCTGCATATATCCAAATAGCATGAACTTACCTTATCCAGCAAAGTTGGCAATTGGTGAAGGTTACAAACTATTCTGTTGCTTCAATGCTCTAAACCTTGTACCAAGAACATAACAACAGTCCTAGTCCCAGAGGGTTTGCAGCCCAGGTTCGTCATAGGCTGCAGTGGAAGGGGGGAGGATTGGGATACCTGAGGAAGGTGCAATTGTAGAAAGAAGTGATGTGGTAGCAAAGTCCCACAGATGCAACAAACTTTCACAGAAGACTGATGATTTTAGATGTTTTCATCTTGAATTCAGGTCAGGCAGGCAGGGTGATGGATGATCACATTTTTGAGCTTTGCAGACTACTTCTTCCGTAAAGCACATATGCATTGTGAAGACAGTTACTTAGTTAATCTCTAAGATTAGTAAATCACTTGGTTAATACCAAGAAATTTGTGTTCCTTGACTGTTATTTATAATGACTCACTGTGACTTCTCTCCCTCCCCCCCCCTATGATTTACGGTATCTCCTGAGCAGGTAAAAGATGACAAGGATAAAGAAAAAGCACCCAAGGAGGAAATGAAAAGTGTCTGGGATCGTAAAAAGGGAGTTCCTGAACAAAAAGCACAGAATGGAGAACGTGAACTCACTTCCCCCAAACTTAAATCTACTGAGAATGCTTTTGGGTAAGTTCCAAGTGAGCATGGGGCTTGTTTATGCTAGAACAAAGCAGGGGGCCTTCTCAGGGGTCTCTCTTTAATGGCCTTGTGGCAGCTGTGGAGAAGACTTACACTGGCATCATGAGTGGAAGCTCTGGTGTTCACTGGGTGGTTAGGTTTGAATTAAGGTTGTTGGCCTGTTTTCTAATGGACTGCCATCCCTTTGTTACAGTGACAAAACAAGGTACAGAAAGCAGATATAAACAGTACCTTGCACCCTCAGTAGAGATGAGCAGCTATTTTTCTCTGCTGGAATTTTCCTTCCTTGAGGGACTTTCGATTAGAATTTCATTCTAATATCTGCACAGAGTCCAGTAATGACCAGATTTTTCCAGATTTTGTAGTGTCTAATATTTTTAATCAGATCTCAACCTTAAATAACTCATTTTCCAATTATACCTCTGCTTTTAATCAGACTGCATATCAGTACGAAGCACAATTCAATTGGTAACTCTTGATAGAACTTCTCTCTTGATTTCAAGGCAAACCTTCAAATTAGTGGCTTATCTACAAAAGTGAGTTTTCAGTTAGATGAAAACCTCTCCTAGCCTATATATATATATGTATATATATATATATATACACACATATATTTGTCTTTTTAAAAGTTGCATTGTTATATATATATATATTTTTCTTTTGAAAGAAACACTGGCCTTGTGGCTGTATTGGGAAATTCAGTGAAGGTAACAAATTGCTAAGGAAGTTTATTAAAAAGGGATTCTGCCTGCTAAAAGGAAGGGAATAAATGAAACAGAGCACAAATTCTTCCTTCTAGCAGAGGAACATGAGTTGGTTAGAAAACTTTTTTTTTTTCCTTCTGCACTTCTCTTTCTCTTTTACATTGGCACAGGCAAAGAAAAGGTTAAAATCTCCAGGCATGCTTAGAAATCCATGTAGGTCAGATGGGTTTTGCTGTTATATCTCAGCATTCCCCTTGTGATTCTTCCGGGAAAACCAAACTTTCTCAAAATAAAATGCAGTTCATAAGGCCCTGGAGACACCCTGACCTAAGGCCAAAAGACAGAGGGAGTCAGGCAGCATGGAGATGGGATAGCAGGAAATGGGCCTTGCTTAGAACTGTCCTGCATCATGACTTGGGTCATATCATCAATAACATGAGAACGGTTTTCTAAAAATATTTTTGTTGTGTTTTCATTTGGTTCACTTCCTGTGGGAGACAGGACTTAGTGGCAACATGTAGATCTGTATTTCCACTCATTTTTTCTTCTCCTGTTTTTTTTTCCACTCTTTCCCAAATGTGTGAAGAAGTGTGTCTAACCTAAGGCTTTCTTTGGAACTGTCTTCTTGTTTTTACATGAACACATCAGATACTCATTAGGAAGCATGTAACTTGGCTAACTCTCAATGGTGAGGATTGAGAATAAAATAGGGTAGTGAAGGCTAAAGAAAAATCTTATCTGCGTCTCGTTTGTCCATGTCAGCCAGAAAATTACTGAAAAAAAAATACATATATTTTACAGTTTCTCTTTCCCATCTCCCCTCCCACCTACCTTTCTCCCCATTTTCATGCAGGACTGGAAAAGTCCTAAATATGAAGTAACACGTTCTTCACATTGTTCTGACATTTTTGGCTCCCACAAACCACTACTTCCCTTTTCCTCCTTGTCTGAAAGCTGGCAACCAATTTCATTTCTTAGCACCAAAGAGGTACTTATGAAACTATTCCTCCACCCAGCATCTCAATGCTAATTTCTCAATCTTGACAATAGGGAATGGAGATTCCCAGAATCTGTTGAAAACAGAGGATTTTGGGAGCTGGAGGAAAATACAGAGAATTACTGCCAGCTTATTGTTTCCTATTTCAGATTATGCGGAGCCAGTAGGGGAAGTCCTGTGTGCTGCATGAGAATAAAATGAACTAGAAACTTAAATGATCTTCACTGTAAGAAGGACAAAACAGTCACCTGAGGTCTCCAAAGAAAAAAAATAAAATTAAGACTAGATTCTACTTTTGGCTTTTATGAGTTGAAGGTTGAGAGTACTTGTTGATTTCTTTGAGGCCATCTGCACTGAAGTCAGTAAGGACTAACCTTTCTCATATACTGATATAAAACAGAGCAGTTATTTATTAAGAGAATCGGAGTAACTGGTATGTTCTTAGCTCTCTTAATTTTGAGTGCTGAGCATTTGCCCTTGCCAGTGATATCATTATACCTATCAAAGGTGACCTCTTTCACCATTTTGTAGATCTGGCTGGGCTGACAACACTGAGTTTAGAGGGCAAGAGCAATAAATACATAAACAAATAAATAAATAATTAATAAATGAGTTTCCTGGGATGTTTGTTACAGAGGTTGCAAGCCTACAATGAAGCAGGAAAGCCTTAGAAAAAATGGATTTCTTGTGGGCTGCACAGGATAAATGAATTGGATCTTTAGAAATACTTGGTGCCCTATGGGATTCATGGGTTGTTCTGGATTCTTGTGACCTCTGTGAACTAAATCAGAGGTATTTCAGGGTGAACACCCAAAAGTTTACCTCAAACCTCAAGTTTTGATCCTTGCTTTGTTTTTGAATAGTCTAAGTGAAATTTCAAATAAAGCTTCCAATGTTTTCTCACAATGTTTTAGTTATTTGTATATATGTTTTATATTAAAAAAGCACAAGGGTTCCTCTCTTTAAATAGGTGTCACTATCTGATGCAAGCCCCTATCAGTGACCGTGACCCCTCACAACAACATGACTCTTATGGTGGAAGGTAACCTTCTGGTTCTACTTTCCTGGGTTAAGTAATTGCACTGCAAAAACACATTCAGGAATAGGACCTAGAGGAAAAAAAAAAAAAAAAAAAAAAAAAAAAAAAAAAAAAGGATTGTGGTCAGGTGATGTTAGGGAAATATGTTCTATGTACCTAAAACTCTAGATTAGAAAATCAAGTATGAAAGTGTCTTAGGGATACATAAATTCACAGATATCTGGGAGCTTTTTTTGTTTTTGTGTGTTTTTTTTTGTTTTTTGTTTTTTGTTTTTTCATTACTTTTTGATGTTATATATAGAAAAGACTTCCTAAAACCAAATAAACACGTTGCAAAATAAATGTCAGGTCTTACTACTTTGGTGTTGAACTTTCACAGATGAATTCCAACAGGTGAGATTCACATCCCAGGGTCAGTTTGGTTATGCTGGCATTGTTTTTTAATAATACAATTCAAAAACCATGCACTCTACCCTGCTGCAGCTGAGTTTCATCCCAGTCAGTAAGACCATGTGGGGGCAGGGTAAGCTGTGTTAGCAGATCCTATTGCAATATTGAAACTACAGATAATTCAGCTCTGATTCGATAACCTGTTCTAGATGGTTAACCCTATGTAGATGAAGGATCCGTCTGAATGAAGAGTACATTTACAGGACTGGGTGTTATTCACCAGACTGCAAATTTATATCATATTTGTTATTCATGTTGTCATCTCTAATCTCATCATCGCTAACAGTTATTATTTTTGTTGGAACACTTGATTTATACTGTCTCATGACATTAAATTCTGCAACACTCTGGCTCAATTAATGAAGTCATTAATATCCAGCTTTTCTAAATGTCAACAGAACAGAGCAGAAAGTTCTTTAAAAAATCAGTAAGTACATTCCTTTTCTGTCCCTTGTCAATAGCACACTGATACCTCTGTGTTACCTATCTCCTTGTCAGCGGTAATACTAAACATGCTCAGGGAGCAGACATTTGACTAAACACTGTTGTGGTAATTGTTTAACTAGGTGATACTATCTGACTCTGTTGAAAGTATGCACTTTGCCTATACAAATATATATATATTTTTTTTCCTTGTATTCTTTCTGTCTGTCTCTTGTATTAGAGCTGACTGGAAAACTTCTGTTTTTCTTCTGTGGAAGGGGTCATCATTAATAAATTATTGCCAGTTCCGTAATTAAAGTCATACCTTCCCTGGAAACTTTCAGCAAAAGATGAACCTTTATATTCGTACAAGCTTGCTGAGTCCAAGTGATAGGTGCTTTAGATTAGGTAGGGACCTAACAGTTTTTAAAACTGTTGAAACTGTAGGAATCTCACCACTCTTGTTTCCTTCTGTGTTCCTCAAGTGAAGTAACTGGTTCTGTTCCCAAAGATACTTGTCCTTTTCTAAAGGGATTATATAAAATATTTGCCTTAGAAAGCAAAGGGTTATGCATATTTTATAACACAGAATATAGGAGAGTATCTTTGCTCTTTTTTTTTAATTTTATTATTATTTTTTTTTTATATGTAAATTTGTCTCACTTAAAACCAGCAGAAAGGAATTAGTTATGGTTTTCCATTGCTTTGTTTTCTGCATAAAGTACAGTATACTTTTTGGAAGTGCTTCTTCTGTACAAAAACTGCAAGACAGAGATGTGAAACTTCAGTGGTTTACTGTATACCATGGAGATACTGATAAGATATGTCTTGCTAAAGTTACATGAGATGTTAAATATTTCAAGCTCATCAGCTGAGTTGTGATAAAACTGGAGGTGGCCTGCATTCTCAGCTACAGTGGTACAGTCCCTGCTTTACAAGTACACGAGACTGCTTCCTCTCTGGCAGCAGATAGGAGAGGTGTTCCTCCAAGTATCCCAGCCTACTTAGCTCCCAACAAAAATGCTTTGTGTTCAGTGTAGTTTACAAGGAGCAAAAGATCTTGAGAGGCAGTATCCTCATATTGCTGGTGAATGTGGGGCAGGAGGATGGCTCTGGCTAGGAAGGGAAAACCTGTGGTGCATTAACTTGCCTTTCATTTCTTTCCCAGCCGCTCCAACTTGAAGGGAACTGCGAATGCTGAGGAAGCAAAGGCAGGGTCCCAGGTAGAGGCTGGAAAGCAGGAGGCAGCTGTGGAGCTGGACGAACTGAAGAAAAGGCGGGAGGAGCGCCGGAAAATCCTGGAGGAAGAGGAGCAGAAGAAGAAGCAGGAAGAAATTGAGAGAAAGGCCAGAGAGGAGGTAAGTGTAACGTAAGACATATTGATCTCCGGTTTTAATCCCTTATTGTTACTACTTTGCTTAAATCAGCCATGGATTAGATGGTAACTCTTTACAGCAGTGTCCGTACAGGCACCTTTTGGCAAAGAGGTCATTGGGGCTGGATGAGAATGTGTTTGTATTTAACAAAAGGGCAGAAGGAGGCCATAGGAGACTTGCACATAGGTGACGATGGAGTGTACAACAAGGAAGGCAAGACTAAACCCAAACCTGCAGCCTAAAGTGGGCTTCTCTTTCTTGGATGTGATATTGTTGGAGTACTGTGTGGGAATTTGCTGCCATGACTTTGCTTCAGGTTGTACATTTGCTTCAGGTGTCCCTGTCTGGGAGCTCTATTTGTATCGTGTGCTCTTCTGGTCATGTGTCAGGACATGGTCTGTTGCAGTTATTTCAGATATGGTACCAACATTAAAATTGCCCCATTTACCCTTCAGATTTAACTGCAAGTATGCCATGTTTGATATCAAACATGACCACATCACAGAGGTATTCTTGTGAGAACCTGAGGTAAAACATGCAGGGCACCAATTAAAACTGCAGTTCTTGTCTCTGTCTGAGAAAAGACAAAGCTGTAGTAACGTCTTCACGAGCCAGGATGTCATCTACAGCAGTTGTAACTTTCTTATCTTGGGTATGCGAGATTCTGGAGGCAGCGTTATAGCCACAGACTTCTTAGTTTATTTGCAGTCCTTTTGATGTGGCACAACTTGAATTACAAAGTGCATGGCAAAAATTTGTCTCCTGTAGATGAGCTGGAATGCTGATGTTATATATAGTTATGATGGGCAAGATCTCATTAGGAAGATATTCTTGTCTATTTAAATATCAAGTACCCAAGTACATCTGTTCGCTTATGCTTCCTCTGCCAAGGGACTCTATAAATAGATTTTCAAATCTCTGGTGCATCATTTAGGAATCTTACATGTTTGGAAAACAAATGGTGGAAGAATAATAATAGCATTAGCAGATGAATGCCAATTGCTTTAATATGGTATGCTCTTTATAGTACAATTCAATAGATGCTGAGATTGCCCAGTGACTTGCTGTATAACAGACCTTGCTAACCAGCACACACAGTGGTTGTGCTTGGAGGGCTTCTGGTTTGACTTGTAGCTTATGAAGTAAAAACTCAAGTTATGTCTCTGGAGGGAAAATTATAAGCACTTCCTCTTCACTTTTGGGGCATCTGTTGAATTTTCCATGTGAAGTATTAACCTTGGCACATGTGTCAGAGCAGATGGAGAGAAGTACAATACAAAGGTGACACATGAGGGTACAGAGAAACTGAATCTGGGAAACCAAATGAGACTATGGGAGTTTATGTTTCTTGCATCTGTTTAGACAAACTGGAATCTGTGCAATCTGTTTGATTGACTGGTTCTCTTGTAAACCTGTTTGCATCAATACTCAGAGCACATCTATGTGTTCTTCCAAAATGTTTTTAAATGTGTGTACAACTACAAAAAATGATATTAGGCTTCTGAAATCCAGTTCATAATGAAACAGCATTTTTATAAATGAGCTTTATTCTCTCTTTAAGCAACACTACGTGACAATAAGGCTGGTGACTTCCCTGTGAGGAGAGACTAAAGTAACGGAATAGCTGTCTTCCTCACTTATTTAATAATACGATGAATTGACATCAGAATGTCTTTCTGATATAAGCTGATATAAGCTTTCATACAAGTCCCTGAACTAGCATAATTCCCTGGCTAGCATAAATACCTGTTCTTAGAAAGTGTGCTAAATTTTTGCAGGACTACAAAGCCCTGTAATGGTGATGTAGTTTCTGAAAGAAGAAATAACCTTTATTATTTGGTTAGGAGGAAAAGAGGAGGATGAAGGAAGAAATTGAAAGGAGAAGGGCTGAAGCTGCTGAGAAACGTCAAAAGATGCCAGAAGATGGTGTATCTGAAGAAAAGAAACCATTTAAATGCTTCAGTCCTAAAGGTTCATCTCTCAAGGTAACCTCCCCACTAACTTCTATATAGTACAGAAAAAGTAATAGGAGCTGCAGTTCAAACCAATTGCTAAACACTGAAGCATTGCATAAATACTTGATATCAGACCTGGGCCAATGTTCTGAAATAGGCCTTTGCCTAAAACCTTCAGCTGAAAGACTCCATTCATTCGGATGACTCAACATTAGAAACCCTTTTTAAAATAGTCTATCATGGCAGTTACCTGTTGTTGGTCAAGAATGTCCAAAAAGATTCTTTACCTTCAAGAGGAAGGATACTTAGAGTTGCATTACTGTGCTGATTTTCAATGTTAATTTATTATAGGACTGCTTTGTGAACTGGAGCAGAAAAGATCACACATAGAACATTCTCTTCTTTCACAATGCCACTGTCTTCTTCCACAATTACTTTCTTCCTTGCCAAATTACTTTGTCTTTAAGCATATTCAACCTAATCATCATTAATTTAAATTGTCCCATATGGTAGTTCTAGCTTATGTCTAAACCCTCCAAAACAACATCTAGAAACACTGGGATGGATTTTATTTTCTTACATGATATTAAAAAAAAACAACAACAACAAAACACCTTCTCTTGCTGCAGGAATTTCTAACTGGTCTTCTGAGGCCTATATTATTTCGGATGTCAGATAAATCAATTAAATGACCTTTTGGCATGGAAAAGAAATCTTGGCCTCTCTGAAATTATTAGGAATTCTGTTTTGATATTTAGTCTAGTCACTTCCTCAACTCAAGCTAAAACTACAGATCTGTTAATCATATTCACCCATCTTTTCCTTTTTTCCTTGTGAGGAATTAGTCAGGTAAGAATCCAAAAAAATACCACTTAGTGGGCACTAGAAAGAAAAAGAACCAGTCAGGACATTGTCAGGTAGGAGTTTATGTTGGGTCATGAAGGGTATCTCCATGGGATTAAGAAGTGTGTGTCATGGGTGACAAGCTGCATTTGGACAGAATGACATTTCTGCTCATACAGCTTGCTCTTTGAGCTTCAACCCTATACTGCTTTGGGTCCTGTTCCAGGTAATACAGTGGCCAAATGCTTTTGGCTAGACTTGGGTTTGACTCCTCAGGCACATCTGAACATGAAATTCGAGGACAGAATACATACAGCTGTAAACAAAGATTGCCAAGTTGCTTCCCAACTCCCACCTGTTAGATAAACCTGGTCTTGCTATTTTGGTTGCTAAAGAATGTCAAGAATTGTCAAGAATGGATAGTGTAATTGTACAGCTTCTTCCTAGTCCTCCTGAGAGGGCTTCTTTTTCTTCCTTCTGTCTGTTGAGATGCCTTTTATGACATACACTTGGAGCTGTAGTTCACAGATGACTCATAAGAAAGGAAATTATACTTGAGTATGCATAATAGCAAGATATAGATCATAATTTTGGGGAGAGCGGGACAAAACAGTGGATTTGGCAGGAGGTTAATAGGTTTCAGAGAGCTTTTGGGCTGATGCTACTAAGTGTATTTTTAGAGGAAAGCTGGAATTTTCCAAATGTTGTTAAGCATTTGAGGTCTGATTTTTTATGATGATAATTGCTGCTGGTTTTATGACTTGTTAAGTAGAAGTTTTTTTTTGTTACAAAAACTAATCTATGCAACTCTGTACATATTTTTTTCCCTTTTCTCTCAGTCTCTCTCTCTGAGAAATTGGTGATACTGTAGATATTTCGGTCTGGTGTCTGTGGGCAGCTAGAGCATACATATAATGCTGTCAAAACTTCATGCCCTAAAAAGTTTCTTGGCCTTCTGTGGTCAGTAGCTGAGAAGGCAATAATCTAGTTTTAAAAACCTGATGCCAACTTTGAGCATTTAGAAGACGGTATCTATTGTCACCTTTTGTTTGGACAGAATTCTCATGTTGGCCTAGCCTGTTTGGTATACATTTCTCTCATTAGGCTAGCATACAGTGACCAAGTTATCTTTTGACTGGTAAAGCATCTGGCACATATTTTCTTCCTTGATGAATGTATTATCTAGTTAGATATGTCATGAATCGTGTGAGAAATATAAATACTCCATTGTCAGTGGAGAGTTGGAACTGATGATGAAAAAAGGAGGCTCAGTATTAAAAGACCATACGATGCATATGCACATTGTCTTCTCCTAAATCAGTCTGGCAAAGCATGCTCTCCCATCCCATTCTACCTCTTGCTCTCCCTAGTTTAGTTCACACAAATGGTACTACAGTGAAAGAATGAGATTTTCTGCCCAGTCTTTATTGGTTTTGCCTTTAGACAGTTTCATTACTCATGTTTTATTTGGGAAGGAGTGATCATTACATCTTGAGCAACTGCTCCTAAATTTAATCAGGAGTAAACAGGGTATTTTGGTACTGATTCTCCTCTGTTGGTGGGGGTGAGCTCCCCCACTACAGAAATGCAAAAGCAGTTAGGTACAGAAGGGAGGAAGCAACAGCAGGTGGCCAGGGGCAGGTTATCTCCTGCAGACATCTCCAGGGAAACATGGGCTTATGTGGCAACCAGCGCTCCCCACAAGGTGATGCTGACAGCTAAGACTGAAGCAGGACTTTTCAGGGCTTGAGATTTTTGTTTTTACTTTTTCCTTGAAGACCTATCTTTTCCTATCTCAGTATTGCTTAATACTGGAGAACTGGAGCACTGACTGGAAAGAATTAGACTACATGCAATCAGTGCTTTCTAGGAGATGAGCTGCTCTTGTGGCAGATGGAAAACAAAGGAGTAAGGACAGGATTGTTAATGCTTGTTTTTCCCCCTTTTTGCTGCTGTAGCAGCACCCTAGTCTGCCAGGTAAACTGGCATAAAATGGCCTGCTCTGCACAGATGCTGCTGACAACAGGAAAAAGCCTAACTGTGCTTACTTAATGAAGCAAAAGAGCGTGGGAGGCTCAGGAGAAGCCACTTTACTCCCAGGGACTACCACTCAGAATGGATTTTCACCAGGTTCTTCCACCTGTCAGGCATGAGTTGAAATTATAATAAAGGGATTTCTGTCTTTATACATATTTCCTCTTCCCTGTCTCCCTTGGCCCCATTTTTCTGAAAATAATTTTCACTACGTCAGTTTAAGGCACTTTTTGTTGTTAATATCTAATACACAATTTAAAATTCCTAAGAATCATTTAAAAACTATGCATGAAACAAATGTTACTGGAAATATTTAGATGGTGCTTGTTTTTCAAGTCATTGACTTTAACTGTGTATTAACTCATTCCTTTCATTCAGTTTCTGTTCTTGGAGGATGTACAGATGGAAGGAAGTGCATTTATGACTCCTACACTTTAACTGGATTTTTAATAAGCAACCATTTTTTTTTGCACAATCAGCAAACCAAACATGTCTATATAACATTGCATATGGATAAATGCATATATATATATATATATACACACACACATATTTTTGTGTAGCATCTTGCTTATTTTATTCCTTGTGTGCTATCCCTATCGAGTAAGGCTGTGATTAGCTGTGAAACTCTGCTTGCTTTTTATTTGTGTCCAGTGGTGGCTACTGCCATGAATCAGGCAGAGTACCTCGCAGCAGTATGTGCAACAGAGACCCTGGTGCATGTTGCTGCCCTGAAGGGATGCAGTTAAAAGGCTGTGTGTTCTTGTTGAGCTGATGCAGAGTTACCAGCTTTAATCCTGTAGGCAGGAGCTAGCTCTCTGAGGCAGGAGGAGGAGGGTTTCATTTCATCTAATGTTACCAGCAGAAGGACAGGTGTAACTGTCCTTCTCAGGATTTTGTTGTGCAGTGTAACTTCTTCAGTAGCTGAGAGAGTGAGGAGAGAGCGAGTCAGCCGTGATGGACAAGCAAGCCCACGCTCCCTAGAGTGAAGTGAGCTCCTCTGTCTCTCCACTGACTGTGGAGGGAATTAAAATGAGCAGTTTGGACTAAATGCTTAACTTACAAGCAACTGAGGTTAGGTGGGAGAGGTAAAGCCTGGAATCCTATATTTTTTTTCTCTCTGGTCATAGTTTCATTAGCCACTGGCAGGTTGACTCGATGGGGTACATGTGTGTTTTATGTCAGAGGCTTTGGAAAGTATGCCATGCTGACAAAATATAATCCCAAACTATTTTACAAGATTCTGTTAAAGAGAATATAGCAAAATAAGTTCTTTTTATTTCTTGATTTCTAGTTGAGGAAATAACCTTGTTTTTTTCTGATAACCACCTTGCTTTATCTGTTTGTCTTACAGATCTATTTTGTAATATTGTTTACTGTATGTGCCAAACATTTTAAACTATTTGCATGGACTTTGTGTGGAGTGCAGTGGATAAATAAATAAATTTTAATTTAAATGTTGCTGTGCAGTTTAAATGTATTTGACCTATATGTTGAATACATTTGTGTGTACAGGTGTGTTTGCTCTAAGTGTATGCAATGTGTTCTGTTTGCTGCATGCACAGTTTTGAGGCAGATGCTCTATAAAACAAATCCTTATATGTGTGGAAAATGCGTTATCCATCCCCCTGAGGCACGTGCTTCCTTGGGAAGAAGACCATGTTCAGCTCTGAGGGCTGCTTCCTAATTGCTCTCCTGTTTAACTTACTTTCTGGTTTGTTTCCCCACCCTCCTATTCTGAACAATCCCCAGCTTATTCCTAACACCACAGCAATTGCTCAGAGCATTGCTGTTTCCAGAGGGTAAGGAATAACTCTGCATCCTTTCACTTCAGCCCCAAGAACTCATATCCCCTTTTTCCCTGGCCTGTCCCCCAGTGCCTATGCCAGCTGTTTTTTTGCGCTGTATAGAAATGCCTTTCCTTTCTGAATATAGGAAGGCTATGGAGTCTAGTGGTTAGCTTCTTTTAAACAGCTTTTAAGATGTGTCCCTTTTGTATGAGTTCAAGTGGAACCTGTGTTAATCTGAACTAGAAAGATGCTGTTAAGTGAGTTATAGCATAGTTGCCTTGAGCCCTGGCTCTTTGGGATGTTCTTTATTGTTTGTCCTCACTGCCAGTCAGGGTTTCACTGATATAGTTGGGGGAATTGCCCCTCCAAACAGAGAACAGGAGAAACCAACAGCTCTTGTTGATATAATGCATCTTTCTGAGAACTGCTGGTTACCGTCCAGAAATCAGTGCTGTGGGAAACTCTTCTATATACAGAACTAGACTGTAGTTGAGGAGAGGTGATGTGTTTTGCGTTAGCATCATAGATTTGTTTAGTCACTTTTAATCAAATAACTTGCTTGTTTTGTGGCAACGCTGAGTATATTTCTTTATGGCAAAACTACCGTGTAAACTGTTGAGGATGGAAAAGGAAGAGAGAGCCCTAGATATGCACTCTGCTGCTGTGTTGTTAGGTTCCTGCCTGGTGTATTGCTGCCATCTTGTGAGAGTGAATTGAAACAGTTGGTACATATCCAAGCAAAGCCCATCTTTCTACTTAGGACTTCATTTAAATCTTTTATTGGCAACTAAAACTGTTAATGTAAATTGCTCTGTAAATTGTATATATTTGTTAGAGCTTTTAGAGGTTCTTTTAAACTGGATGTGACACTAACTGGAGATCCTCCAGTTGTCTTATTTGGCAAATTCTGCACTGAAGTGAACTGCCTGAGTTTTTGCTCATATGGTCTGGAGAAATAAAACAAACATACTTGCCCTTTGATGGGGTTGGTGCGCAATTTAAAATTCTAATACAACTTTAATGCTAAAGGGCACAAAGGAGGACCATTTAAAGGAATAGCTGTCATTGCCTTAGCTTGAAGGCATGAACGCTGCAGCAGTCACTATTAAAGGGACGAAAATGGGCAACCCATACTGAGACTGGGGAATCCCCAGGAATCCAGCCAGGCTGATTAATAGTCATTTCTGTACCCTGGAGCTGCTTCTGTATTTTTAACACTTAAGTGACACTACAGAGCCTGAGACAAGAAATGGAACAATGTAATGTGGAAGAGACGTTAGGAAGTTGATTGTTTAGAGTATTCCTGACACAGAATACTCCCCTATCATGAAATGCTTTAAAAATTTATTCAGGGATGTAGTCTTTTTTTTTTTTTTTTTTTTTTTTTTTCCAAATTTTCAAGAGATTTTGCATAAGTCTTGTGATATGTTCATGATTCTTTTTACCTTCATGATTCTTTTTCCCTGGAAGCATTACAGTATTTTCCTATATGCAGAGCAGAAAATAGTGATGAAATGTAAGATACCACTTTTTATAATAACAGCTAGTAGGTATTGGCTCAATGATGACACTGCTGAACATCAGCAGAGTACAGTCTGATTTTTTTTTTGGAGCTCAAATGAAATTGTTGGTGTCTTGAAAAAGCAAGCATGCATGAGGAAGAGTACATAGCTGAGCTCCAAACTTGGCCTAGTCTGATGTCTCAGCTCAGAAAAAATGGTAGTAAATTTGCTGTCTCCCTCAAGAGGCATATCCTTGCTTTTGTGTGGGAGATGAGGGGAAATTTGACAGTGATTTTGTGACTATCAACCTCTTTAATAAGATAAAATTATTCCATTTTCTCCTTTCTGTATTGCTGATTTATTGTTACAAATAGAATACTGAAGAAATAAGCAGGATACAAACATTAATGCAGAAAATTATATCCACCCTTCTGCATATGTTGAATGACAGTTTCCCAAGTACAAAACCTATGTGTGTATTTGCAGTGATTTCTGTTGGAATCCATCTCTTTCAGACTGACTTTTTGACATTTAAAATGATATTTAGCCTGGCCTTATACAGGCTGCGTGTGTATTACTTTTAACCTTACAGGTTTTGTCTCTTTCTCTTCTAGATAGAGGAACGGGCAGAATTTTTGAACAAATCCGCTCAGAAGAGGTAAAACAATAAAACAGATTGTAGATTCAGTCAAAACAACTGTGTTTAATTGGAGGCAATATTAATTTCTTTCTCTCTCTCCTTTTTTTTTTTTCTTTTCTACTCCTAAAGTGGTATGAAACCCACCCACACGACAGCAGTTGTCTCAAAGATTGACAGTAGACTTGAGCAATACACTAGTGCAGTTGTGGTAAGTTAATTCCAGGTCACGGTGACTTTAGTTACTAATGGCCTTGGGGTTTTAATAATCACCTTTTATTTCCCTGTTTAAAAATGTCAATGTTTTGATTTTTTTCTCCACAAGCTGTTTCTAATGAGACTCTAAAAGGAAAATGCTTGAGGCATGCTGATAATCAACTTCCATGTATATATATAACTCTACATGTAATCTCAGATTCATGTCTTCCCTTTCGTGCTACAAAATATACAGTCTGCTTTATAAGCCTGAAGTAGCTCTTGAAGGATTCAGTCAGCATCTCTTGAGTGGTAGGTGCATCCTTTCTCTCAGCTGAGAGCTGATAATCATCCTGAGCTGATTTGCTCAGGGTTATTTCAGACATAACAGCTTATTTCTGAGAGCAAAGAACTGGGCCTGTGTTGATGACTGCCACTTCAGAATGAAAATCCTGGACAAAGAAAGACACTTCAGTGAATTAGGGAGTTAAGAAATGACAAAGAAAAAGAGGGGGAAAAAAATAGAATTCAACCATAGGTTGACTACAGTCAAATATATATGCTTTGAGACCAGAATTGAGAGCTTTTTATTTTCATAGTTCAAGAAAAAGTAGTTTTTTGTTTGCTCATTTTTAAACTATTTTTATAAGTCAGTGAGTACAGGCAATGTGAAAGCCACTGGTTAATATAGTTGACATGGATTTGCAAGTGTAATGGCAATAAAATAGTATTAAAAGGGATATTATCTTGATAGCTCATACACGTTCCTACTCCCTTCAAACCTGTGTTACATAAAACGTACAAGAGTTTTGAAAAGAAAGAATAGACCTGGTGGTTTTGGTAACCATACAAGGGACGTACTGACAAAACCAAAAAGCAATAAAAGAAAACAAAAAAGCCCCCCCCCCCTAAAACAAAACAAAACAAACAAACAAAAAAAAACAGCTAAATCCAAATATATTGCAATTGCTGAAATTTGCCTCTAGAATCCCAGGCTGTGAGGTTAACTTGTCTTGGGCAGATGGAGTAAGTCTGATGCTGGTTGACAGTGCAGCCTTTCTCTCCTGCCTCTGGATAAGGATTTTCATTGCTATATCCATGAAAGAGACTTGCTTACAGGATTCAAGTGTTGTGACTTGAAGGAGGACAAAAAATAAGCCTTGGAGCAGTTGTGTGCAGAGCTGTGGTTTTCCAAGAGCTCTAGAAATGTAACAAATACAAAAATCTAAGCAGTTTTCATAGCCTTTCATATCAAGGGTGCCTGACCAACTGCAAATCAAGAAAAGGAGAATCTCAATGTCATCTCTTGAGCAGGGTCCCTTCTCTCCATCTGTACATGATCATTACTAGAACTTAGAACTACTGCATTCCTCAGCACTTCCCCAGAGCCAAACCACCCTGCAAGTCCAGCTTTTAATGCCAACCACCAACTGGTCTCAATTCTTCTGCAGGGCACAAAGGCTGCAAAACCAGCTAAGCCAGCAGCCTCTGACCTTCCTGTTCCAGCTGAGGGTGTCCGTAATATCAAGAGCATGTGGGAGAAAGGGAATGTTTTTTCATCACCTTCTGGGGGGACAGGCGCACCAAATAAGGTATGTATTTGATTTCACATGGTGATTATAAAGAATTATGGATGTTATCTTGCAGTTCATGTTCTTATGAGTAAGCCTGGCTGCTTCCCTTGACATCACTGCTGAAGAATATCACAAAGCATCCCAAAATCCTCAGAAACCTGCAAAATGGCATGGCTGCAATACTCAGTGTAATGGAAGAATTTAGTGACACACTGTGCTAACTTATGAGACATTCCAGAGTCACATCAGATATCTTAGACAAATATATCTGGCTAATTCAAGCTGGGTACAAAGAAATTCTTTGTGTTGGGAAAGACTATTTCTAGGGGCAGAGTGGGATTAAACAGACAAGCTACTGATCTATTATAGGTCATGGATAGAAGCATTTGTGAGACGTTTATCTATTCAACATAAATTCTTAAAGCCACATTTCCTTTCGGTAAATTGATGGGATCTGAGGAGGATTCATCATAGCTGAAAAAGCAAACCATAGATTGAAGAAGGATACTTACAGATAGGCAAGAAATTTCAATAATTTGTTCTAAGCTTTTAAAGATTTATTTTAATGATAGAAATTTTATGCCAGCTAACTTCTAGTTCTTTTCTTTTTTTATTTTTTTTTTTATAAAGTAATTTAACAAAATGAAATTCTAGGCTTACTGGTACCCCTTCTTCTTTTAGGCTAAAGATTTTTTCTCCTTAGAGTTTGGGATTATGACAGAAACAGCAGGTTTGTGTCTAAGGTTTATTTTTGATTAGCACAAATATTAAAATGATTCTGTCAGATCACAGTTATCATTACTGAAAACTAAAGGGCACCAGTACTGTGTAATTCATAGGGATAATATCTTCTGAGTAGGCAGGATAACTCTTAGCTAGGCATAACCTCAGTGAGGACTTCTGTATTAAACTCAGATTTGGCTTTGTTTTTAAATCCAAACCATGAAAAAATATGGCAACAGCTATTCTGAAAGTCTTCTCATCATATTTTATTCTTTTGTAGGAAACTGCTGGACTGAAAGGTGGTGTCTCCAGTCGTATCAATGAATGGTTAACCAAGACCCCAGAGAGTAACAAATCATCTGCTCCAAAACCTTCTGTAAGTAAACCTGCAACAATCTGGTTGGTTGGTGGGTTATCTGCTGGGATGGAGCTGGTGATGGTACTTCCTTAGCCAACTGATGGTCTGTAGAGGAACCTTACTGCCCATCCTCTCTTGGAAGCTCCCAGAGGCCTTCTGCTAATTCTTGGGTAGGTGCAGGAACAGGTAGTTGTTTTCTGGGGAAGGCTAGGGATGAGGAACTGATGCTGTAAGTTTCCAAACTGGAGAATGTTAAGGCACATAATGGTGTAAATGATTCACCGTCTTTAGGATTGTATCAAAGAACTGCTTTCCTCCCATATGCTTTAGTAGTTTGTTTCTGCCAGTTCACTTGCCCTTTATAAAAGGTGTAGCTTAGCATACACTTTCTTAATTCATGTGCCTATTTATCTCAAAGAGAAGCTTGAAATTTGCAGCGTTGTCCCTCAAGTCAATATTTACTGGTGGCTACATGGAGATTGTGTCCTCATAGAAATAAATATAAAAAGACAACAAGTAATTGTGGTAGATCTGGTTAATCACAAGTGCTGAAAACTAGCACAGCATCTACCTCCAGATTTTCTCTTTCTTCTAAGTTGCATCTTTTAGATAATGTAAAACTAACCTCTTATTTTCCCCTCAGAGAACTGTTTCTATCTATGTCTTCATTTCCCTCTTTCTCAATAGATTGTTCTTTCTTCTTTCAATATTTCTGCTTGAAGGAACCTGCCCTCCTCCTATTCTTTGCGGGTCTGTTTGCTAAGTTGGTCAGGTAAACCTATTCATAATTGACTCTGAAGAATGATATACATCTGTAATGTGTGTTTTTTACTTTTTACTTTTTTTTTTTTTTTTTTTTTTTTAATCAGGCTAAATCAAAGGGAAAACAAGATTTTCTTACTTACAAAATAACTCCTTACCCTCATCCCATTCCTACACAATAAAGAATAATTCATAGTTTTCCAGATCAGGCAGTCAGACAGTCTACTGCTATTTTGCTATCTGCTTAACTCACTTTTTGAAGCACAGAAGAGGCTTAAAGTCTTAATGATATCTTTGGCTGAACTATAACATCACTGTTGTGTGCAAACACCTCTTGCAGGAATTAGACTTCTGTACCTCAATGTGCATTTTTCTATCCCAAGTTATAAATTCTTGTGTGCAGAAAGCTACGTATCTATGCATGGCAAGAGCAAGATCCTGGAAACCATGCAGGACTTTCTGAAAAGGATGGTATTTATGTCCTAAATTGTTTTAAGAGTCTTTTGCTTAGCATCCACAGGGGCAGATGTCAATTCATCTATCCTTAAAAAGGTGCATTACTACTAGCCTAGCATACGTCTTCTGGATTTGTAGTCCTGCTTTTCTGCAAAGAAAAGTTTTAAATTTGTATATGGAGACTTTAAGCAAAATTCAATACACTTATTTGCAGAGAATACTATTATTACTATTAATATTTTTTAACTTTACCTTACCTGATTCTTTTTTCCATGTCAGGTTAGTGATCGGTCCATGTTAAGGTTTTAAAAGATACAATGGAAATTCAAATAGATAGGACCGACTACAGTGTTAAATCCTGAAACCTTTTTTTAACAATGTAGAGGAGGATCTGTTGTATTAAAGTCTGACACTTTTTTTTTTTTTTTTAATTAAATATGTTGATTCTGATCTAACATACCTGAGACAAGCTACCTTTGAATTCCTCCCTAACAGAAATACTATTTCTGAATTCTCTTTTTCCTCAAAAAAGGAACTTTTCATTGTATTGTCTAGGATGAATATAATAAATTATAGCCAGTCTATGTAAAACCAAATAGATGTAGTAGGACTAGATTTTGTGTTAAAGCATGTGTATGTGTGGAGTGATTCGGTGAGGTGTCATTCTGAATAACTTTATAATTGATAGAAAATGTAATATTTACAACTGTTAGATGGTCCTCAAATCTTCTTATGAGGAAGTCACATTCTAACTTTTCCTCTAGCAAGTTAAAATAAATCTGAACTAAAGTTGGTTTTTGTTCTCTGACATTAACTTAAAAATACAGGATTTAAGACCAGGAGATGTATCTGGCAAACGTAATCTCTGGGAGAAGCAGTCAGTTGACAAGCCAGCAGCATCTTCTTCTAAGGTAACACATCAGTGCATTCTTAAAAGATAGTATCTGTGTGTGAAGCTTTTTGCTGAGGGAAGGCACTGTATGCCTTCATATGGTCAGTCATTTGGAATTAGGTCTCTGCATATCTTGTGTTACTAATATGCCTTTTCATATGCCTGTGTCACTAATACGCCTTAATAAAAGAAAGTGCAACGAGGCACCAAACACCATGGACAGCATGTAACTTTTATTATTCCTATTTGGAAGAAGTTGTGTGTCGAATGCTGTCCTTTGCATGAAGATGACTTTTTTTTTCCCCCATGTTCAACTTTAATAATGGTTTCTTACTTTTTAAAACAGGTAACAGCAGCGGGGAAAAAATCAGAGACTAATGGTAAGTAATTCTAATAATTCACCTGCACATTAAAAAGAAACTTTGGCACATTTTTGTACACACATCACAATTCTCAGTTTTTAAAATTCTACAGCTGTTAATGTTGGTGCATGAAACCTTCACTCCCTTGCCATTCACTTTTCCCAAGCTTCCTTGCAATATCACTAAAACATGACTGCTATTTTGAGAAATAAGCCTGAATCATCTGGCTAGGAAAACTGAGGATGCAATTTCCAGCAATGTTTGCAAATCATGGTTAGAATGACATCTGTAGCGTTTGCTATAGTTGGAGAGCATCATTAAATTGTGCGAGGTCTGAGGGATGGGTTGGTCATTTAACTAATTACAGCACATACCAGGCATCTGGGAAAGGCTTTTTTAAAGGCTGCAGAGGGAATGGATATGCTTTTCATGAGTGGAGAAGAGAAAACCAAAAAGCCAAAGCTAATGGGGTAGCATTATTTGAGCAGAAATGAAAGACTTCAGTACTGCTGAGAACAAGCATCTCATTTTAAATCCTGCCATTGGGTAATGGTGAAGCCTTGTGAAAATTCAGCAGCATTGGTTTTGGAAAATTCACCTGGCTGTTTGTGAGTCCCATGTGCTCTTGATTACCGGGAGTGGACCGGAGTTCAAATGCTCTCAGCATCATCACTACCTTTGCTGAAGCTATGCATTGGTCTTCTCAAGGAAAAGAGTCTTACTACTGTTCTTTTGAAATCATTAGTTTGGGAAACACAACTTAGTTATAAGTCAAGAAGTCTGCAAATTCACCCCCAGCTTGCGTGTGCTTCTTTAATTTTTGTTTTAATCTAAACCTTACCAAATAAAATCAATTAGAGGAAATATGTGCCTAAGGACCAGTGGGGAAGAATGGAAATTTACTGATCAATTTAATAGCTTTAAGATGTCCTACAACATCCGTTGATGTTTTTCCCACTAGGAATGAGATGATCAAATGTAGAAAAACTATTTTTGTTTGTTTGTTTGTTTTTCCCGATTAATATTTGTACGTTTCTTTTTCTCTTCACATTCATATGCAAATCAAGTGCTGTGATATGCTTGTGGACTTTTTTGGGGTCAGTTTAGAGTCTCACAAGATGGAATTGACTTCCTACTCCTCCTTTTTTTCCTTTTTCAAACTGAAGTGTTGGGAGAGGGGTGTTCAGGCTTGCTCAGTGTTAGCACAGCTCTGCTCCCATGGCAGGCGTTAGCGGCTGTGCCATCATCACCTGCAGGAGCAGCCCCTGCTGAGTGGTTGAGATGCTGCCAAGCCTCTTCTCTGAGGCTGAGTGAGATGAGGGCTTCAGCAGAGGGCTTGCTGGAGAAGGCAGATGGATTTCAGTCTTACTGTGAACACGGAGTGCATGTGCCTAGCCCTGTAGCACTTTGTGTGGTAGCCACCCACCTGTGGTTTGGGAGAGTTGAGGCAGGGAGAGTACTGCTTGCAGCATCCACTGTCTTATCGTGGGAAGCTCCTGAGTTGCTACCCAGGGCTGCTGGAGGTGAGGAAGGTTTCATAGAGAAATCTGGAGGCCACCTCTGATCGAGCCCAATACAAGAGCACAGCAACATCCAGCTTGTGCCCTGCCTTCTCACATGCCACCTGTTAATCTAGACTCATGCGCTCTCTATTTTAGAGATACATTTAGGTTATTTTAAGCCATCTTTAATTTTTCTTTCTCTCAGCAGGTTTGAGACAATTTGAGAAAGAACCATAGAAGGCTACTAAAGACGCTGGACCAATCAGTTGGGGGAAAAAAAAAAAAGAAAAGGAAAAATGCTAAATTGTTCTTTTTATATTTATGTTTATTTACCAAAATGTCTTTTTGCATTATCCCAGTTAAAACCATGTATATTAGCACTGTATTTAATAATCAGTCTAGACATTCATCATAATAGTACTGCCTTTGCACAAGAGCCTTTATTCCTAAAGAAACCCATGCTGTGAAATATATAGACTCTCCTACTGATAGTCATAACAAACTATATATCTGAACAGTGATTTCAACTGGCATAAGAGGTCAACCCAAAATTCATTTAAAGTGAAGTTGCTTAAGAAAGGTGTGCAGTAAACCTATAAAAACAATGGTTACTTTTGGAATACAGAAATCTTTCTTTCTGCACTTTAGACTAAGGCATGGAAGAAATATCTTTAGTTGACAATGTAATATTTTCTGTAAGTTGCCCATGTCATGAGAAATACTGCATCAATAACTTGTTTTAATTTTTTTTTTGTTTTATACTTTTTTTTAAGTATCATTTTTTCCATTCTAGTTTAAGTTAATACCTAAATTTGGATGATTATGTTAGCTGACAGCGGTACTGATATTTCTTTTTGTTGTTAGTGACTAGTAATTGATTGCAATTTAGAATATATACACACATAGCTTTACAAAGTTTAGCCTAAAGGCACTACTAACGGTAGAATGCTTTAATACGTGCTAGAGTATTATATTTAGTAATAAACATACATAATTAACCAGTATCACAGCTTAAAGAAGATAAAGACAAAATCACACACTTTTCTATAGTAAGATTTCGTAATTGCCATTAGAGGTATGGCGAGATAAGTATTAAAAAAAATTTAAGTGTCAATTGCCCAGTAATGGGTAATTAAAAAGAAAGTTATAGTTTTTAAAAGAGGAAAAGGTAATGGTATAGAGGGTCAAAAATAGGTCACTTGTATAAAACGTTGTAGTTTAATTTATATAAAACTACCATAATTAAAAAATAAAATAAAACTAAACACAGTTGGAGCTTGTTTTAAATGACTGTACACTAAATCTTGCCATTCATCAGTGCCGTACACGAGGTCCACCCAAAATGAAGTAAGCCTCTATCTTTGTACTGCTTCTTCTTAACTCCCTCTCCTGAATATCTTATTTACAGATGTTTTGATTTGTATATAGTAAACACATGGCTATAAGACGTCAGCTTGGTTTGAATTTACATGCCATACAGTTTAGCATTTACATCCTACAGTGTATGGGTGGCATAAACTGAGCAACTGAAGTAGCCCCCAGGTGCGTTGTTAACAGCTTCATCGTGCATCAAAACTACCAGGCTCTCCCTTAACACTGCTTCCATCTCTTACAGCATCTGACTTCTTCCTATAGAGAAGAATGGTATATTTTAACCCAAAGATGAGCTCCCCTGCTTGGCCAAAACATCTTGTTTACATATAGAGATGCACATAGTTATCTGTAAGGGGTGAAAATGTGCCTGACGTTGTCTATGCATTGTCATGTTTTTCATTTGGGGGTTTTGTAAACACTCTTCTGAGTCTTTCAAATACATTTGATAGCTGCAATAAAAATGATTCATTCAAACAATGTATTCTGAAACTGCATCCACAATAAATGGAATATTTCCATCAGCAGCCCCCTGTTTGTTAATGACTAGGAATGAAACAGTTGTTGTGACTAGGATAGGAATCATGCTAAGGCTGTGTGAAATAACGTGTTGCTGCCACAAAGCTTGAAGGCTGTCTTTCTTGATGCACTATCCTACACCAGATAGCTAAACCCTAAAATCAGCAGCTTTAACCTATGGATTCTCAAGAAAAAAAAAAAAAAATCTAAAAATCTTAGTTGTCATGCTTGTCAGTACAGGACAGGAGCTGGGCATCATCTGGATGTCAGCACGCCCAACAAAGTCGGTTCTAACCAGCAGCACAATTGTCTGTTCTCCTCGTTTGCAAAACTTTTTCTGTGAGAGCCATTAATGTTGTTTCTTCTGCTTACCTTGGTGAGAGGCAGCTCAGTCGGGAAGTGCTTCCAAGCTTGGGTGGTCACAGGGACCAAGCCTGGGGAGATGCTGGCATCCCATTGTTCTCCTACCCCCTTCTTTTCTGCTGTAAGGCAGCACGGCCCATACTGCCCTGCTCTACTCAGGTCACCGTCCTTCGAAAGAGTTCCCCCAGGCTGCTGCCATCTCTGCAGGGGCCAACGGGAAGGCTGCAGGAAGCAGCTTTCTCAGTTGCTGGGGAGAAAGTAGTTGGATGCTTTCTAATTTAATCTGGAAAGAGCTTGCATGCTTGAAAGTGTATGTGCTCTCCCTCATTGATTGACCATATTGCTTCTCTCCAAGTTTTAGTGAGTAAGGCTTTTTTCTTGTTGCTGTGAATGTTTCTTCTGCTCCTCGTTATTATCATTTTCTGAGACCATGAAGGTGTGCTGGGCACTATTGGTTTTACTTTTAGGCAATACTGACTTGTGGGTCATTGCCAGATTGTGCCCCCATACTGGCAGCCCTTACTGGTGGCATCTGACCCAGCAGCACCAAGCATTTTGTTTGCGTTTTGATGCCACTAAAGAGGTGACAATTTGTAAGACAGTATCAGTTTGGTGCTTTAGTTTCTGATTATGCTTTACTGTTTGCTTGCTTGCTTGGCCTCCTAGCCAAACTTTCTGTTGTCAGTGTGCAAAATATCACACAAAGAATAAAAATAAAAAAAAAATTAAGCCCTGTCTTTGCTTTGGTGTAGCATTTCCTATCCAAAAATACTTCAAAACAAGTGTAAGTCTACCTCAGTGATTGCTTTGGTGTTTTTAAAGAAAAGCTTTTTTTTTTCCTTTTTTTTTGTTTTTTTCCCCCCTTGTCTGTATTTTCCTTAGATAAAGCCAAATCTTCTTTGGGTATATTAGTTCCTGAATGCTTCTAGCAAAGTTGCAAAAAAAAAAAAAGTTTTGTGTTTGAGATTTCAAGAACAATTTGCCCTGCTTTCCTAGATAGTCCCTATGTTCAGCTGGATTTATTTTCATGTAAGTTATCACTGCATATGTTGCTGTCTTCACCTTGTCACCTCTCGTTGTACAAGAAATCAATTTCTAGTTGTTCAGAGGGAGGGCAGTTTTGCTCTTTAGCTTTGTCTGTTTGATGCATAAGCCCCAAATTAGTTTCTTTCCCAGTGTTGTCCTTGTACAGGAAGCATAGGAGCCCATTTCTACCTCTATGGAAATTGAAAAACGAAACTTCAGGCATGTTTTTAAATAAATAGTCATATCAAACAATGTAAGCATCACAGTGACAAAGTTTTGGTGTTATTCAAACTTTAATTTTTGTTTTCTTGTTGTTCATATAAAATTTTAAAGCATTGATTCACACCATAAAAATCACAACTATGTAATAAGCAAAGTAATTAAAGACAGTGTTCTTCAACAGCCACTCATAAGCCAGTAAGACTTACTGCACTGAAAACAACATAAAAAAAAATCTTGAAAGTAACTATTTTTTTTATTTGTTAAACATGTCTTTAATTATGTAAGACAAGAAAAAACGGAAATGAGACATTGTCTTTTTTTTTTTAAAAAAAAACTATTAATCAAGAACAGATTTCAGCTAACCCTCTCAACACAAGACCCATCCCCATTGATGCATTCTTTCACCAGCTAGTGGTCTCCTCCTAAAAAAGGAGGGCAAGTAACCACTTTTAATGATCATCAAGTACAAAAGAAGAAATCAGGACTCAGATACAGAGGACATCTAATCTGGAAGGAGATACATAGAGGTCTCGCAGAAACCACTGGTGCTAATATTCTGCCTTGAATGGGTAGTCCTTATGATTGACAGCCCTGCAAAGAGAAATAGCTTGTTTTTACAGGTGTTGTAGCAAGCATCTTCAGCAGCATTTCCCTACTGCGGTGGCCCTCCCCCTTGCCAACGTACTCAAGTTTTGCAGCTGACAGCTGTCATTAATTTGAACACATGCTTGTGAACAATCACGTGCAATACCAAGATGCTGAATGCCTCTCCTTCCTGATATCAGTTTCAGGATGTCTTATCACCAAGGTTTAAGATGGGAACTGTCTAGTTTTGGTCAGGTATGCTTTCAAGATACATGGAATGAAAATACAGACAGAGATAGGCCTAGTGGATAATAAGGATAATGAGAAACATACTGGGCTACTGGAACTGCCCTCCAGTTCCTGTTAAAGCTGAGGATGACATCCATCTCCTTTTTAGACAGCTCAAAGTCGAACACCTAGCAGAAGAAAAAAAAGGAAACAAAAGTTTCTTTTTTAGTTAGGTTCATAAGTAGTGAGATATGAAGTGTGCTTCCAGCATGTATTATGACTGAAGGTAAGAACACATTGCATCCATGCTAGTGCTAGTTAAGAAATCCTCTTATTTCTCAGCCAGATGTCAATTTACCAATTAGTTCATTTCTCTCTGAAGCGTTGTTCATAGCAGTAGCTCAGCTGCGGGTACTTGAATGCAAACACCACTTCTGTTTGTGTTGTAATGCACTGACAGTGAACGTAGGTGCTAAGGGCTGATTGCTCGATGTGTAAGGACTTCCTGGATACCAACTGCAAATTATTGTCTCACAGTTGATGTCATCTAAGAATTCTTGCTAGTGGTTAATAAAAGAAATGACTCCAAAATATAGCAGCATGAACTGAAAGTAACAGAGCAACCATCTAAGATGCCATGTCATCAAAGCAAGCATCCAGCTGACTCTCCCTGCCAAGGAAAACCACAGCCTCAAAATGAGACAAACTGCTAATGAGCGTGGTGTTTGTAGTTTGTTCCTTTATGCCCCAAAGCAGGGCTCACTAAGCAGGGAAGAAGGGAAACCCCAAACTGTGATTCCACTTCCAGCACCCACTCTTGTGTAACCCATTTTCTATTGGAGATAACAAGATCCTTCTCACCACAGAAAAAGGTGTGGTGGGTAGGTACTATTGAGCCCTGATCTGTATATCTTTGTATCCCTTCCACTGACTCCTGGGTGCTGCCTGGAAACACAGAGGGGATTAGGGTGTGGGTGCCTATGCCATGTCAATAGGTGGCTGCAGTCCTGATGGAAACTTCACCTTTATGTTTTCCTTAATGCGCTGCACTTTGTCAGACTTGGGAATGACAGCCACATTCCTTTGGATGTTAAACCGGATCAGGACCTAAATAAGGACAGGGACGATTATGAGCATAGGGGTGCAAAAAAAAATCTTCAAATGCATTTTGTGCATTTTCTCTTACATTTTTTTTCTTCCCACAAACCCATTCCTCTTTCTACAACCACATTCACTCTTTGGAAAAATACAAGACTGCACAGAGGAGTTTTGATGTTCCAGCATTTGCTGGCAGTCTACTGAAAAACTATCAACTGTTTCTATATCTTGGCTTCTCAATGATTATTTTTTTTCTGGGGGGGGAGGGAGGGAGAGAAAAATGATGCTTCTGGCTTGTATTACATGGGTGCTCAGACCAAATTAGGTCATAGGTAAGTACCTCACCTCATACTCATAGGTAAGTACCTCACCTAACTTAAGCTTTCAGAATGCTTTAAATAGAAAAAAAGATTTCTGAAGTTTTTTCCATCAACAAAGGATTGTTGCATACATTTTTTGCCTGCTCTGCCCATCTTAAAATGTGACTATGGTTAATTGCCTGCGAACATGTGGATTTGTTTGAAATGCAATTCCTGTCCACTATGGGCAAGATCTCTTCAGTGAGTCTAGCAAACCATAGAGAAAAACATTTCACCTTGACTAATCAAGCAGCTTTCAAAGACTCTCTGTGAAGGTGAGCAAACAGCAAGCAATCAGATAGCTCTGCAAATTACTTCTGCTTCTCTGAAGAGTAACTTAGCTAACTTAGCTGGAGAAAGGAATAATGTGTTGGTTTGATGATTTGTAAGTAAATCTCAGAGGAAAGTGGTTTTCAGAGAGGGAGCACTTCTCTCTGGGAGCAGAATAAATCTCCCTAGGAAGAGGGACACTTGAGGTAAGCTCATACCCATACTGATTAGCTCCTTCAAGCTCAATACTCAAAATGAATTACCAGATGTTTTCTAAGAGACATGAATGCTGTTAAGAACAGGGGCAGTACGAAGAGTCAAGTGCAGTTCAACCCCATTGTACTGTATCCTTAGGGAAGGCAGCATCTGTAAAGACTGGCCATCGACTCCTATACATGTCTGAGTAGGAGAAAGAGTTTGCTCTGACATCCCCACTTACCTGGGCAGGGGTTTTATTATGCCTAGCTGCAATCTCTTTAATCTTAGGATCCTCCAGCAGCAGGGGTTCCCCTGGCTTGGCCCTAATAAAAGCAAAAACCAGGTATTAGCTACCATACTGGTGGCGGAAGGTATTAACTTCCCTGCAACAAAGCAAGAGCATTTCTCTCATTGTAGCTGCATTATTTGCATACTCTGCCACAAAGATTCAAGTTGCAAATCCAGTCGTCTTTGTAGAGAAAGGCTGCTGTAGTTTCTTACCATGGCCGGTTTGGAGAACCCAGGGGACTGTATGCTGTCACAGCGATCCCTTTGGATTGACAGTACTTGATCAGCTTCTCCTGGGTCAGGTATGGATGGCATTCAATCTGTAAACACAGAAACCTGGTGGTTGGCATGGAGGCAGACTGCATGGGGCTCCAGAGCATAAGGTTTGAAATCCTCTTGGGTCACGGACAATGTGAAGAAAAGACTCCCAGGATCATGATTAAAATCTATCTTTTAAAAATGTTATTAAAATTATTAACGTCACAGCAATATCTAGAAGCTTAATACAGATAATAAGTCTCCCTCGTGCCACATACTACACAAATATGGTGAGAAATAGATGGGAAGACTGAAAGTGTAGGATCTGTGGCAAAAATTAGGAAATCAGTCTTCCTGGACTAGTCAGGACAGCATAACTGCATCTTCAGAGGGGCTGCTCAGAATATGTGGAGTTTGGTTTCTGCTCCGAGTCACGCAACATCAGGGAGTCTCCTTGATTCCCAAATGAGTTTCCTCAGCTTAGCCCTTCTGGACATCCTCCCCATCCCTCCCCTGAGGAGATGGTATATGAATAGACAAAGAAGCCTGAGTCCTGGTTGCTGCAGGCTCCCTGACCTTCAGAAAAAGTTGCTTCAGTCTGTGCTTTGGCTGCTGAAATCCCTACTCAAATACACAGGCAAGATCTTGATTCTTCTTTCTTACAGAAGAAGCATGATATAAAGTTTAGTAATATTTTACAGGTGTATAAGTTTTCCTGTTTTCCTCAGTGTGAAGCCAGTGCTTTAAAAATAATACATCTGTGTAGTGCTGCTGTCTAGTTGTTTTTTGTTGTGGTGGTGTTTTTTTCCAGAGAAGGAAATAATTTTGAATTTCATGTTAAGTTACTTCATTTAAGTTATTTAAATACAGCAAGATGACATAAAAATGAATGCAGTATAGAAAGGAGCATTCCCTTCTATCAAAAGCACCACATGTTATTGCAGCAGGAAAACACTGTTGAGGGTTTAGTCACCCTGCATATTGGATAGTAACAGCAGCATGACAATGACCTAGTTTAAGGTATCTATCAGATCAGGGCTATAGTAAATCCCTAGCACTGGCTGAATGCTACAGCTATATAATCATTGTTTCTAGTTTAGAACTGTTTCAGTCAGAAGGGCTGTGCAAAATGACAACAGTTAGGGTTGCAGGTGAAGAATCAAAAGGAAAGAGTCAAAATATGTTTTCCCAAAAATGACCTGAGCCAAGCCGAACACGTCTTTTACATACAAAGAGATACCTAGTGTTTTGTGAGATCTTTCCACGGCACTGAAACTATTTAAAAGGTTGTGGCGTAAATCAGCTTTAACAGCTGAAGTGTAACTCAAATATATTTAGGCATATTCCAAGATCAGCTGACATCAGTGGAGATAAAAGTCTTACCTGGTTATTTACAGGCTTGTACTTTAGTCCTGGCTTGTTCAAGATTCTTTCAATCTGCTCATGGTTAAAATTGGAAACTCCAATGGCTTTTACCATGCCACAGTCCACCAGCTCTTCCATAGCCTAATGAATGAGGACAACAAATGTGTATTCATGAGGTGGTATTAACTGTCATGTACAGTATTTTATTTCATTAAAGTTGGTGACAAACCAGTAAACATCCCATAGTAGATTAAATGACAGTATGTTTGATTTTAAGAAAATATATATCTTTGAACCTTGTATTATCTGTGTGCTTTATGTCCCGTTGCAGATGGTGAAGTAACATAAAAAGGGTAGGCCAACCCTTTTGTAATGGGATGCAAATATTTTGCTTAGGCTTCTCCGGGAGTCATTTTACTAGAGCTGAAAAAGCAGGGGAGATCCCCCCACCTTGTCCTAAGCCAGCATACTACCTCTGAGTTGGCAGAATGCAGTAGGGAAGATGTTAGACTAAACCTAGTTATCTCTGCATACTTTCTTGTGGCTGTAATCTGACATTGTAGAGAAAACTATGTATTCCCAGAGCTGCAGCACCACAGCGGTGCAGGTAGCAGGAGCAGACTCTGAGTCCTCTCAGTCCACAAGGAAATGAGGATTGAAGGATGGCCTGAGATGCTGATGCCCCATGCTGAAAAGCGTGAGAATTCCTTATCTGTACGAAACTCCCAGTAGATTAACAGCCACGCCTGCACTAATCCATGCCTCAGTTCTACCATTGTACATATTCAAATATTGTTTTAGGGACAGCACCTACAGCGCTCATAGGTTTGTCCTCTTTATTCACAGAGCAGACATACCCCTTCAGCTCCTGAAAACAAGAGAAAGCAGCAGCTCTTTCTGGTCATGAAATGTAATTTTGTGCAACTACCCTCTGTACCCAAACCCGTCCCTTAATTTCATTGTGCATGCACATTTCTGCTCCATTTTTAGTGCTGACACAAACACAAAAGACCAAACATTAACGTACCTCCCATGTGTCCAGAAAATCTGTATCACTGGGGATTGCCATACCCTTGTCATCTGTAGGCATCAGATCTTCACCAGCCTGTTATTTCAAGGCAGAATCACAGGGACTTAAAAGTTGCATTTCCTACTGTATATTAGGATTTCTGACTGGGAATTACAGCTAGTAAGTTAGTAGTTTGTTTAAACACATCACTAAAAATTATTCGTGTTCCTCGGTACTCTTGGACAAGGGCCATACTTCTACAAATCAATCATTGCATACAAAGAGATGGGGATTAGTAGTAAATATTTGAGTAATTTAGGCAGGTCTGGAGAGAAGGGAACAGACACTCCCATACTTTTATTCTAGAGTTTATGTTTATTTTACACTGGTGCAGGGGAGGGGGACTAGAAGCAAGTTCTTTCTGTACTGTGTTACACTTCTCACAGTTGGTTACTCCACATCAAGCCCACATCTTGAAAAGATGATATGATCACACCAGTCTGGCCCAGCACAAGGCCATGATCCCAAACTCCATCATCCATTGGTTACACTTTCCCTGAAGACTCAAGGTGTTCATTAGCAATACTCATAACCACAGCTATCTCAGTCTAATACACATGGAAGGCCAGATGCACACCCTAAAAATACTACTGCCTAGTTACTGACCAAATGCTGGCTTCTTCCAGGTTCAGGGAAGAGACAAAGGAACCATAGCATATCCTTGATGTGTAATGAAGATGGACACAGCACAGATGAGAAAACACACTATGTTTTCAACCAGGTAAGGAGAAAAGAGGAATGTAAAGAAGAACTACCTTAAATCCCGTAGGGAAATGTATCAGGTACAGGTCAAGGTAGTCCAGCTGCAGTGCAGCAAGGCTTCTTTTGCACCCTTCCTTTACCAAGGACTTCTCATGAAATGTGTTCCACAACTGTGGAAGAAACAAAGCTCAGCTGTGACTCTGCAGGTTCCATTGTCCAGACCAGAGAAAAGGATGCTAATATTTCACAGAATTCACACAGAATCACAGAATTGTAGGGGTTGGATTTCAATGGTTAATGTAGGACAAATATACACAGATAAAAGAGTTAGTAGTGAAGGTGGAAAAGCAGTATTCTTACTCATGAAAAGAGATTCTCTGAACAAGATGTAAATCTCTGCCAGGTATACAGCATATTTTTACTGTTAGAGATTATTTATGTATATCTTTTTTTTTTTTTTTTTTTTAAAGACTAAATTTCAAGTCTTGAGCACCCCATAACTACCCTCTTTCTGTACTTTGTATCTGACTACTTGACCACTGTGAGGACCATTCTGAATGTTACTTAATTATTTTTGAAATGAAAATTCAAGTGCTTAGGTAGAGGAACTTGCAAGTATTATTCAAATTAAAAACTATTCTTTAAGTAAAAATAAGAGTATGTGAAAGAGTTTTGTTCTGCTCAATATTTTCTGTTTTTGCACATGAAAAACCTCAAGTCATAAGTTTATTAATTGAAATATTCTCACTTTTTGGTAACGAGCATTGATGAGACAAGTGGATAAGATAAGGGAATGGAGTACATACACAGAAAATACTTGAGACTTAAGTCCCATATTTTAATTTCTATTCTCTTTTAGGATTACTTTTTCTACATGACACCATTTTCAGTGTCTTGCACATCAGTAAGTAGTACAGCATCTTTGAATTCAGACATCTGATTTGTCTGTTCTTCCTGATCCTTCTAGGGTGCACACATATGAACCTTCAGTAAATGCAATGGAATTATTAGTTTAGCAACAACTAAGTTTTCAACAGTTCCTAGTAAGGTTCAGTCCAAGTTGCAAACAAATGGAATTTATACTCTGCAACAAGGTTATCATGAAACGAGTATAACAGAAGGGAATAGGTCCTTAGGGTACTTTAGGGATGAAACAAGGGTTTCTCTGCCAGAAAAGCCAAATGCACCAACATTCCTGCATCCTCATACCTTAGTGACAATGAAGAGATCTTCCCGCCTCACAGCTCCTTCCTTGATCTTCTGCTGGACTGCATTCCCTATTTCATGTTCATTTTGGTAGAAATAGGCACAGTCGAGGTGCCGGTAGCCTGCATCAATAGCATGCTTCACCACCTCTTCCACCTTTCCTGGAGAAGCCTGAAAGCAGACAACCAAACTATGAGCTCTTCCATCACCTTCTGCCAGCATTCACTGCTGTGACAGCTGCACCAAGTCTCCCCTACCAGCAGCTGCTGGTGTCTCCTTGTCACCTGCATTTAAATTAAGTTTTAACTTCCCATTGCTGTAGGGAAAGGACTGAAATCCTGGGACTGGAGCAGAAAGCAGTTAGTTTCCGTGGGACATTTTGCCCCTACCCCTTCTAGTGGTATCACTTCCCCTTATATGCCCCCAGCATCACCCAAGCAGCTTTGCCACTTTACCTTCCCCAAACCCTTCCCCACAAAAGCAGGTTGGTGGCACAAGGCTCCCATCAAGTGACCTCCCATCCCACGGGGGTGAGCTGCAAGTGCCAGGGGGCAAGAAAGCCTTTTGCAATCTACTTTATTCTTTTGCTCCTGCTTTTATTTTCCCTTCTTCCTTCTGTTATACTTGTTGCCTTCTTCCTTTGCTCCCCCCCTTCCAGCTGCCTGGTTATACAAGTGCTGCAAGCAGACACTGACACCAACCCACAGACACCTTCCACAGCAGCCCCCGCATCTTGATTTTTTTACCCACAGCCCCATCCATGGCCCCTGCCCCGGTACCTGCCAGGTGCCCAGCCCCAGGATGGGCATCTTCATCTTGTTGCTCAGCTCTACACAGGGGCTCGCCATGGTGTCACTGCCAGTCTCCTTAGGCTGCCCGCAGGCATTTTAAAGCTGTCCTGGCCCAGCCTCTGTGTCCGCCTCTCTCTCCGCCTCCCCAGGCCCTCGCAGGGCGTTGTCAAGGCTTGGTTGGCTGATGAGGATCTTTTAATTTACTTGTTTAGTTTACACTGAGCAAGCCAGACGAAAAACGGCTGATTTAACGATGAACTCAGCACTTAGCATGCCATCTCCGGAAGGCCTTCGTGTAGGGATGAAATGCTTTCAGAGCGCTGAGGGACTCTGTGAGACTAGTGTGCCTCAGACATCAAGAGGCAGGGGTCTGGGAGGGCTGGGCTGTGCAGCTGGCAGCCAGAGCCAGGCAGGATTTGCGGCAAATGAGGAAGCTGAGGGGCTTCAGTTTGGGAAGCCGAGGTGAAATCCACACCACCAAACCCATGGGAGGGTTGCCCAGGGGCAACAGGAGCGGTTCAGATTCGGCCTTGCTTGTGTAGTGCCAGCTTTATGTTTCCTGTGCTTTTTGTCACAGTGGCACCTGGCTGCCTTTCAACAGGTGCCATCAGTGGTGACCACTTCCATGAGTTATGCAGTTTACTTATGTACATTAATCCGGGTTCAGAGACCTGATATTAAGCATCAAAGCATTGGTCCAAATTTGCTGTGGGTTTTATCTCCCCAGGTCTCTTTGGTGCAAGTTCTTTTAATTAATTAATTTATTATTATTATTATTATTTTGTATTTTATTACTCCCAGTTCAAGCAATGACAAATCTAGGTATGGATGCAGACACTGGACACATTTTAATCAGAAAAGGGATCATCTCCTGGGGTGATTAAAAAGGCAACACGTCTCAGACATGGAGCATGAGACGTGCACAGGCAGTGCTGATGGTCCATCGCCACTTGCCTGGCCCCCTCCTTGCTCCATGACCCACCCCGTGGCTGTCAGTGCTCTGCATCCATCCCTGGCCAGTGGCACACATTGCAGCAGGAGAGAGCTGGCTAATTGTGGTGGTGGGGTCCCTTTGCCTTTAATGATTTGTTAAAATGTTGTACCCTTGGAAGGGGGGCAGAGAGGATGCAAGAGGGGTGAGGAATTTGACAGAAAAGAGAGAGCAAGACTTACACAAAGACAAACAAATCTGCAGAGATTTTATAAATTTAATAATGGATCATCTATTTTAAGGACAGAAAGAGCCACTCTACTCTTCTGCACTGATCTCTGATGACAATGACAAACTTTTACACCCAGCCCATGATATATACCTATTGCTTAAATTGTTATTGAAGAGTCTTGGGTGCTACAGCACTAAAATCATGTAAAGAACAGATTGGAAAGTGTTGAGATTGATCTACAGCTTATCTTTAACTACATCAACTCTTGTTCTGAAAGGCATAAAGGGCCTTTTTTTTTTTTGGATGTTTCTCTTCAGGTTCCAGCCAGCCCCCTCTGTGAAAACATGTCCTAAGCTTTTATGTACTTAGCCAGTCTGACATAAGTGCATAAAGATCAGCTGAAACAGATGATGTCCAGATTTTCCTCAAGTATTATCTGTCAGACTAAACTCTGCTTTCTCTTTGATCAAATTTTTAGCTGCATGATAGATGTGTATGTATTTTGCTCTGAAACTGTGACTGATTGGAATTATACTGTAGCAAATCACAAACCTTCAATTTGTGTGGCTCTCATCCCTTCTCAAGGTGACCTTTTTGCATTTTAATCCACTTTGGAGGTTGACCTCCATGTTACAAGCCCACCTCAGCACAGTGGAGGGGGGGCTCCCTGTTGTTATGGGGGCTTGCTGCCTAGCTGCATATTCTTACGTCAGGCTGGCCATTTCCTAAGGATCCTGCCCATCAATTCTTTGTCACAGGCCCAACCACACCAACAGCCAGATCTTCCCCAGAGAGCTCGAATGGAGAGGGTAGCCATGGCAATCCTCACCTTTTAATAAAGAATCACATTCCCAAAAGCATCAGAAACAGTTTGTACATGAATTAGTGAAGTCAATTTGCTGTGTAATGTGACTACTGAAGAAAGGAGGAGAAACAAGGAATTAAGAATTGCTGGCATTGGAGGCACTCTAAAAAGAAAGGATCCTGCATGTGGACCTGCTTGAAATGGGCCCAAAGAGTCATGGTTAATGGAGTTAAATCCAGTTGGAGGCCGGTCACTAGTGGAGTCCTTCAGGGCTCAGTACTGGGGCCAGTCCTCTTTAATATCTTTATTGATGATCTGGATGAGGGGATCGAGTGCACTCTCACTAAGTTTGCAGAAGACACCAAGTTAGGTGCGTGTGTTGATCTGCTCGAGGGTAGGAAGGCTCTGCAGGAGGATCTGGATAGGCTGCACCGATGGGCTGAGGTCAACTGTATGAAGTTCAACAAGGCCAAGTGCCGGGTCCTGCACCTGGGGTGCAACAACCCCAAGCAGAGCTACAGGCTGGGAGATGTGTGGTTGGAAAGCTGCCTGGCAGAGAAGGAGCTGGGAGTATTGGTTGATAGTCCGCTTAATATGAACCAGCAGTGTGCTCAGGTGGCCAAGAAGGCCAACAGCATCCTGGCTTGCATAAGAAGCTGTGTGGCCAGCAAGTCTTGGGAAGTGATTGTCCCCCTGTATTCAGCTCTGGTGAGGCTGCACCTTGAGTACTGTGTTCAGTTTTTGGCCCAGCATTACAAGAAGGGCATGGAGGTGCTCAAATTTTCCATGGATGTCTCACAGCCATGAGCCCCATTTCACCCCATGGGACACCCACAGACTGTGGGACAATGTTCAGCTTGCTGCTCTCCTTAGCTAATGCATACGTGTTTGTGCCCTTTTTTCTTAAGATAAGACTGTGCCCACATATGTGTATACAATAAGATATGGGCACATGAGTAATTCTCTCTCTACCTCCCGCTTATTTAACATTTGGGCGAGTTGTGTGCTGGCCAAGAGTGGCCTCATTGCTACCATCACAGGAAGCCTTGGGAGAGCAGCTGTGGACATGAGTGTCCTGTTCCCTCCTGCTGCTCCCCAGCTATGCCTCCTGCCTGGGAGGTGTAATAGGTGCTGGGCTTTTCCCCGGCTGGGGGCTTCCCAAGAGCAGCTGAGCACCAGGAGGTATTTTGGGGCACCCAGAGGTGCTCTGGAGAGCAGGGCATGCAGTGACATTGCCATAAGAGAGAAGCAAGGTGGGGCCTGCAGCTGGTCTGGCCTGCAGGCCTTCATGGTTTTGGAGTGAACTTCCTGGGGGCCAGAGTGGAGAAGGGAGAGATTTTGGCAGCTCAGGAGGCTACAGCACGTGTCTGGCTGGCGAGATCTGCTGAAAGCACAGTTACACATCCGGGCTTCTCTGCTTGGGCGTTTCTGTTCTGTTTAACCTGATTGCTTTATCTGTTTGGAGAAAGATAACTCCCGTATTTACAGCATTGTAAATCCTACCTTTATGGGGGTCAAAAAGCTTTCCAACAATTTATTTATTTATTTATTTATTTAGCCTGGATGGTGAATAGGTGAAGACTGAGGCCCTCCTACCTCAAAGTTTAGCTGAGTCATGGTGGCTTTGCTCCCTGCAGAGTGTGGCAGCTCTCCCGGAGCACTCTGCCACGCTATCCCGTGACTCAGCATGTGCAGACACAGGAACTGACTCATTGGTATCCTTGGGAAGCATGGCCATGGCTTTCAAGGCACTGCTGCCTCCTCACTGGATGTTCACTGGTATTTGATATTGACTTGTTCTTCCTGAAGAGAGACATTCAGGGCTGCACTTTCTTAAACTATAGAACTTAGTGGTCCAGCTCTCATCATTGTGATGGATCAGTTGCAACAATAATGAAATTACAAGTATGAAATAATGAATAGTAGGAAGGTAATTATCGTCGTTTATATTTTCATGAAACCTGATGTTTTCTGTGAGTCTAAAAACCTTCTGGGCATCCTTGCAGAACTCTGTGGCTTCAGACTGAGGCAACCACATAGTAAAGGAGTGCTTCATGATGTTCAGACAGAGCATTCCTGTGTTCCAGTTTGTGTCCACTGCTTGTGCTGGCACTTGGCACCATCGAGAAAAGCCTGGCTCTGTCTTTGCACCCTCCCTTCAGCTGTTTCTACATATGGGTGCAGGAGGGGGCTGGCCCGCAGGAGTGGTAAACTTGGTGGTTTCCAAAGCATGGCTCTCACCTCGCTGAGCCTTCACCTGCAGCTGGTTTTGAGTTTATTCTCCCACAGAACGGCTGCTGTAGCCATGTGCAGCTGCTGTTCAGCTGTGAATTCAGCAGGTGTGTGCTTTGTGCTCGTTTAAAGATGATAAGTGCTTTTTGCTACGCAGACAATAAGCTGTCTGCTGTAAATCTCCTCTCCTGGTTGGGGGAGGCCAAGGGAAATGCTGAGGGTTCAGCGATGGCTGAGCTGAAGAAAGAGAAAGGTGTGGTTGTGAGTGGGTGCGGACCTCTCACTCTTTATCAAGTCACACTCCGTTGCCTGTGAATGCTCTCTAGGACAGGAGTGTGGTGCTGAAACTTGTCAGGACACCAAGTTTTTTATTCTTTCAGAAAGAAACGGTTACTGGGAGATCTGCCAACTTTCCTGAGTTTGTAGCAAAGCAAGGGGAGACTTAAGGACAACTGACTTTTCTGCTGGTTTGGTGGGTTCTGAGAGACCTGGCTCTGGGGTGGGTTTTGAGCCTATTGCATGGGCTCCCAGTCTGACACTGGGTTTTCAGGCTCCCTGGCTCTGTGTTTTTTGTTTGCGCTTTTTTGTTTGTTTGTTTTTAGCTCAAATGCTTTTTCTACCTGTTTTGACAGACAAAAGTAGCATAAGTGTATCACATTACTGTGGAGCTTGAAGTCTCTGGGCTCCTACTTAGTTTTGCTTTTGGATTACACCCACTTTTCAACTATTTTAGCCATCCCTTCTGATACATGGGTGGCAGGAATGAAATTTTTCCCTATCTTTCAAGATCTGAAGCAAAGCCTTTTCACGCATGTGAAAGGCCAAGTGCTGATCAGGCCTAGAGATCTGTAGAAGTAGTCAAGGCTGTCAGTGCTTTTTTTTTTTTTTTTTTTTCTTTTTCTTTTTTTCTTTTTTAACTGTCTCTTATTTGCCTGTGCAATCTCTTGACTATGTTTGGTACCCATTTAATGTGGGCTTATGTTATGGCTGTGCTAAGAAACACTACTGTATAGCAGGAGCCTGTTGCACATAACCTTGTGTTTCATTTCAGCTGAAGGGATCCAATTTGTGCATGGCAAGGCTGCTCCATGGCAGTAGGAGATGAGGCATGGGTAATGGTGGTGGTCACTTGAATCACCTCACAGGTACCTTCCTGATCTGAATGCCAGCACTTGTGTAGACTTTGCCTGCAGCAAGCACATGCCAAAGTAGTCTGGGAATAGGAGGAGGTTGGACCATTTGTTTCAGATCTACAGGGTAAATAAACTGCAGGACCTTCTCTCTGGGAGGGTGTTCATAGCACAGGCTGCACCTAAGGGTTTGCCTGGGAGAAAGAAGGCTGCTAGGGGATACCTGGGTCCTAGGCCCCAAAACAGAAAGGAACCAGCAGATGCATTTGTTTGCAACAACCTCATTCATTGAGAGAAGCTGAGTTGGTGAACCTATCAACTTTTCACTGCTGTGAACTTTTCACCCACACATGTGGGTCAAAGTTTAATGCTCCCCGTCCTGAACTAGTGCATTTTATCATACTTGTTTGTTCATTTCCTTCTTATCATAAGTTCTTTCCCACAGATACAGGTACTGTAAGATACATGTACCTACGTAATTTTCTACCTCCTCTTTGTTTAATATCTTGACTAGGCATGTCCTGGCCAAGAGTGGCCTCAGTACTAACAAATAAACCTGTGGAGAAACAACCATAGTCTTGGAGAGCATACATTCCCTTCTGCTGCTCCCCAGCCATGCCTCCTGTTTGGGAGGTGTAATAGGTGCTGAGCAGATGTTCTCTGTGCTTTTTGGGGGCTTGCTATGAGCAGCTGCTCAGTGCAACCTAGGATGAATTTTGGGGTGTCTGGAGAATATCTAGAAAGTAATAGCTACTGAGTAGATCTTTCTGTCTTCTCCCTATGTAAAATAGTGTCTCCTCTTTTGGTATTTGTTCAGAGGGAGCTGGAGAAAGTCAGCCCTTGATGATGATGCAGATAAGATTTTATTTTATTGGGTGGTTTAGGGTATCTGTTTTGTTGTTTTAAGAGGAGTCTGAGTTGAGTGGAGGCAGATGGAGGTGACTGTCACAGATGTTGGTTTGGTGGCTGCCCAGGAGGGGCAACTAAAATGGGCTGCAGGGTGAAAGTAACCCAGAAAGCTACTGAGCTGGCAGGAAGCTGCACACACTTGTGTTTATAGTCTTTATACTTCTGTTTTATTTAATTGCCTTATCTCTATAGAAAAAGATAAATATTGTTGTAAACACCCCAATAAAACCTGTTTTTATGGGAGTCTAAAAGCCTTCCAGGCTTTTTTTTTTCAATGCTCATTATGGGTGAAGGTCGAGGAGCAGCTGCCCTGGCACTGTAGCTGAGTCATGGCCCCACCATGCCCTGGCAGGTCCCAGGGGCACCCAGTTGTGCCAATCCTCCAACTGCAGCACGTGAGTGCGGGAGGGCGCTTGCCTGCAGGAATGCTAAATGTGGCAGTGGTTTCCAGAGTACAGCCTTCACCTGCAGCTGATTTCTAGGTGGTCTTCCTGTAGGATGCTTGTGGCAGCCAGCGAAGCCAAATGATGACTTGTTTATTGCTATAAATTCTGGCACTCTTATTTATTTATTTTAGTTATTTTATTATTACTATATAATACAATTAGTTTATTATTATATGCTCTGTGTATTATTATATGCTCTGACACTCCTAGTCGTTGGTGTATTTTTGAATTGCTGTATTTTTTTCAGCTTTTCTTTAAAAGCAAAAGTAAACAACCCCTCAAAAGTTATAGTAGGAAATGTCTACTTTTACTGAGACAGAACTACTTCTAAGGGTCTTATTTCCACCATGTCATGCTTATGGATCTGGCAATGTCAGGGTGAAGCAGCTCACTAGCAGTGATGAAATCTGTGTATGTGAGTGAAGTGTTTTGATTATTGCCCTCTTGAGTGCAGTGGACAAAACACAAATTTTGCAGTATGTCATTGATTTTTTTTTCAGTACTTAACAACTTTTCCTACTGGAAGAAGCTGCCAGTTACCAGTTTCAGTTACCTGTGAGACACCAGTTTCACCAACACTGAAATGCAAAGTTTCACCAAATCTTGAAGACCAGGGTTAGAAATCCATTGGACTTGAATCACTGAGATCCACTGAATCTAAAGCCAAATGAGTATGTCACGTTTCTCCAGAAATGTTTGCTTTAACTACATAATGGCAGAGCCTTGCATTAAAACCTTTGAAGGCTTTCTTCAGTTCAACATTTGTGTAGTGTGACTGCTGTGTATTCCTCCCTGTGAGGGCACCTCATCTCTTTCTTTCCGCCTGTGAATTTTGGAGCTCTGTTATTGCAGTTCATTTCAGAAAAAAAGCTGAGACAGCATCTTTGATCTGGATAAGTACCATGACAGCTCTGATTGCCTAAGCTAAGCAGTACAAAGGGAATGGAGCACCTGGTCATGGAAGAGAGTTTTGGAAAGTTGCCATTTATGAGGAAACGTGCTTGTGTGGCAGTGATCTAGATCTTTGCACTCTGAAGCATTGACAGTGATTGTCAGATCTGTCATCTCAGCTTAACACAGCTATTTCTTATTGCTTTCTACAGCTACCTGAAAGGAGGTTGTGGGGAGCTGGGGGGTCAGCCTGTTCTCGCAAATAACCAGTGATAGGACTAGAGGGAATGGCCTCAAGTTGCGCCAGGGGAGGTTCAGGTTGAAAATGAGGAGAAATTTCTTCTCAGAAAGAGCAGTCAGGCTCTGGAACGGGTTGCCCAGGGAGGTGGTGGTGTCACCATCCCTGTGGGTGTTCAAGGAAAGGTTGGACGTGGTGTTTAGGGACATGGTTAGTGGGTGGCATTGGTAGTAGGGTGATGGTTGGACTTGGAGGTCTTTTCCAATCTTAATGATTATATGAATAAACCCATTGCTGGGTGGATCCAAAAAAGTTGTCTGAGAAGATATTTACATTTATTACCTAAAAATCACTCTCTCTCTCTCTCTCTCTTTTTTTTTTTTAATGGCTTAGATGATACCTAATTGCTTTCATTGTTGCTACATGGCATTGACAGCCTTTTATTTAAATGAATTATTAAAATAGAAGCACTTGTGTCAAGAGGAATACTTAAAATGACAAGTTAACCATGTTTATGTAAAAAGTTGTTTACTTTCATTATGCTTGTACACACAATCTAAATTTTGCCTTTCTTTTAGGTCAACAAACATCATAAATTTATACATCAGACTTTTCTAGAATCATAAACATGGTTGGTATTTATAGTAAAGAGGAACAGTCCTCTGACTCTTTGCAGGTCAGCTGTCAACTTCAATTTTGCAGCCTAGTTTGGCAAGAGAAGAAGCAATTCAGGATAGGCACTATGACAATTTTATTTCCTTTTTTTCAAGAAATCAAACTATCAATAGAGCTGGACTATGCTACCAATGACATCATGCAGAACACACCTTTTAACCAGTTTTAGGAAGAACAGCCAACTTCATAATTCTTTAGGGAAAGAGGAAAAAATGGTATTTTTTTCCATTAAGGAGATTATTTTACTTGTTTATTTTGTCTGTCTTTATGCTTCTTTTCTATGTTAGAAGTATTAGAAAGTGTGAAGAACTCACTAGTATGAAGGAATGAAGCTAACAGGCCCTACCGTCCTCTTGATTGCTGGCAAGATATTCTGCCAGTTACCTCAATTTAGGCTTATTTTATTCTTAATCCTAAAGCTAGTCCTGTAGCTGGAGATGTGGTCAGACCTTCCGAATACATTTATGTTGCTCCAATAGCATTTTAGTATTACCTGGATATCAACCATGAACTTTAAAAAACAAAACAAAACAAAAACAAGTCTTATATTCCTAGGTCTTTTTGTTGTGAAAAGTTAAATTGCAATGTTTACATCTACTACATGTTATCTTCTAAGTTTTCTGTACTTTGAAACCATGAAGAATTAATTCTTCCTTAGCCTGATAATTCTGATAAAAAATAATAAAAGAATGATATTATAACTGATCTTTAGTTATGTGGGAAGAAAGTGGAAGTATAACTGGTGGTGAAACTAGGAGAAGGCTTAGGAGAAATGCAGAAAAAGAGATGGAGATAAAGGAGAGAGGTTGAGAAAGTATGGTGGTGGTACACTTAAACAAATGTTTTTTCATAGGAGTCCCACTAAAAGCAACAAAATCCTTTAAAAATAAATTACTAAAAGCACAGTTTCTCTTAAAACTCACCATATTTTATCATAGATCTTTTGGTGATATTGTTTTCTTATTGACGTCAATGGAGGTTTCAAAATCAATTGAAAGCAGCTGTCTATTTTAAATACACATTGAAGTCATCAGCAGAAGTGATATACAGTCTTTCCCTGGAATACGCTTGATACTAGTCCAACATGTCTTTTCATCACAAATTTTTATCATCAGTCACTGCCTTTGTTTATAGTTTCTGCAGTATAACATGTAGTAGGGCAGATGTATCAGATAAGGGTGCTTTGTGATATATAACCAGTATTACCAAATCCATCAAACTCACTTTCAATCTAAATATCATATTATTTGTTTTGCTCTTTTGTCAGCAATAGTCAAGATTTTTCTCTTTAATGTTTTAAAGGATAACTCTCTTTCAAAAAAAAATAAAGTTCAAAACCCACTGACTTAATTTCTTATATAAATTTATATTGATGTTTGTGCTAGTGTATTAGGTTGAATGATTTTTATGCAGTGAATTTTCCTTGCATGATTACATGGATACATTTGCTTAGTTTTCCATCTTGATCCATTTTTTTAGAATAAGTATATGTTTGTTTGTTTGTTTTGTTTTGGTTTGTTTTTTTGAGCTTAAAATCCTAGGAAAAGGTGTATTTCCTGAAATCATCTTGTCTCTACAAGAAATTGTATTCTTGTACTGTTATTTTTTCAGGATTTCAATGCATGGTCAAAAATGTTTCATGCCAAGAAGTACGAAGAAAGTAAGAAGAAAGCCTTTTTAACAATATATACTGTAGTACAAAAGATTACATTTAGGTAAGGGTAAATACTCTGTAGGTTTTGGTTATGTGTAACCCTTGTTTTATATCATAGAATCATTTAGGTTGGAAAAGACTTCTAAGATCATCTAGTCCAACCTTTAACCTAGCACTGCCAAGTCCACCGTTAAACCATGTCATGAAGCACTTCCTCTACACATTTTTTGAAGATCTCCAGGTATTCCCAAATAATGAATTTAAGGAGTTTATCAGAAGAAGGCTTGTGGTCACTGCTACACTGCCCCAAAAAAGTAAGTGCCCTGAATTCAGCTAGTGGGACAGTGCTCTCTACTGAGCTGAAGAATAAGGGGATCCTCAAATGTATTTTTGAAATGCATATCTTATATGGTTTTATTCTTGATGGAGAAAATTCAGAATGGTCTGACAAGGGGAAAACAGTCTTTCATCCATAAATACAGCACCCATAAATACTGCATTCAAAAATGCCACAAAATCTCTGTTGCTGGAACTCAAAATTATGCATACAGCAATTGTATTTTATTATAGGATGGGATATCTGCAGTGTCTTTATATCTCTCTGGACCTGCAGATGGTGCAAAATCTCCACGTAACATAGCTCATAAGACACTGTATTCTCCTTGTATGTTTTGCTGCTCTGATAACTTACAGGAACAATTCATCATCAGCAAGATCCTGGCTAGGTTAGTGGTAGAAAAAAAAAGGAGATAAAAGCATTTATTATAGTAAGTGAGGCTCTTGCCATTTCATTTGCAGTAATCTTTTATATTTCAGCATCCAAGTCTAGTATCTGAGCATGTTTTCTTCAGCCTAGTGCCTATCTATTCAGTCCCTTTCTATCTTATCTCATTCTATAAATAATATTTTTTCTGCATCTTTTTTTTTCTTTTCTCTCCAGCTTTTATAAAAAAAATGAAACAAGTTTTTTTGTTGTTGTTGTTTGTTTTTTTTTTTTTGTTTTTTTATGGTTGGCTTCATTCCAACCTTCAAAGGGTTGCATTACAATATGTTTAGCTGTACAGCAAACTTGTATATTGGTAAGATATTTGTGATGAACCTTTGTGCAGGAATAGATATGCACTTGTATTTTGATCTCTGTGTCTGTCTGGTTAAGGAGATTTTTTTTTAAGCAAGTCACATTAGTTTTCTGGCTGTGAAGAAGAAAAAAATTCTTCAGTGATCAGCTTGTATGTCATCTTTGGCTTGATGGAAAAAGTTCAATATGGATGTCAAGAGGCAAAATGGGTATTGTGCTAAGGCCCAGTTTGTTATGTTCAGTGTGGCTGTGGTTGATGGTGATAAACAGTAGGAAGACCTCTTAGAGGTTAGTCCTGATCTTACTGGGGGGGAAAAAAAAAGGAAGCCGAGCTGGTGCATTCAAGGGATAGAGTTGCACAAACTGATTTTAATAGCAAAATGCTGGGAGGTGGGGATAGATTTGGTTTTGTTTTGTTTTATTTTGTTTTATTATTTTATTTTGCAGTGGGGTTGGTAAACAGTTGTTTGTCTCTGTTCTGTGGAGAGCTGCATGTGTTCTGTGGAAAGGTGTTTTAGAGCTTCACTGAATAAGGATGAAGATGCACTTGATGGTGTGTTTCAGTTCATATTGCAAGGCCCAAGAAAATTTGTTACATTCAAAGGATTATTTACCTGTCTAAGATCAAACAAGATTGATTCCTTTAAAACTACAAGTTGGCGTGAGAACAGCTAACCAGCAGAAAAATGGCATCCTGTTTCTGATACTTGTATGTTGTAGAAGTTTCAAAACTAGTTACTTATCATAGCATAATTTATATTTGAAAGTTTTTTATAACTTTGAATAATTGTGTGGATGCACTTGGAAAGATGATATTAGGATATCACAGTAGCTGCAGCAACATAAAAATGAGAATCTTCTTGTGTTCTTTGTGTCCTAAGCCACAAGATTTCTATGAGAAGGTACACAGTCTCAGTGATATAAATTTGTAGGGAAGAGGAGCACTGCTCTTCACAAATGAAAAATGAAGGATTTGAAGTCTATCATGTACCCATCTGCAGCTTTCTTATAGACCAGTGATGTCTGAATAACTTAGAGAAACATCTCTGAGTAGCTGCCTCCTCTCTGCATGGTATAGTGGCTTTCTCCTGTGATCAGAAAGCTGGAGATATGCGGGGACTCTTGCTTATGGTGATATGAAATTACTCAGAGACATGCCATGCAAGGCAGTGTCACGGAGGAAATGGTAATGATGAAGCATATGGTAACAGTGGCCTTAGGATCAGGGAATTATTCTGCAGGCTTCCTCATTCCCTGTGTGTAGACAAAGGGGAGTACACAAGAGAGCCTGTATACAATCTAGGACAAAGCTAATAAAAGACAAAGAGAGAGAATAAAATAGCTCCTTTTAGATTTATTGAAGTGCTGGGCTGAGGTTGTAGCAGAATCAGCTCCCTGGGCAGCAAGCCTGGCTGTTTCTGCTCTGCCTGGCAGGAAGGGCTCGTCCAAAGGGACTGTGGGGCTGGAGCCTGGGCTGGGGCAACTCACAGCAATGCCTGTGATGAAAGCTGGCACCTGGGCTGGATAAAGCCTGAGGAGGTTATTTAAAGGGCAGCCCTGCTTGGGGTGGGGAAGGTTGAACTTGTCATCACTTCAGCAGTATGTTAACTAATACTTCATTAAGCTCAGAGTGGTAAGAAGGAAGCCATAGGCATCATCTTCCACCTTGGGGAACTTTTCTCTGTATCTAGAAGAATTTATTGGTTAAAAAATGTTATGATATTTTCCTTCATTATTAACTGACATTCTTAGAAATCTGGTTGAAGTGTTAATTTTATTTTCCCATGCATCCTAGTGCATAAAAATTGATTATGGGTATTGCTGGAAAAAAAAATAAAACACACACATGATAATTTTTATTCTTTTTGCTGATGCTTTTGATTCTTTCATTTCTGCATTAAAAACTTATTTTAATAAGCACTCTGATAGAGATTCATATAAATTTGGCAACCTGACATCCATCAAATGTGGAATTAGTAACAAGGATAAATAAGATTTTTTAAATAAAAATTGATGTTTTTCAGAGGATGCTGAAGAAAGGCAGAAAAAAATAAAAGACTTAATTTTCAATCCATTTCAAGCATACTGCCTCTAAGGGACTTAATTATGTAAGCAACACAGTTCTTATTACCAGAAATGATGTATAAAAGCTTCAAGGTTTTGGGTACTTTGAGTGGTGATCCTACAATGGATTTGCCATGTGAAACAAGGGTTGATTTTTCAGATTTACTTGTGTTTATGAAGGAGAATAGACAGGGAAGGGTCCTGTGAAGGCAACCTTATGGTAAGACAGGTGTTGCTGCCACCGGAACCGTGGCATTATTAATGGCAGCTGTAAGCACAGATGTGCAGCAGCGTGGGCTGTTAAACTCATTTTTAAAGCCCTATTGCCTTCAAAGGGAGTATTAACAGAGTCTCTTAGGTACAAGATATTTAACAAATTTCTTGTCTGCAAGGTTTATAGCGATACAGAGTAGCTTCTAATCTGTGAGGTTCATTTCCAGAGCTGGATGGAGAGTGGTACCTCTGGGACTCAGCCTGTTAGGTGCAAAGCAAAAGGCATGAGCAGAGTTTTGAGTGCCACATTCTCTGATTTTAAGGACTGTTCATTGTTAAGAACTCTCTGGCTGTAGTGTTTTCCCTCTTCCGTAAGCTACTCAGCACTGCATATGGGCTCTGTTCTTTATGCAGCTAATGTCACTTCTTGCAAGGCAGTAGAATCCAGGGACAGATGATTTCCTTCCTGGATGTAACTGCTGTCTGGAAAACTGGTGGCTCCTGAAAGAGAAAACAGTTTCATCCTAAGGAATGGCAGGTTTAGTAAAAAAAAGTCTGGATCTGTTTATGGCAAAAAGAGCCTGTGCAATATGCCATGACCACTAGGTAAACTTACAGAATTAAATGCCTGAGAGAGTGCATTTTTAAAATGGCATTTCCCTAAATGAGAAGTGAAAGAAGCTCTGATATTTTATAAATTAGGCAAAGCGAGGCTAGATTCCAGCCCAGACCCTGCCTTCTGTAAAATCAGCATATGGTCAGAGTGATGGAAGGAAAAAAATTCCTTTTAAGTGAAAATCCAATGGCATTTATTTCTATTAGTAAACATGAGACAGTGTTTTCAACATTAAGCAGCAAATACTCTCCTCTCCTTTCAGACATTTGTTTTCCATGTGGTCACTTATTCTGGCCACTGTTTATTTTACTATAACAAATTAATATTTATTAGGGCAAGAGGCATCATATCAGTTACTTGACCTTTTATCAAGGAAGTTGTGATGCTTTTTGAAGATTTCTTGGTGCATATAGGCTTTTGACACGGTTTCCCATAGGATCCTACTGGACAAAATGTCCACCATACAGCTAAATAAAAACATCATACGATGGGTGAGCAATTGGCTAACGGGCAGGGCCCAAAGGGTTATGGTGAATGGCGCTGCGTCAGGCTGGCGGGCGGTCACTAGTGGGGTCCCTCAAGGCTCCATTTTAGGGCCGGTACTTTTCAATATTTTTATAAACGATCTGGATGTAGGAATAGAAGGTATTTTGAGCAAGTTTGCCGATGACACCAAACTTGGAGGAGTTGTGGACTCGAATGAGGGTGGAAAGGCCTTGCAGAGGGATCTGGATAGGTTGGAGAGCTGGGCGATCGCCAACCACATGAAGTTCAATAAGAGCAAGTGCCGGGTCCTGCACCTGGGACGGGGAAACCCTGGCTGCACGTACAGACTGGGCGATGAGACGCTGGAGAGCAGCCTAGGAGAGAGGGATCTGGGGGTCGTGGTAGACAACAAGTTCAATATGAGCCAGCAGTGTGCCCTGGCAGCCAGGAGGGCCAACCGTGTCCTGGGGTGCATCAAGCACGGCATCGCTAGTAGGTCGAGGGAGGTGATTGTCCCGCTCTACTCTGCGCTGGTGCGGCCTCACCTCGAGTACTGTGTGCAGTTCTGGGCACCACAGTATAAAAAGGACATGAAACTGTTGGAGAGTGTCCAGAGGAGGGCTACGAAGATGGTGAAAGGCCTGGAGGGGAAGACGTACGAGGAACGGCTGAGGGCACTGGGCCTGTTCAGCCTGGAGAAGAGGAGGCTGAGGGGAGACCTCATCGCAGTCTACAACTTCCTCGTAAGGGGGTGTCGAGAGGCAGGAGACCTTTTCTCCATTAACACCAGCGACAGGACCCGCGGGAACGGGGTTAAGCTGAGACAGGGGAAGTTTAGGCTTGACATCAGGAGGAAGTTCTTCACAGAGAGAGTGGTTGCACACTGGAACAGGCTCCCCAGGGAAGTGGTCACTGCACCGAGCCTGACTGAATTTAAGAAGAGATTGGACTGTGCGCTTAGTCACATGGTCTGAACTTTTGGGTAGACCTGTGCGGTGTCAAGAGTTGGACTTGATTATCCTTAAGGGTCCCTTCCAACTCAGGATATTCTATGATTCTATGATTCTATATACACTTTATACATTAGAGCATGGAACAGGGGATCATTTTGAAGGCTTTGCACACGCTCTGGAGGGCAGGCTCACACAGTTGCCTTTTTCTGGTGAAGCATAAAGGTCAGTGGAGAGCTAAGGGAGACAGATTAGCTTCTCCTGATCCATAGCTCTGAGTTTTGATGTACCTCAGGTGTAACTAAAGAGAGAGTACAGAGGTACATTTTGGCATCCCCGATCTCCTACTATGGATCTGGAGCTTATTTCCTTCTTTCTGTCTGTCCTTGAGCAGTTTTATTTTTCTGCTTTGCTATCTTCTCATGCTTTTACAAAGAAAAAGGAGATCATCTGGTATATTTTAGAAATGAAGAAGTCCAATTCAAAGCAGGATTGCTTCTTCCTTTTGGTGTAGCTGCTGTGATTAGCTTCTGTCTTTCAAATGGTGGTAATAATTCACCATATTTCTAGGAGCCTTCAATATTCTTATCTTTTAATATTAAAGAAACAAGTTTTCTGCGACTCTCCTGCCCTCCCCCCATTTTTTCCCTAAGCAGTTTTTACTATTGATGAAAGAAATTTGAAAGCTCTAGACACCTGAAATCCTTTCATCAACTTCAGATTAGATGCATCAAGCCATTCTCAGCGTGAGCTTCCTGTTCATGCTGGGATAAAATCTCTGCAATGAACCGACTAAGCAGAGGTAAAAGTATTGCCCAGCCTTGTTTTGTTTGGGAACTCAATACACCTGGAATAAAAACAGAGCTCTTTTGGGGATCCTTTTATGCTGTTTTTGTGATAATCACTCAGTCATTGTCTTTCTGAAGTTCTTTTCAAACAGAGATGAGAGCTTTAGTCAAATTCTCATTAAAGTAGGCATTGTCTTGAATCAAAATATATTGGTTCTTTCTAAAGAAAAGAACTGAGTGCAGAGAAGGTCCGAGCTCCTTATTAATCTCTAGAGATGGACAGGGAGGCAAAGAAAGGAAGAGTTTCTCTTCTCTAAATGCAAAATGATTGTCTGACTGTGTTTTCAGATGAAAGAGTAAATCTTTATAAAGAGAAGTTGAATGCCTTGTAAGGTGTCTTTTATGCACAACAAGCCTATGAATTTTAATAATATCAGGATATACAAATCTTTACCAAATGAAAAAAGGACTTAAGTGGGGTTTCTCATCAGAGCTACAATAATATTTTTCAAAACTTTCATTTTTGTTTAACTTGAGAATCCAGATGTTCCCTGACATGCTTCTTGAAAATCAGATTTGCAGGTACCTGAAGCTGAAATACAACTGCTCCTAAACACCTGCATTGTATTATTATCTGGCTTATCTGATACTGAATTATAGTTCTGTGGGCCTGGATGAAGGCATATGGAAATCGGGGCAAATGTTTCCACTGAGTTAAGTATGCGTTGGATCAGGCATGGGCATTTCACTCACTCACCAACTGTGGCATCAAAGATGCTTGTTACATGGCTCAAACCATCCCAGTTCTGTGGTAGTCTGCTCCTTCTTAATGCACAAAAATGTATTGCTGCTGAGTTACATCATGGAACTTAGGTTGTTGCACATAATGTGCCAAACCCACCTAGTGCAATTTGAACTGTCTTCTAAGAAAGCTTTGGAAGGAATAGTGTTAAACATCTCATTAGGCATCAGTACCTTTTCTATAAATGAACATTTGCTTCAAAACAGCATTTTAAACTTTATCATCTCAGGCCTCTGCTAATTTAGAGACTTCTGGCTCGCCTTTCTTGGTATGGTCTATGGTCACTGATACAATTTGGCTTTAAAAGGAAGAAATAAAGCCTATGATGTGTTGGATGAGGTATTTTCATTGAAGATTGTGGGAACAATACCATCATTACAAAGCACAGTGAGTCTAGCTGAAGCACTACATACAGATTAAGTCATCGGTGATTAGAAAAGTGGACTCCAAATGGAATCAAGTTGAAACAGGTAAGGACAGTTTGTATTACTACAGGAGATTATGAGAGCCTGTATTTTTGAAACAAGCCAAAGCAAGTCAGAAAAAAAAAAAAAAATGCCAGGGAGGGAGAAAGAGCTATTCCTTCAAAGTTTATCAGAGCACAGCTTTCAAACAAAGTACACTCGGGTCTTTTTTCAACAGCTAGTTCAAATTGGGAGCAACCCAAAGGTTAGTAGGTGTCAGTCCAGTTGCAATGATCAGCTGGACTAAAGCATACATGTAAATGTACCAACCATTAACTGTCTGACAAATTTGGCAGAGAGGAAGTAAAGTGGATTAGAGCAGAGAGAAAGAAAAACCCTTTGGCGGTGTCTTTGCTAATGAAAAAAATAACTTCAGAATGTCTGGGTGGTAAAATCTTAATGCAGCTCAGATGCTAGCTTTCATTTCAGTCAAGGAGTCAATAGAAACTCCCTTCTTCTTCATAGATTTTATCCTAACTAAATAGTTTACATAAAAACAGTACAGGTTTTAATTTTCACAGAAGTTTTACACTGAGTTAGCTAACTTTTATCTCTTTGTGAAGATAAACTTAAAATAAGAACAAGGAATATGTTACGGTTGTTTCTAACATTCACACACATTTCCTTTTTTGCCAGCAGAAGTAACTACCTGTACCAACTGATAATTTTTCTAAAAATCAGTGACAAAATTATAACTATTGAAGGAAATTCCCATTACTAATGCTTGTATTTTGTGTCCTCCCCGCATAACAAAGTTTGTGGCTGTCAAAGATTGAACATTACACAGAATTAAATTCATTACATCTTAAAAGTATATTTTTGTTATTAAAAGGGTAATCATCTCTCTCCCTTTAACTTCAGGAATTCCAAAGGAAACGACTGTGTGAAAGAGAGGCCATTTGCTTGGTCACTTTATGTGTACCTCAGGGGAGGCAAAAACAAGCAAACAAACAAACAAAAAACATAGATGGAATAAACATAGGACATATCTCCTCAGTGTCTTGCTGATCTCCCTGACACTCAGTATACCTGAATGGGAGAGCTGTTTTATGTTTGAGGACTATCAGGGCTGAGATTATTTTGCTTCTACAGAGCTACTACCCTAGGATGGCACTCCAGGAGCTCTCTGATGGCTTTTTGTATATGATCTTGCCTTGGTAGTGAAGCTAATAACTTCATCAAGACTAGCATCCTCATCAAACTTCAATTTTGATATTAACATCTTATACCAAATTAAAAAAAAAAAAAAAAAAAAGTCTTCCAAACCTCCTTACTGCTGAAATTCCAATGACTGAGAAACATTGCTGGTTTATGCTCCAGTAAGCTGAAGGAAGATTACAGTGTTCTTCATGTTTTATCAGAGCATTACAAATGTTATTTTGCTGAATTCTTGTGAAGAAGCTTGTCTGTCTTTTCCATAAATAATTAGTTTCCCCAAACGCTAGATGCAGTTTCATTAAAGCTTTGTTATACTGCCTCTTTTATTTCACACTAAATGAGTTTGTGTGGAATTCATTTCTTGTATGCTGATTTGCAAACAAAATGGATCGTTAATTTGACATGTACAAGCAAATGGGAAACTGAGCTGATATAAAATACTTGACTGCTTCCAAGTGTTTTATTGTACCGGCTAGAAAACATACATACAGTAAGGTATGTTAATCAGAGACCAGAGTGTTGTTGTGGAAAAGGAACCCCTTTTCAAGTGATTCTAAAATACCAACCACATCATCAAAATAATGTTTATTATTCTGCCGTTGTAACTTACCTGTAGTATACATTATTACATTTTCCATTTCATTGACTTTCCATGGTTAGGTAACTCATAGTCACATGAAAATATACTAAGAAAGACTTTGGATTTTTAATTTATGGACACTTTTAAAACTGTCTTTTTCTTATATTTCCTTCTTATTGTTCTGGTGGTCTTACTGGTTTTAAAATTCTTGCCATGTCACTATAAATCACAAATCTCTCTTGGCTAATCTATTATATCTTGGCTATCTAGTTCTTTGATCCAATGGCATACAGAATAGTAATATTTATATAATCTGCGTTACAATGGTCAACTTCAGAATGATTCCTCTAATGGGACATCTGTCCCTTGAAAATCATGCCAGTTGTCTCCAGCACTCCTGTAAAAACTCATAATATGTGCCAGCATGTGATTATCATGATTTTATTCTTTTTTAATGTGGTCCTTTTTTTTTTTTTTTTTTCAAGCTTCAGTCAGCCAGACAGAGTAGAAGCATCTGTGCATTTTTATTTCTGATTATGACAATGTCAGTTGTACCACTCATCATGACGACTGGCTGTTTGCAGAAGTCATGACTGTTGGTGTGGTAGGTGGGTAAGGAAGATGACATAGCAAATCATTCTCAGTTAGCTAAAGCCAGTAAAACTTTCTTGACCTCTTGATCTGTGGTACTACAGCTCTGTTTGTAGCTGCTTCCATTCAAAGCATTTTCCTTTCATGCTGGGGAGTTCCCTAAACCTGTTCAAAGGGGTTGGATCCGATTCTAAATGATCTTTGTGATCAGAGTCCTTCATAGATCTTTCACTAGGAATATGAACCTTTTTCCTTGCCACTCAAAATAGGCTATTTTCAACCTGTCAGCACCCTTTTTTTCCTCTTGATTCTTTCTTCTGCTTAATGCTCTTAATTACAGACTGCTGGGAAGATTATGCAGCAAAGTAACATGGAATGATCTGTTTTCTGTGCTGCTGTGTAGCAGCAATCTGTGGGAGGTGCTGTCTGTAATTGTTAGGGAATTGCATCAAGCACTGGCTGAACTATTAGTCTGGTTTGCTAATGTCTAGGAGCAGGATGTTTCTCTGTTGTCTTCATCATTTCATATAAATACCAGGCTCAAATCAGAAGACCCTTGTGCAGGTTATTACCTGCAGATGGTGGCCAGCCCCACAGCTGTGTGTGGCTCCTTACTTTGCTTTACTTTCCGTGGGATGCATGGCTTTGACACAGATAGAAGCCTTTTAGAAAGCTCCCCCAGATATGACTGAAAAAGGAGGTCTTTCAGCCAAAGGACCATTCTGCGTAGAGGATTTCACAAGAGGGCATCTGAACCTGCGGGGAAGAGCTTTTCAGTCATCTCACCTTTGGAATTGGTCTCTCCTTTGCCTCCACTCACAGTTTGCTCCATCAGCCATATCACTCTCTTACGACAGCAGCCCTTCACCATCCTCTCCCCCTGGCTTTCCACCTTCTCCCAGTTTCCTTCTCCTGTTAGTCATGCTTGTCTCCTTTGTGGTCCCATCTGCTTTGCTCCTTCACCTTTGCTGCCCTGCACTCACTCGCTGCTTCTTTTAGCAATATAATGAAATGCAGATAAAAGAAAGTGTATGTTGCATGGCATCAAACCAATGCTTTGATCATGGAGTCTCTCTTCTGTTCCTACCCACAGTGGAAATCTGTCTGTGTCATAAGCTGTTCCACTGGTTTAATTAAAAGCAGCAGTGTCAGAACTGGATACCCCAGTTGCTTTTTTCTTTCTCTCTCTCTCTTTGCCTGTTGCTATTGTTTTCTCCCTCCCAGTTATAAATTCATAAGGGCAGGGGCTCTGGCATACATAATTTGAAAAACAACAGCAGACCATACGACAAACCTGGGCATTACAGAGCAGGTTCTTGCATGGTGGACTCGAGCTGTGTGGAGAAGCAGCCCTCTGTTGTCCTCCTGCTCAAAGTGGCCAGTGACTTTTCCTCTTTTCTGGCGTGTTATTATTTTCCTCTGTCCCTGTGGTCCTGAAAGCACCTGAGAAATCAGTCACTTTCTAGATTGAATTTACTTCAGAAGCTGAATGTTTTCCAAAGATTAATTACTGGCCTGAGTCTCCAGTGGGCATCGCTTTCCATTCGTTTGGCTGCTGTGGCTCTGAAGATCCAAATTGCCTCAACATATACATCAATTATGATCCCAGTTGTGAGTCACCAGAGCTGACTTGGCTTGTATCATGGGTGTTTTTTTCATGCAGCACAATTTAAAAATGCGTTCTTTTCTAACAGTGGAGCTCGGGTAAACTCCTACACTAGAACAGCACAAGGGTTCCTCTGCTGTACCACAGAGTAAATTTTGTATTTCTGAAATCAGAGGGAATACATCACTTGTTCCTTTGCAGTCACCTTAGGATAAACCAAGCGGTGAGAGGGATGGTTAACTGAGGTATTTACTTCAGGGTGCTATGGGCACAAAAAAGACTTAGTGCCTCTGAGCAGGCCCACGTGAGGCCTTTTTCATGCTCCTGTGCATTTAAGCATGGGGATGGGACTGCTCAGGATCAGCTAGACTTGCAAGCATAGTCAGAACCCTGTAAGCTTAGATAAGTACTTTTTCATTTTACTGTCCCCTAATCATTTTATAAAACAGCCATACCTTTTCCATACTGTGTGCTAAATTTACTAAAAAATATGTATATATACTTTTTTTTCTTTTTTCTTTTCTTTTTTTTTTTTTTTTTCCCTTTGCATATGTTATATATGTATGTTATATATGTATGTTGTGTTTTCTGGATCTCCTAGGTGCTGAGCCTTTGAAGTTATTAGTGCAAAAATCCCAGACAACCTATTTCAACTTACATCAGATAGATACTATATCAGTCTTATATCAGTCTTTTAATTCATGTACAGCTGAGAGAAGATAGAATAGGTAGGTAGATGCTTTTCTAGTTAATGCTGTTCTCCCCTCACTGTTCCTAAACCAAAGAGCTGAGTATAACTTTTGTTACATACAACTGTTTCAATAGACTTATGAGAACACAGGTTAACATTAAAAGAATATTTAATATTAACACTTGAGAATTATCATCAGCAAATTTTTCTGCATCCAACATGATTTTTAGAAAGATCAATAAGTTATAGTTTTGCATCCACAAGTATTTTTTTCTTTACATTTCACATACTGATAATTTTGGCTACTTAGTATGGTGCCCTAATAAAAGTACACTTTCTTCTAGCCACAACTTTTTTATTTTGATGCTTTTAATTTTCTTTGCAATTTGATTTGGAATTTCTATTGGAATTTGAAGTGTATTTAAACTTTGAATATTGGACTTTGAATTGCACCAAGCAATTAGGGAATTGAGACCTCTTCTTTGTTTTGTTTTCCACCTTCTTGCTAAGTATTCTGAAGAGGGCATCTCTTTCCCAGTTTCAATTTAAAAAGATGTAAGAGATAAAAAAAGAGAGAATTAAGTCTGATTTTCACAAACAGGTCAGTCTGGAGAAGGAGAGTCTGTTAAAACCTGGTCTGTGTTCCCAGTGTAGTTTTAGCTGTTTTGGTTATCTGTCAGTAATGGAAAGAGAGGAAGCAGAGAAGATGTATTGGATGTAATGTGTTTGGGCCTTAGAAATGAAGGTCTCTAATTTTGTCAATGCCTTAATCAGGCCATAGCAGTGATACCTCATCTTTAGCTTTTAGCTAGCTACAGAGTTATGTGGCTCTGTTATACCTGAATCAGTGTGTATTGTTTTTGTCATGGCTGTGTGTCAAATGAGTGAGCACAGTAGGAGTTGTCCAAGTTGCTTTGCTGCTTGAACCCATTTTCATCATTGCTTTTCTCATGTGTTATCAACTCTGCTCCTCTGACTGCTCCTGCAGCTTGAGAAAATGGCAGGCAGTAAAACTACCTGTCTTGTCTGACACTGCTAGGAAAAAACATGACAGCCAGAGTTTATTTCATGTGTGTGTGTCTCTGTTACATCTCCTGTGAGTTGCTTTTTCAGTTTTGTACATTTTGCTGGCCCTCCTAACTCTGAAAGCATGTATGTTGTGATATTTATAGCAGTATTAACTGTGATTTAGCTATAAAAAAACAGTCCTTTTCCAGATAAATAATTGGTCTGCTCTATTGTTTAACTGGATGCATCCTATATCACACATTTATTTTATTTTTAAGGCATCTGTAAGCATCAGCAATTAAACTCCAAGCGTTAATTTCATCAGACTTGGTAGCACCTACAGCTTTTATTACAAATATTTGTTGAGTAAAACTATTTCCACTGTTAATAGAGGTGGATAGGTGCTGAGGCAGTTGTGCCACATCTTAAAAGACAGAGAAAATAACAATTTTTTATTTCTTACTGTTGTTGCTTTCATTAAAGCAATCTGCTCCCACTGGAATGTCTAAGTCATTTTAATACTTGCAAAAGGAATATTTCCTTATTACAACGTAAATCAACTCTGAGCACATCTTTGATTACAAACACAACTAAGATGCTTAAAAACAAAACTCAATGCAAGTCGAATCTTGTAGTGTTACGTTTTGTGTGGGAGAGTCAGAAACAGGGGACCAAACTTTATTCCCAACTTTGCCTGTGGCTTGAAGCCAGAACCGCTCCTTGTGCTGCAGATAACTGTGTCCAAGCTACCTGGGCTGGTAGTAGGACATCAAGGTCTGAGATTTTGCGGTCTGAGAATCTACTTTGAGATACTGGACCATAAGGGCAGGTTTGGAGAATGAGAGGGATGGTAAATCTGCCATGTTTGCACACCAGCTCATGTTCCTGCTTGATGTTTATCAAGCTTTCAGTGAACTTGAAGTTCAAGCACTGCAGATTTGCAGAAATTGCAAGCAGGCATTCAAATCCAAAGGCTTCTCTGCCTCATTGGCTAGTTCTGTTCATTTTTATTAACTGATACGCCTAAATTTATCAGATCTTCCCTTTTGAAACAGTTTTTTTTTTTTTTTTTTTTTTTACCACAATTAATCTATTTTATTTATCTTTTACTTAAAATTTTGAATAGCGAGCTCCAAAATTATTTTTGTGATGATCCTTCTAAACATCCTCATTACTTACTGCAAGTAAAGGCATCAAACACTACCACCTCCTGTAGGCTATGGCTTTTGATGGGGGAATTAAAACTTGGCAGCCATTGCAGAGTGGAGTATCTGGGTCCTAGCACCCAGATGGTGGCAACTGGACCTGCTGGCCATCAAGTTCTTGTCTGCTATCTTCCCATAATGGAGCCATAAGTTCAAGTGCTGCTGTAGTGAGGAGAGCAACGAGCTGGGATCTGTGTATCTGCTCCCTTGTGTTCATATGTATTCTCCAACAGATATAATTAAAAACCTAATTGCAGAGATTCAAGAGGGAAAAGACATATTAGATAATATTGTTCATTGCCTTGGAGCCACAACAAGATTGTTTCTTGTAAAATAGCTCACTGACTTCAGGGGAAGTTGAGGTCTATAAGCAACACGCAGGCTCAGGCTTTTATTGAAGAGCTGCAAGGCTTGTATATACATCTTTATTAAAGCCTTTATTAAAAAAAAAAAAAAAGGCATTTCTATGCCCATGTGCTCTTGCAGATTTCACTAGTGTTACCTTATTTATCTGAGATAAAAGCAGGTTTATTAGTTTTGTGTGCTCAAAGGGAAGCAAGAAACAACAACAAAAATAATAATAATAAAAAAGAAATTGGAAATGAAGCAATACATGACCTTATTAGCTCAGTAGAAGACTTCAAGTGGCTTGGAGTTTCACCCAAAGCCTCATTATCTATCTATCTATTTATTTATTTATTTTTCTTCCCAGCTTATTTCACAGTGATGCAGTATCTGTAAAAAGGGACCTTGTCCATATTATTTTTAATTTTAAAGAGGTGATGTGTACTCAATATCTCAATTTTCAGGGTAAATGATTCTTCCCAGTCATGACCAACATGGAGTCCCAAGCTCTTCTGACTGTTGCAGTAATCAAGGAACAATGGACACCGTCTGCCTTCTGAAAAATCATTCAGCTAAGTTCACTAAATGATGTTTTTTTCTCTTTTTATTATGCTTCAAATCTTCAGGAAATACACTTTGATTTCTTTTGTTAGCCACAGTATAAGCTGCAATCATATATTGTGCTGTTTTAGCAATATAAATTGTTGTGCAGGTTATCCTAGATTTTGTTGGTGTGGAACTGTGCTGAGACTGTCGTATTCTGTCATACCAGGCTGAAAAATACATTCAAAATGCTGAGTCCTGGCAGTCCCAGGTGGTCTTTCCAGATGCTGCTTCCACATCTGCCCACTCTGGGGTAGTAGAGATTTGCTGACTGCCACACCACCTTAGACTGCAGCATCACGATGGTGCTGAAATCTCTATATGGCCATAGCAGTCAATCTCTGGACTATATAGTGAAGTACTCTTTTCTCTGAGTGGAATTGCAACAACTTACTTCCATCTCATTACTAGATCAAGCCAGAAATCTGAAAGAAAGTTTGTCTCTCCAGGAGTATTATTGTGGCTGGGATCCTCAGCACAAGGCCAGTTTTCAGGTTTAGTAGTGTGGTCAAATGCTGCCTCTAACAGGTCACAGTGAGACTGCCTCTGAAACTAGCAGGAGATAGACCTGGTACTCCTCTCCTTTCTGACTACAGGTGATGCAAAGTCGTATGGGCTCTCTCTAGCTCCTTTGTAGAGCAGGACCAAAGGAGACCTGTGGATCCCCTATGTAGTTGGACTTGATTTCAAGTTGAGGTAGAGGCTTTGACTGCCAGTGGAGAGAGTTCATGTGAATCAGCAGCCTATAACTCATATTAAAAAGCTTCCTTTTTTAATCATTGCAGTTTGATATGAAGGTTAAAATAACCACTGCTGCTGTGAGGGACAGCAAAGGACAACACCAGAAATGGTTTGGTGCTTGCGAACACTTAATCTGTTATGTGTCAAAGGTGAGTTAAGGCTCAGAAATCAAGTTTATTAACTTTGCATGATTAACTTATTAACTGGATCAGTTCCTGCAACCTGAAAGACCAAAAATATCACAATGAAGCAAGGTTTCATGACCTCTATAATTTGTTGCCACTGCATGAAATTAATAACCCTGGTATATGTACAACATTAGAATTAGCAAGAATTTTGTTCCTTAATCTTTTCAGTATCTTAAACTTCTTAACTAATTAGAGTGTCTTGATGATTTAAATCCATTTCCAAGTTGTGTACAAAAGTAGGGATTAAAAAATGCAGCTATTTAAAGTAATTTTAGACTAAGCAAAGTCTCTTTGTGACAGTCTATATTGCAATGGCCAAGTGAGTGTATTATAAAGTCACCCAAAACTTTTTGAAAGCAGTGCCAGTATCCACTGGAATTTTTCAGCTTGCTTCAGTAGTCTTTGTGAAATGTATCTTGAAAAAGTTATTCCTTTATTCTGAAAACTAGTACAATGGCTAATATGTTACTTAGCTTGTAGGGCTTTCACTTGTAAATATTTTGAAGAAAATTCTCCTCTCTGTGATGACTGTGGTATGTTGAGTTGTGTCAGCTGGGAGTCTGGGCTGTAAGGTTCCTGGGTACTTGCATAAGAGACGTCTTCACAGATGATGGTGATGAAAAAGCAGAACTCCCAGATGTCACAATACCAACAGGCCCAAATTAGAAATGTTCTGCCATATCTTAGTGACACTAAAAACATTAGAACTAACACTTATTTGTTTCAAGACAGGAAAAACTCTGACAATTTCTAATGAGTCCTACTGGTTTCAAAATTTCTTCTGTTCAACTGGGCACACTGGAAAAACAAAAACTGACATTCGCCTTGTAAGGGTTATAGTAAGTTTCTATATTGAGGTTGGCTTAGGACAGACACTAACTAAAGTTAGTGACAAGTTCTGAGAAGCAAGACAGTTTCAAGTGAACTCAACAGTGTTGTGTAGGATTAGATAGATGTGTAAGTTTTCAGATCTGTTGTCAACCTTTTCTTCTCTATGAAATATAATGCTGCAAGAAACATAATGACAATGGCTGCATACTTCTATGTCAACCAAGAAAAGATTGGATTGAGCCTGCTGTAGTGATAGAAACCACAATGTTGCCCTCTGAGGATGCTCTGGGAAGTCCTTGAGGCTGCAGTCTCCTCTCAGTGTGTTTGCTACTTGTTCCTGTTACACTTCTGTCAGGTTGGAAAATCTCTGTTGTAAACTCTGTTCATGCCAGCTGGTGCTTCAGACTATACATCCCAAAGCAGGTCCAAGTCTAGCATTACTGCTTAGAGCTTAACTATGCTCTTAAAGCTTAACATGAACGCAGATGGACCACAAATAATTCAGGCTAAGTTTTATTTCTGAAATGCTGTCTTTTGGACTGCCCCAGTAACTAAACAATAGTATGAAGAGAATTAATTTTAGGTCCAAGTAGCTTAAATAATTGAAGAAATTCTACTAGAAAGAGATCAGAGTAGAGCCTTTTGGGAAATTGCCTTAAAAATAATTCGCAAACCATGTAGTAGCATGTCTTCTAGGTACTCTAAGGTGCCAAAATCCTGCCAATGCAACACCCCACTTCTGCCCCCTGTATGGTGCACAGTTGGTAGGAAGGGTTGACTGGGGCACAGCTTAATCAGATTACATGACTCACATCAAGAGCTGAGACACCTTTCTTAACTAATCACAGAACAGCCTGTCTATTACAAACAATACCTAAAAGAAAGAGCTTGAGTCTTTAAGTGCTACTATAGTTGTTAGTATAGTGTAGTATAGTTAGTATAGTATAGCTACTATAATTGTTACCAATAATAATAAAAGGAAGTCTTTTATAAGTAATGAGTGTATGAGAGCAAGATTGTAAAGTGAAAATCAGTAGGCAAACCCAACTACAACTGACTGCCAGATGCACACTATACATGTAATTTACAGTCTCCAGGATTTGTTTACATATTTAGCAGCTTATGTTGACTTTTAGGTAAATATATACACACAAACATGTACAAATATACATATATTCATTTAGAACTACAGGGACACTTACATTATGTAATGTTGCCAAGATATTCATGTGCTACTAACCAAATTCTAAAACTCTGTCTACTGCAAAACTACTGAGGAAAACAAAGTCTGTGAGAATTGTGAGGAACTGGGACCTTTCTTCTGAGTCATGTCTAAGAGAAAACCTGCAGATGTGGTGAGATTAGTCTTGTATATAATTTAGGATTTTCAGATCTAGGTTTTGTTGCTGTTATTCTGCATCTAAATGAAAAATCAGAAATACAACATTAAAAAAAAAATATATATATATATATATATATATATATATATATACGATTTTTGGAAAGCCAGAGAGATCTCTGAAGTACCAGGTTTACAAATGAGACACTGGGCTTGTTGCATGCCTGCCATGCTAGCTAGTCAATGTTTTTTCACTTTCACTAATGTGTTACACTGAAGATCTGCTGAAGACCTAAGCAGGCCAAGGAGGTGGGAACCTCAGAGCCTATGAGATTTGCAGCCAGGAAGCCAAAGATTCTAAAAGTAAGTATGTTTTTGCCTTAAGCTATAAGCCGTTTTCTGTTATGCAGATCTGGCAGGGTTAAGATAAAGCTTGAATACTTTCATTCCTCCGTGCCCTCTGAAAATGAAGAAATAATTGGATGGAACTAGATTTGAATCCATTACCCTTAGAAGAGTACAAGGATTTGTGCACGTGTTTGTTTTACAGTTAGTTCATACCACCAGTCAGCTTTCTTCCTGACCATGAATTCTTTCAGAAGAATGTATATTGCAGGATTTATTCTGAGCCTCAAGATGCTGGCTGTGAATAGACCATAACAATTCAGAGCTGGCACTGAGACATGCTGCTTCTACCACTTTCTATTTATAGATCTTCAGATTTTCCATAGTCCCAGTGGTAAATATTTCACTGCACAATAGTCCAGTGAAACATCCTCATCACTTCCTCCAAAGGCAGAAGGTATTACTTTTATCTCCGTGAAATCTGTTGCTTTATTTAGGAAAATAGTTATCTATTTCTCAATAGGCTGCATAAGCCACTTTACATTTTTGAGGGTTGAATATGTGGGCCTTTACATTTTGATGGCTTTTCAAATGCTGAGAGGAGAAAAAGTTCAACAAACAGTATTCACTTGCAGATCAGATAGTATTGATGTGCCATAGACACAACCCATTTGAATTTAAGAGTTCAGATGGTCAAAGATATGAATGACATTGTTTTTTTTATTTTTATTTTTTAGTGTGTACTCATGGAAGAGACGCTGTTCAATTCCTAATGCATTGAAGTTTTGATTTTGGTTACAGCCACTAAGTACTGCTATGTTATGGCTACTTTCATGTATTCACACCCACTAGAGCCTAACTTTGAAAAATATTCTTACAAGTATTGATTAACTGGCAGGCATAGTCATTTGCAAGACCCCAAACAGGTAGAACAACTGAGAATAAAGTGTAGGATGTAAGGCAGGCAGAACATGAAGGGAAAAAAAAATATATAAATTTTTTACTAAAGTTTTTACTAGCTCTGTCCACCCACTGAGAATAAAATAAAATGGAGGAGGATCTTCACTTCCAAAATGCTTGACGTGAAGTAAATTAAGGCACTGGAAACTGCAAGATGAGCAATTGCGTTATTAATATATAGGCTCAAGAGAAAAGTATATTAAAAACTGAAGGGACAGTTATGATCAGCTACTGTTATACCTTGCAGAGTGCTGGCTGTAGTGTTTCACAGGACAGTTTCTGCACTGAGTGAGAACTGATTTCAAAATACATGCAATGTTGGTTTGATAGAGAGGCTCGTAGCAATAGTGACTGTCAGCTACTCTCAGTGATCCCATGGCACTGGTATCCTTCTCTAGTCTAATGCTATATCTACACTCGCCCCTCTAGGTAATACCTAATCTAGAGGTGATCTAGGATTGTGGTTTCCAGAAATGGTCAGTCTACAATACCATGGAGCTTGGTGTGAAATCTCAACACCTTGTCAGGAAGCAGGGTAAAGGCTGCAGGAAAACTTTGCAAGTACTATCAATTGTCACAAGCACCTGGATCTCAGTGACCTGTTAATGTTTGTCACTGACCATAGACCTACTGTTAGTAGACTCAGCAGCTACAGTTTAAAGACATATTAAAGCAAATATTCCATATCACTATTGTAATTAGCTTAGCAGCAAAATTGGCTAAGCAAGAGCAGATAACAACAAGGTCATATTTGTGATCAAATTTCTATGCTACCAACCCAAAATGTAAATAAAAATGATTATAAAAAAAAAAAAAAGAAAAGGTCCTCTTTGTCAAAGGGTGGCCAAAGATTAGCTTTCCAGCTCACATAATTTGGTCTAAAGTTACAGGCATGGAAATAATAGGCAGCTGGTTTCATTTGGGAGTCACACGATACAGTTTTTCTGCAGCCTTTTCCCTGCCACAAATTCAGGAGAGCTTTGCATGAAACAGAAATAATACTTGCACTGTGCTTTTGAAGAGATTGTGGGCCAAGCCAAGAGAGCTGGAGTGGAGCAGGAGAGCCAAAGGATAGCACAAAGCAATAATGAAAGCAACATGGGATATCATCTGGCCAGAGAAAGATGAGAACGGTGGTGGGATTTAACGGTTCATTTTGAAATACCCCTTGCAAGGAAAGGAATGTGTTCAGGGATTAGGACAGGGTCCTAGGAATTAGGAAAATTGGGTTTTATTTCTGACCTTGTCACATCGTATCTGTGTGATCTTCTCTCTGTGCCTCAGTTTCCCAGACCACATAAGCACTCACTTTGAAGCTGTTCTGTGGCTTCCTCTGTTGAGGCATTAGCCTCTTCTGGGAACACAGCTGAAAAGCTGAATGAAAGGATGTAATTATTTTTAATTGACTGTTAAATGTTTTGAATTTGAGATTAAAAACTAAAAAGATAAGTAGAGTGAGAGTTCTGAAACAGCCATTGAAGAAATGAGAAGAAACTTCTCTGAATTTCAAATATATTCGTATTTCATTGGGTCCTTTCTGAGCATGTCTAGTTCAAACATCTCTAACAAACACTCTGTAAAGATTGATTTCTGCTAGCAAGCGTGCCAGGAATGGATTTTGTCAGATCCACTGAACACAGATAATGTGGTGTCTGAAGCGATTGCTGCTGTTACTGCTGTCTTCACCTCAGCACTCTGCCAGTTTTAGGGCCTCTCATGGGACTGAGGCCTGTCCTTTAGGTCTGAAGTGGGGAAGAAGAGAGGAGGAGAAAGAAGAGGGGAAACTATTGAAAGATTTTGTGCAGTGGTGTAGCAAAGAGACTCCTGGTTTGGATAACAAAAGTCTCTTTATGAAAGAGATTTCAAAGTAGGTAAGAAAGAAATGAATGGCACCTGGCGAAGATGCCATTAAGGCCTGACAGTCTATGCAAAGGTGTTCCCTAGAGGAAAATGTGTGTACTTCCAGCAACAGAGGATAGTGTCATGCTTTTGAAATGAACCTGAGAGATATTTAGGAGACAGGGTAAAGAATGAAGTTCAAAATAATTTATTCTATGAAGAGAATCCGATTCTAAAAACATGTTTGTGGCTGCTCTGTGTGGTGGCATGCTCAGACTGTGTTCCACTACTGAAGGCCATCCTTGGATTTGTTTTTCAGAGTGAATTTCACCTTAAAAGCCCTACACCCTGAAGACGTTAAGGAAAGCTGATGGAAAGAAGGCCTATTTTTGGTTACTGAGATGAAATGTTAAGAAATATTAGGAAAGGTCTTAGATTAGATTGTTTGCAAAGAACTGAAGAACAAATGAAGTGGTTTCGTAGAATCATAGAGTGGTTTTGGTTGGAAAGGACCTTAAAGATCATCTAGCCCAACCCCCTGCCTTGGGCAGGGACACCTCCCACTGGACTAGGTTGCCTGAAGGCTGTGGCCCTGAACACCTCCAGGGCATCCACAGCTTCTATGGGCAACCTGCTCCTGTGCCTCACCACCTTCATAAAGAATTTCTTCCTAATATCTAATTTAAATCCTCCCTCTTTTAAATGAAAACTATAACTACAGGGAGCCACAACTTGCAACACATTCTTTTGTTTGTTTGTTTGTTTGTTTTGTTTTGTTTTGTTCATAGCCATATTTCAGCTTGTGAACAGCTGGGTGAGGGATATGTCCCATTCACACAACCACCACTAGAGGCCACCACAAACCTCGATAAAGAACTGAAAGGCCTCTAATTTATAGCAGAGTGCAAATTTACAAAAAGAAACCAGAGGTAATGCCATAACCTGTGTCCCACATGAGCATATGTTTTATGTCTTCCGTAATGAAAGAAAATGTTGCTGAGCCTATATCAAGCTTGTGTATCCATTAGGTTTTTAATCTTTTTCTAAAGGAAAATATTCACTGGGAAGATGGATTAAGTATGAGAAATATTTTTTCATCACCATAGTGATCTTTACAAGAGTAACACACACAATCTCTGCTTTATGGAAGGGAAATATTGGGTCCAGAACAGTTAAGAGAGCTGCACAGAATATTAGTTATTAATTATTTCTGTAAAAGAATAACCTGCTCTGGACCATAGATTCTTTATAGCATTTTTGTTCACTATGCTCAGATATCAGATGTTATAATGAAGAAAACGGACCACACTCTTAAAATTCAGTATTTACTTAATACAGTAATATTTAATACAGCCTTGCACTGAAGCGTTGTCTCTTCTAGACCTGACTGCTGACACCACTGTAAATAAACCATGTTTACTTCATTTCCCAATATTCCATGCACTTGCAAACCACAGAACCCTGTAACACTGCAACTGTATGATCAAAAAGGCTTCTATAGCATCTTCCATGGACGAGTGCGGGAATTTGACTCAGGCATAATAAAAAGCATAATTAATCAAAATCTAACCTGGAAATGTAACTTAAGGAGATGCCCATTTCATCTTTTCCCCTCATTTAGGAACGTGTCCAATGTAACATATTTTGCTGTGTCTTGGTTAACAGGAAATGGAATATTTTCAAATTAGTGATAAATTATTTCATATAAAGTTGGCTTTTCTCCTTAGAAAGCCTTCTGTCTACCACTTTTACCAACAAATATTGGCAGTAGCTACCTGAAGTTGTCAAGTCAGCCATCCGCTTTGCCTTGCAATGTGTCCTAGGACACATTACCCATTAGAGCACCAGACTTGTACCACATACAGAAGATGTGTCCACCTAAGATGTGAGATCAGCAGCTTGTTAGATGGGCACAGTGTTTTACTTAAATGTTAGTAACAATGGTGATCTGATTAGGCGATGCATGTTTCTGATGTTAATAATCATAATTTCTTTTTTCCTCTCATTGTCCATGATATTTGGTATTTCTGATGGGATATTTTGAATGTACATGTCCTTGGCCTGCAATTAAGATGAAAAAGTCATGTAGAAGATATCATTTGGAAGGTACTTGTATAATCGCAAAGGATGTGATGGGGTAGGAAATACCAAAAGGAGGCAATGACAGGTGTACCAATGGTAAAATAATAGTACCTGACAGCAAAATGGTTAGCTAGCAGAGAAGAAAATTGTTGACTTCAGCATATTTGCACTATGTTGTCCACCCTTATCTTTGCTATTGTTATTGAATCTTTCACCTACTCCTTCAAGGTGGAAAGACTGTTCTCTAAGCAGAACAATGTCTTCTTGCTATTGGGAAGAGGAGCTGCTGCAACTTGGCTATGCCACTAGTTGAATAAAAATCTACCAAGTAGATGGCATGGCATGGGGAAGGACTGTGGTTTGCATCAGGTAGTATTGTATGCAAAGAGGATTGTACTGATGAAAAACTTCACTTCTGTCAGACTTATCTGAAGTGAAAATCTGGCATTTGACAACCGGGTATTTTAAAGCTAAGGGTAAGATTAGGTGGAGATGTATCAAAAGTTCATACAATACCTCTTTGAAAGTTAATGAGGAGGGGACCACTATCAGCAATACAGATGTTTTCCTCTTTTCTTGGTGAAAGCAATAGGAAGTTTGGAGGTGGATGTTCCTTACTAATTTTGTCTGCCTAAATTTCTCACATTTTTCTTTTATACCTCATTATTGTAAAAAATCATATATGAAAAACCAACTGACATATTTTAGGTCTAAGCTTTCCATCTTTGGAGAGAGAGAAGAATTGTACCTCTTCCCATAGCATATAGCAATGGAGTTCTCTTAGGTTCATTATGATGTGTGTGTGTGTTTTTTTGTTTGTTTTGTTTGTTTTGGTGTTGGTAGGTTTTTTTTAATTATTTATTATTACTACATATGGGACATTATCAGGTCCTCTGGACTCATAAGGTAAATCCTCAACTCTATCTTGATTTTTGTGTGCTAAATAATAACCAACTTCGTCTGTGCTTCTAGCTTTCTCCTCTGAGCCTTTATTTATTTTTTAGAAAGGTTTTTCTGGGACTGTAGCAGATTCTTTTTGTCAAAATAAGGATATATTTGCCTTGCAAATAAATACTCAAATCCTTATCAAATATGGTTTTAGAAAGTGCTCAAGTGTTACATATCATGGAGATACACTTTGCATATTGTAACTGGCTTGTGCCCCTCTGCATTCCCACTGAAGAGGAACGCTGTCAGCTGTAGCATCTACCTAGGGCTGCTGCTCACAGCTCCTTGACCTTCATAAATCATGTCAATCACATAAAGCCAGCAGGATTCTTCTGAGCCCTCTGAAGGGCTGTAAAATCTGACACAGTAATGCAGCTTTTTTTCTTCTTCCACTACATCTCCCTCTGTAACTTGTTAGCTGCTCTCCTTAGATATTCAGTTGCTCTGTTGCTGTGTGCAGCCACTCAAGACAGGTCAAAAACAGAGGTGCTGTTTTCAAATGTGCTTTGGGGAAAGGCCTTTTAAAGGTAGTTATTCGCCAGCTACTGGTGAATTTTGTGGGAATTAGGTACCTAAAGACCCAACATGGGGCATAAAAGCCTTTTTCAAGAATGACCTGTCCACATAAGCACCTTAGGTGCACTGATTCTCTGTAAATGTTAAGCTCTGTAGGCCTGCATTCATCTTGCCTATCTTTAGGTACGTAATTGATGCACTTCAGTTAGGAGCATAATTGTCCTAAGCCTCCCCTGTAGTTGGTAGAGAGAAAAAAATGTTGTTCATACCAGTAAGATCTCAATTGCTGTCAGCAGGTGCCTCATTATCTCCTAGGATACTCAGGGTAACTCTAGTTAAGTGCCTAAAATTAGTTAATAAGGAGCTAGGACTACCTGTCTGTAAATCATTTTTAAGATTGCAACAGAGAAGTTTTTGAAAGGTAACTTGTTAACTTAAAAAATGCTTCTTTACAATAGTGGTTAGAATGATTTTAAACCAATGATGAGGCAGATGATACTCTTCTTGCAGCAGATACGCAGCCTTTCAGTACAAAACTAAAACAATATGAAGGCTGGTTTTCATTGTAGGTGTTCACTGATGCTAAATTTTGACCATGGCACTTCAAGAAGGATGGGCTCCATACCATGGAGCTGTAGTGTTGTAAGGTGTTCTTTACACCATTGTTCATGTTGCCATTCTTTGCTTCCCTGTTGGATGTTACATCCCTGTGAAAAGAATACTGCTGTCTATTTATTTTTAACCATTTATTTCTGGCAAAGCCTTCCAAGATGTTGCAGAATTTGTGCTGGAAAAGATGAGATTTCTGAACAGTCGGTGAAACATCAGGACATATCACAGTGTTCCAGGTGGATTATTTATATATCATTTGGAAAAATATTAGTTGGAATCTTCCATGAACTGTGCAAAATACTTTCCTGTGGAATCCAAAGGGTATAAAGTAAGATGCTCTCTTGGGTTAGAAGTTCTTTTATTTCTCTTTCTGGTTTTCAGTGTGCACTAAAATGTCTTTACTGTTATTAGACCCTTTTGCAGACACAAATACAGGACCTCATTGGCAGTGACTCCTAGATTAAAAGGTTTATCTCACACAACAGTCTGGCTGGTGCTAAAGAACGGATGGTAGATGGCAGAAATAAAAACAGTCAGATATGAACAATGTGGTTTCTTTCTTGATTTTCCTTTCTGCATATGATCTGCTTTCACACAGTCATTAGTATTGGAGACTCAATAAATGGCTGTACAATAATTTTCTTAATAAATCCTGGCACTTAGTCTGCGTTACTGACAAACATATGTTCTAGTGGGCTGAGGCTCATTAGACGTAGCTCTTTCTCACCCACTGCTGTTACAGATTTTAAACACTGCTCTTAGATACATTGGAACTATTCTTGCTCTGAGTTACTGGTATGGGAATGTAAAGACATTTGAAACAGTCCCTCACAGGCTTGTTTGCAGTTCTAAGAACAGTGTGAACAAATTAGTGGCAAGATCATGAGGAACCATAAACCTAAAGGGCAAAGTGGCTTAAATTAACAGGGGTATCATATTGCCCCAAAGTGAGGAGAAGAACATGAGCCTCTGAACTGCTTCCTAGTAGAGCTTTTGCATAATCACAGATCAGAGCTCTGGAACATTTGTTTTACTAGTGGTATTTTAAGCCAAGTTAAAGCCACACTCTTATTCCTACTCTTTGAGTAAGGCAAGGTGGATTTAGTGCAGTAGCAGCAGATTCATCCCTGGGATGATCTCTGTGCAATCTGCAGTTACAGTGGGGGCAAGGTCTCTTCTGGAGAGCAAGTAGAAAAGAGGCAAATAAAGCTTTCTACCTCTAGGCCACAGACCTTGCGGACCATTAAAATTATTTCTGAAGTTAAAATGTGGCTCCAGCCTCCAAGAGATTGCATTATATAGGACCCAGTTGTGTGGTAAGATCAGTTGTGCTCGATGAGATTCTATTATGTTACATGGAGCAATGCATGGGTGCAAGACTTTGCAGGTAAAAATGTCCTGCAGCACTGTGCACCTGGGCTTTTAATAAAGGACTTTTTATGTATGTGCAGTGGTATTCAGTTCCTTATGTTAAAAACCAAAACAAAACACAACCAGCCAAACAAACAGAAAACCTATTATGAGACAGGGTAGGCTGAATTTCTCATCTCTATAACATTTCTAGAAGCCACAAGAGTTATTCCAGCATAACCCTGCAGAAGAAAAAAAGCCAGCTCTCCCACATAGTTCTGAAACTTACTAGTTTTGAAAACAACCTGCACTTAGAAATACTGATGCACAAAATACTGTGCAGAACAGTTTTGTGCAGAGCAGAGTTAGAATTGTGAATGCTGCACATTACTGATTGAGAGACAGTGATGAGCTAATTAAAGGTTAAGTAGTGGGGCACTTAATCAGTGCATTAAAACATGTAGGACTGTTGCCTGACAACAGCAGGAAATCTAAAGGAAGTATTCTTCCCCTTCCTGTCAGTGGGCTTCAGAGCTGTGAGTAAGGAGAAAGGCAGTGGGCCTTGGTCTTCTCAGCACAGGTCCTCATTCAACATTCTTGTTCTGAACTTATGATTTTCTTCATACTGATAACTCAAGATTTGTATTTTTCTTTTTTCTTTTCTCCTTTTCTTTTCTTTTCTTTTCTTTTCTTTTCTTTTCTTTTCTTTTCTTTTCTTTTCTTTTCTTTTCTTTTCTTTTCTTTTCTTTTCTTTTCTTTTCTTTTCTTTTCTTTTCTTTTCTTTTCTTTTCTTTTCTTTTCTTTTCTTTTCTTTTCTTTATTTTAAATATTTTTATTTTATTTTATTTTATTTTATTTTATTTTATTATTTTATTTTATTTTATTTTATTTTATTTTATTTTATTTTATTTTATTTTATTTTATTTTATTTTATTTTATTTTATTTTATTTTATTTTATTTTATTTTATTTTAATTGGAAGGAGAAAAACTACATGTAATTTCCCAATTCCAGCATTTATGACCTTTTCTTGGGTGAGAGGAGGGGAGCTTGATTTTCAAATGGGTCTCTGAGGATACAAACAGAACAGTGCTGCTCCTCTTGATTTTGATGACCCTGTGTGATTTCTCTGGCCCTTGTTGCTCAGAGCAGCAAAGTCTTTAGCATCCTGCTTACCTTTAGGCTATGAGGTATCCATTTCCTTGTTTATAGTTTTCTGTATGGTATGGATTTCTGTCTCTTTGGCACCTTGTATTTGAGGGATGAGACTTTGTTTTGGTGGACCCTGTTTGCTCACATGGGGTAAGGTTTCTATGTACATGATATTACAGCTTCTCTTAGAATTTTAGAAGTATGAAATGTTTGGGATTGTCTTTTTCTTTTTTTTTTTTTTCTTTCCTTTTTTTTTTTTTTTTCTTTATATTGCCCATCTGACCTTTGGCTGCTTTCAGCGCTTGACTCTAATTTTGTCTTATTGGCTAATACTGGGTTGTACTACATTCATTTATATGACCGCAACTGATCCTCTGGTTCTATGCCCAACTTTTACAGGATGACCCTTTCATTTATAATGTTGATTTCCTCAAAACTTTTAGAGCAGCTGAATGCTAAAAATAAATAAATAAAATAAATTGTTCTCCTACGTAAAGCAAACATGAGGCTAACTAAACTAAAATTAACATTTTTCTGAATCACGATAATCTGTTTTGGGCCTTTAGTCCTTTAAACTTTTGTTGGTGGTTTGTCCTTGTACGTCCCTGTCAAAAAGAGATAGGCCAAAGTTTCTTTAAAAATTGTGAAGGTTGCCAGCATGTTCAGACACTCAAAACTTTTATCAGCCAAGTTAATGGAAATATTACAGTGTCATGCAAATGTGAATCAGTTGGCAGAACATCTTGTTGCAGACAGGGAAAAAAAAAAACTTGCATACTGAGTGGCATATTTATACTTTTCCAGGGCCTACTTGGTTAAAATGGAATACATGTAGCTGTACTTTGTAAAATAATGAAGTCAAGGATATGAAATAACTAGGCTTCTCTGATTTTCAAACACTCTTTCAGATCAACAAGTTGAAAAGGTTTTCCAGGATTCTCTTGTGGCTTTGTGCATGAAAGATGAAGTCATTCAAAGAACAGGGCATAAAGATACCACCTGATATGTGAATCACTATAATGCGCTCTATGCTAAGACCAGTACAGAAACAGTCTTGAATGAGGTTTAGCATTCATTGTTCCCTATAAAATTGATTGACAATTCTTTTCCAACTGTGTAATTTTTAAAAGAAATACAGGAATTGTTCAGTCCAACCTCATTTATATTTTGAAATAAAGCTTTGTGTGCTTTTATTCATCATGGCAAGCATAGAAAAAATACCAGCACTTATCTGATCCTGGCTTTACATAATGCAGCATCAGTCAACAAAGTTTTACCTGCATTCCTCCTGTAGGTTACTGGGTCACATACTGAAAGTCGTTACCATTTCATGGCTGTTTGGCATCTTGTTTTAAAAGAAGTTGGAGAACTGAGCTTAGCTTCTGACAGGCCAGCAGAGCTGTACCAGAGATGTGTAGGCTGTTTGGGACAAAATAGGAACAAATTCAAAAAAAACTGAGCTAAACCCCAGCTTTAGGCTGCAGTCCAGCAATGAGTTCCATTTATGTTTCCATGGAGCTCTTTGCAGGATAAGCCACAGTTGTTTTTTAAAAAATATTCTCATGGGGCCACAATGTTTCCTGTCTTGCTGAGAGCATGGGAGGAAGAACAGTCATTTTGTGTTATCTTGACACATTTTCTACGCATTTCAGTGGAGCACAGAATAGATGCAAGAGCAAAAGGCTGATATATTGAAATATATTGATTCTTTCTCTTATTTGTTTTAAACCCAAATGAAGTTTGGACTTGCAGTAAGATTTGAATAAAGGATTGAAGCAAGGAGTTGAGAGATTTCTACTGGGGGAAGATTGCCTTGTCTCTATTTGTATAATTTTTTTCCCCAAGAATTATAGATGAAAGCTATCCCCAGATAGAAGTGTCTGGATTGGCATAACCCTAGGTGATGGATCCTGCTGCGCAATCCTAGTTCTTGATTTTTCATGTTTGCTTTAGCTCTATGACTCTCAATCAGAATCTCAGATCTGAACATCCCCAGCTGTGGGAGCTCCATCATACATTCCTAATCTGCTTTTTCAGCTGATATGGCTATCATGACAAAAAGGAGGGAAGAGACATCTTGAAAATTGAGTTTTTCCTTATGCTAACTCAACCTGAAACATATAGCAGAACACTTCCAGAACTCTGCTGCCCTTCCTCTCAGGAAGGCTGGCAAAGCATTAAATAAATTTGGAAGGTTCATACAAATAGTCTTTGCTCTTTTCATGAAGCTCATGAACAGCTTTTGAGTGGGGAATGATGCTGCACCAGATCTTGAGAGGAGGGGTGTTATTTTAAGCCAGTTATAGCTCAGTTTCTGCAGTTGACAGCTATGCTTACTGGCTGGGGTGGGAGCTGGCTCCTGGCCCTTAAAAGGAAAACAAAGGTCCTACATACACTGACTTTTTATGCTAATGATGCCACTCAATTACCGCACAGGTTAGCAGGACACAATGGTGCAGCTCTTCCTCCTTGCTTTCAGACATCCTCACCATGCATCTTGCCTGCTCATACAGAATCTTCCTGCAGGTAAAGGAGCCTGAGTACACCTGTCCCCAACACCATCCCACAGTGACTCATGTCACCTAATTATAGAGGACTGGACCCTGCCCTGCAGATAAGGCCCTGTGCAAGTTTGTCCCTTAATGATCTTTTCCTTCCTGGTCTTTACATGGGCTTGAAGCAACTAAGATGTATGTGGCTGTAGTCTCATGAAATGAATTCTCTTCATTTATGTGCATCTCACTTAGCAAAGAGATAAATCATACAAGAAGTGTGCTGGAATGCTGGAATATTGCCTTTTATCAGAAACATATCTGCAGGAACTAGTTTGCAATATTGTTGTTTGGTTCAAAATGATGTCTCAACTTTCAAGGATTTTTATTTTTTTTGTTAAATTCTTCCGTGCTCTGATTTTTTGACTGCATCATGGGTTGTCCAGTTGTCCATGAAGAGTCTTTCCTCACATCCCTCACATTGTTCATAATTTCAGGTACTCCTTAGACATTCATAATTCAGATTAACACTCAGTCATGATATTAATATTTAAGAGTGCTTTCTTGCTCCCCCCAACTAGAACCTTTAATTCAGCATTTGATTTACTCTGATTTCCTCTCTTCCAAGAAACTCTGTTTCCCATCTTACTTGCTCTGAAAAAGATTTAAACTTAATCCACAGTCTGAACATCCTTGAATGCCTGCCTATAACTCAAAATCTGAATCTAGAGCTGCTTTTTATTTCAAAGGCACTGAGCAGACCAAATGAACTACTTATGACTTGCATTTGTTTAGTGCCATGTACACACATAGAAGCATCTGCATCTGTGCCTTTCTGTGTTTTGGTCTGCACTGTGTGTCCTCTTTTGCAGAGTTACAGGTGTTACTAGATTCTTCTTTGGAGTCTGCAGAAATATGTGCCAATGAAGCAGTGCCCAGCTGTGGAAAGTTAAAATGCAGATCTCATCCGAAGCACGAAGGTTTGTGTGCTTTCGCTTTAACCAAACAGCCAAAAACATAACAAGGGATACATTAGTGTTGTGTAACTGCCTTGTATAAACAACAGTTTTTCTCAAAGATGGGAAGTTTTAGTACTACACAGAACTGTTTGTATTGGGAATGATAAAATAATAATAATATATATAAAAAAAAACAAAAACAAAAAACAAAAAACACAACAGTTGAAGATGATATTGTATCTGTGTATTTTACATTTGATATTTTATGATATATGCAGGTGTCTCTGGAAAATATCTCTGTCTTTATCCCACTTTGTTCACAAATTAAAATAAATTAGAAAATTTAGCTTTCTTCCTTGTCTTTTGTACCATAGTAATTTATTTAAAAACACATGTATATTGTGTCCTTCCTCCCTGCAAAGTGATACAAAAGAAGGGAGATGATTATCTTTTTCACCCCAAAATTCAAAGGGCATTCAATGTTTGCCTGAGGTTCTATGTTTCAGACAGGGAAAGGTAAAGAGTAGAGAGAAAAGAACTTTTCCTAATACTGGAGGTAGGAGAGATACAGAGATGTCACAGGTTTTGTGATGATGTGGTGAGGTCTGTCTGTTTGTATTTTAATGAAAAGTGCAGTTCTGTGGAAACTTCTCTTGTGCTGGGAATTTTGAGAAGCAGCCTGTTAGATACATTATGGGTGGCTGAAGAGCAGGTGTGTGAGATTTTGCAGTTCTAAGGTGGCCAGAGCAGCTCTGGTTTGACTCTGCTCTTGTACTATAAATTGAGGGAGAGGAGTCTTCATCTGCAGAAATTCTTAGCCTGTCCCTGTTTACTCAGCTTGTCTGTAGCATTTGGCACTGTAATAAGCACAAGAGCCTGTCTGTCTGTCTTCTGACATATTGTGATGCTAGGAAATAAATCCTGGGTATCGCTGAGCTTCACCTCTATTCATCAGCTCCCCTTGTGTGTGTGGGAGGGTTAGGAGAAGCTATAAGCCTTATAGTACAAGTTATGTTCCTTGTTGTTGGAGGAAGCTCCCTCTGGGTTTCTGTAAGCTGTTTGAAAGAAGCAGAAGGTGCCACTTAGGCTACCGTTGCTCTCCCTTTCTTCTACAGCTGAGATGCAGACACAAGCTCTTCATTTTATTTTTTTTTTCCACTAGTAAAATATTGTTAATAAAACATTGTCACGGCAGCCAGAGGAGGACAGAATGGAATAGAAAATTGTTGTCATTTTCTTTCAGTCTTTTGACATCTGATGGTTTTCTTCGGTTTGCAGTAGTTGCAAGTAATTAAACAAAAGAAAGCCAGATCCACATAGCAACAGAGACTGAAAAAATGAACAAAGTTAATGTTAAGGCTGGATATCTGCACAGTAAACTAAAGGTTCCAGGATATTCTACCTGTCTTTTTTCTGTTCATCTATGATTTCTGGTTTGTCTGCCTTATTTTTTGACCATCACTTAAGACATTTTGTGGTTGTTATCAGCCATGTTGATAAGCTGAGTTACCTGGAGATTTCTTTAATCTCCTTGCCTCATGATTCAAGTCCCCTTATGCTATTTTTGGAAGATGTTCTGAGTTTCGAAATGCCCAAGAGATCATGCCTGTTTTGGGGCTGGCAAGAGATGGTGTTCGATTTTCTTATTTTTGATAAAGTGGGGAGGAAAGGTGTTCGATTTTGTTATTTTTGATAAAGTGGGGAGGAAAGAGTGGAAAAAGGAAGTGTGTAATATTGGTCCATGTATTGCCATGCTGCATGCTGTGCATTAAGAAAGGAAATATGCGAGCCTTAGAATAGGGGTTTCACATGGTTGAAAGTATGGAAGAGCATCTTGCAAGATTTCAAGCTTTCTCCATCATTAACAATTATAGTTGTTGTCATATTTACAGCCAGGATTGTCGCGTTAAGGGGTGTAGCTGATTAACCGTTACGGGCCCGGTCGGATTCAGGGTACTGAACCAGTCGGACATTCACCAACAACATGTTAACCGTCTGGGGGTCCAGTCAGACATTCACCAACAACGCATTAACGGTCTGGGGGTCTGCTTGGATTCAGAACACTGAACTATCACGGATAAACACCTTTACCCTAGTTGCACTTAATGAGAGCTATCACAATGCAATCAAGTATGGTTTATTACAGCAACAGATAATCACGTTCTTTTGGATTGCCGGTGATAGTGACTGTCTGCAAAAGCAAGCTAGCATGCATGAAATATTCAGGTGTTACAGGTGTTATAGGTGTTATAGGTGTTATGGGTGTTACAGGTGTTACAGATGTTACAGGTGTTACAGGTGTTACAGGTGCGCAGCCTAGAAATAAACACGTTAAAAGGATCAAAGACTCTATAGAGATTTATAAGCAAGTATTCAGATCTCACCCAAAGGCGTCCCAATGGGGGGGGGAAGAGAGGCTCAGCCCGTCGACTGATCCCAGGAGTCAGGAGGTCCTAAGAATGTTGTATTTCCTTGGGATGGTATCTCCTCTGACAGTGGTATCTTCCCTGACATCCCCTCTCTCTTGGGCCAATTTATATTATTTTCTATCTTTTAGGTGGAGCTTGAGTGACTCAAGCATATCTTAGTTATGATTGGTGAAAAGTTTTCCCGTCTCTGTTTAAAGTAATAGGCTCTGAGAAATTCAGAGCGCATGCTCAGTGAGGGGTGGTCGCACCTTGGAGGTGGGTAGCTTTTGAGATGGAGGTGTGTTTTGGTATTATAATGATATTATAATGAGCAAAAAGTACACTAGGGTACAGCATTTGTCAAAACATGACAGGTCTTTGGCTCAGGGTGGCAAAAAGTGCAGCTTTGTGCACAAGAACAATCGAGTCCCCACCTGGTTACAGAGCCTAGCTGTGGTGTCTCCACTCCACTCTGCACTCCATGCTGTTCCTTAGGGCTAGCACACCAAGTTTCCCCAGCGCGATAGCATCTAAGGTTGAGAGCCTAGGGAATGCTCAGGTAATGCAGTTATGCCCTACCCTGAAAGCCTCTTCAATGCTGTACCTTTTCCTTAAAAATGTGAATGTTAGTTTTATTTTCCTAGTTACTTCAGGCAATTACACCACAAGGATACAAAGCCAAAAGTTCTTTAACTATTAGGAAAACTTCCTCTTTCTCTAAAGTATTTGTTCTTCCACCAATTCCAAATACAATTACTGATATTTTATTATTATTATTATTATTGTATCTTATATTTGTTTAAAAAAAAAAAAAGGCCAAAATCATTAGTTTATTAGAAAACTACTGATAATATTCTAAATTCAGATGGTTTGCCTTCTGGTACAAATCCATCTTGTTTCAAACCATATTTAGAAGCTGAAAGAGCAGTTGTCAGGGATCCTCCTATGTCACGCTGCTACGGGACTCTGGAAACAGCTCCATGGTGAGGTGATGTCCTCTTGGAAAACTCTGGTGCACTTGGAACAAGTCCTTGGACTTTAGACCACTTGGCAAGGACACTGTAGTTTCCACCCAAGTAGTGCAGGCTGTAGGAAAAGACAACTTCTGCTTGGCCAGAACAAATCCCTTGTATCCAGAAGGCAGAGGATGAAAAGCAGAAATGGACAGTCACAGACAGGAATAACATCTAAGACTTTGCGTCAGTTGTCTCACCTTGACTTATGTTCTGTAACAAGGCATATTATTCTTGATGGTACTCCAGATCAGTTAAAAGAAAATTTTGCAACAGTTTCAGCTAAACTTAAAACTGGAACACTTTTGCATAGCTAACATAAAAAAAATGCACTGTGTGATTCATATTATTTTTCTTTTGTATTATGTTATTTATGTTGTTCCCACATTTCCTGGTACTTAAAATACTTTGAAATAACTGCCAGCACATAATTACACAGTTCTGTTTGTCGAGAAATGTAGTTCTGAGTTTGGCATTTAGGATTTTGGAAGCTAGGATACTACCAGAGAAAGTTTGGATTGCAAAAATGCTGAATAATAAAAAAAGAATATTTGTCTATAAATAATCTTAGTAGACTTAGAATTCCTCAGCACTGAGGTAAATTAGGCAAGAGACTTCTCTGGTTTGCATATGCTTCATTTTTATTCTGGTAACTATAAATACTAGAAACCTAACTTCTCAATGAAATCTTAGGACCTGAAGCCACTTTGACCAGGGGTAGAGACCAGTGCAGTGCAGTTCTGGTGGCAGGGGCTGGTGGTTGAAAGAAAGGTGAGCAGAGATCAAGTGTTGCCATTTGGTAATGCTGTGAGCTGCACATACCTGTGTCAGTAGCTCTGGCTCTGTGGCTGACCCTGCCTACAGATGGTCACCTGGATTTACTCAAAAATGTACTTTTCCTCTGAGTTTGCAAAGTGTCCTGCTTGTGTTCAAATATCGGTTTTTGTTTTCACTTTCCCATTGTTTGTACAAGCACCTCGCAAGACCCCAGAATGAGGCTAATGGACTGGGAGGTGACAATTTCCTTCATGAAATGTGGTGGGCTTCTGTTTTACAGTGGCTTGGCTTGCCTTCCTGCCCTGTCCAGCATTAGGGAGAAAAGCAGCTGACCTGACATTGCTGGAGTGAAACAATCCTGTTGGCTTTGCTGCTCAGGGTAGCAGAGGCCAGTGCCATAGAAAATGGAAGCCCATGCATGTCTCCTGCTATTCCACATCTCTGGGAACAGCTGTTCATGTGTAGCAGAAACTACAGGATGTGTGCGTGGGGGGTGCATGCTTCTGAAGTACTAGCAATCCCTTGACAATGTTAAAAAAAGAACCATTCAGACAGGGCCAGGGTGGAGGAACTGAGGGAATAACAAATGGACTGACAGTGATGGCATCTGGAAACTGCATCAGTGGATGAAAGATGCGCTTACCAGAATTAAAGCAGGAGCCATGGTATGTAGTTTTATGATGCCTACGAGTAGTATAACCTGCTTTTGGCATAAACTCTCTGTAATCACTATTCCAATGCTTTATCTCTCAGCAAGCATTTAGAGTGAAGCAGATGTGAAAATTAGATTTCAGATGCAGTAACCTGGTTTATAAATCTGCCTGGTGTATTGAAGTACGTCTCATGTATTTCTAAGGATTCATACGTAATAATGCGTGTCCTGTGCAAAAGAAAACCAAACAACCTCCTTTCCAACCCCCCTCCACTGCTGTCAGCCCTCCGTATATTTTTCAGTTATGGATTGCTGTTTACCTCTGCTTTTGCTGTGCAATGAAATCAATTCTATGCTTCAGTCTGTCCAAGCTTTTGTTAATTACTTAGTACTACAAATATTTTCATGACAAATTTCAAACATTTCCTCTTAACGAGAATTATCTTGTAAAGGTTGCCTAATGTATGGAAAAATTATATTATACTTTTTATATTTAAAAACTTCTGAAACATCATGATCTGAAAAAATCCATGCAGCTACAATATTAAAAAAAATACACTTATGCAGTGTATATATATTGCTTATACAGTGATATACTGCAATACGGCATACATCATATTACCTGTTAGAAGGTGATTTATATGTGTTGCTATTTTATACATCATACAACTTATGCTATACTATTGTAATGTATTGTTCTGTGTTAATATTACAAAAATACATCATATCTCATGTGCTTAATCTGATACGAGGAGAGTAAGTGGTGCAGCTTGTCCTGCTGATGGCTGGGCAGGTGTTTTGTAATAGTCCCAGTAGCTGCAGCTGCAGCAGCAGCAGCAGCAGCAACGTGTTCTTTCTTTTAACCTTCTGATGAAAGCAAAACTGGTGGGGACATATTTATATGTACAAGAAAGGCAGTTGGACTTTTTAACTTAAAAAAAAATAAATTAATTTCTTAGAGCAATGACAAGGCTCCTCTTTTGTCCCAAGCGATGGATATTCTTGATGCCAACACTGTGTCCTTTCCTGATTACAATCTGTATATGTTCAGGATCTTGGTAGGAAGGTTGGTTTGGAGATGAGGGAAAGCATTAGTCTACACCTGCAGTGTGGTACAAAAGAAGACTTTTGTAGATGTTGAGATAGTCTGATTTCTCTGAATGCCCCGCCTAGAAAAGGGGTAAGAACAGATATTTCTGGAAGACTCACAGAAAGTTAGAAGAGATTTTCACTCAATGTCATATATTTTTTTGGGGGGTATGCTTATTTCTAATGGATTTTGATGGTTGTCTTATTCCTAAAATATGAACTCCGTAAGTAAATATCACTAACTACAGCCAGATTCATAAAAGTATTTCAGGTGCTTTGGTCAAGCCCCAGAGGAAATACAGGGGAAAAAAGTGCATGTGTGATAATGGAGGATTAAAGGAGAAAAGGTAATACTAGAGCAGTTACAGTTTTATTTATTTATATATTTGTTTGTTTATTTATTTTTCCCATGGAAAAAAATCAGTAGACAAACAAGATGAGATTTTGTTTTGATACTCCCACAAGTATCTTTATCTGGTGTTCTCTGGGGTCTTTATTACTTTCAGTTAATCTGTTCCATACATGTGCCTGTTTATCATGTAAATGTCATTATATTTCCTTTTCACAACACTCTGAATTAGCTTCTGGTCCAACCATCACCTTTAGGCCCAACAACTCTGAAAACCTGAACTTCACATCAGAGAACTTCTCAACTGTAAAGAGTTTCATTGGAATCAACCCGTTCCAGTTTGATGTTTCCCGTAATCCAAACCCTCAGCTGCTTGCGGCTGATTATAGTTTCTTCAAGCTGTTGCAGTTTTTTTCTGTATTTTCCATGTGTGTTAAACTTAAGGTAAAGTACTTACTTAATTGCCTGATGTTTATGTGAGACAGAATAAAGCATAACGATGGGCCAGCACCCATCTGAGGTTGCTTCAGAACTGAGTTCCCTTAAATTCTGGGAAAGCTTGGGCTCAGATGTGTGCTGAGAAGTTTGACATGTCTCTAGATGAATGTTATCACATTGCTCTTCTTTCTAGCCTGGACACTTCTTGAAAAGGCATTGAGGCACAGAAAGACATTTGCAGATGTTTTATTTAATCTTTGCTCATTTTATGATTTGTACTTGGTGTTAGTAGCTCTATAAAAACTTGTTTAAAGAGAATTTAAAGTTATTAGTGCGTTTTTGCAGGAATGACAACACATGGCTCAAAAGTATCGCAGTTTACCACTGTTTTAAATATTTCACCATTGGGACACCAGGGCTGAAGGAGGGGAAATACTGGGTTTTTAGAAGCATAACTCAGTCCTTTTCTAATATGCTCAAGTATGTAAAGCCATTGAACATTTTTTCTTTTTCACAACAAGATTACATCACTTTTATTTTTTGGAATCTACTGATTCTACTTCCTTCTATTTATCCTTACCTCATCTTTATTCGTTTTTTCCTCCTTTCAACACTGGCATTAAAGTGATTTTTATTTTTAATCAATTAATAGCTCCTTCCACTCATTAGACAGTGCTGTGTAACAGGTCCTGCTGTCTAGTGACTCTTTCGTTGTCACTATGAGGAAGACCTGTTCTGTGACTTACTCTTTTCATAGCTATCATGGATCAACGTTATTCCCCAACCCCAGAGAGATTCTGAGCAGTTCAGAGAAATTATGAAGAAAATACTTTATTTTTCTTCCAGTCTGTGACACTGTGCATGTGAAATTATTCTTCATCCATTCTAATTTTAAGGAACTAGATTCAACCTTTAGCACCTATTCCTACAGTCACATCATTGTTCATCACATTCTCTCCTCTTTTAACTTTAACCTTCTCTCCCACTTTGGACCTTATTTTATTTTTCAGTTCTTTTTGTACTGACCTTGTGTTTTGCCAGATCTGCTTTGAATTACTTTGGTATTATATTAGGAAAAGTATTTATCTTGAATGAATTCTCTTAGCTCTCTCACCTCTCTGAAGATGTGGCAATGTCCATCTCTGCCAATCTGTTCCTCTGTTCCTAGATTTCTTTTTTTTTTTTTTTTTTTACTTTATTTTTACCATTACATACCTTGAATATAAATACACAGTTACTGGTATTTTCTCTGAACTCTCTTCATTTAGCTTATTTCTGCTAAACAATAAAACAAAATAAAACAAATGTTTCAAAAAAAAAAATTACAACTAAGTCTATGGAGGCATATCCTTGCATGTGCCTGTAGTCCTGCCCCAAAGAGCAGCCCACTTGGCTGGAGCTTACTGGAAAAAGGGAACCACCATGAAAAATGCCCCATGCCTCCTCACTCTATACCTTATTGCCAAAGCACCAAACACTGAAACTGCATTGACATTTTTGCTGTCTCACTTCGCAAATTCATGGAATGTATAATTTAGCTTCTGTGTTTTGTCATCTTTTTGTATGTTAGGTAAATTTTCTCAGATTGATTGCTATCCTATCTTCTGATGTTCTGTTTCCTCTAGGTTCCTCTTGCGTGCTGGAGATGTCTGAGCTCCATAAGTTCTTGATTCTGGTGGCCCCAGGAAAGTGGCAATCCTTCATTAAGAAAGTAAGATGTAGCATGTGGGTTGAGAAATCCTGGAAGCAGGAACTCTTGGAGGACTGTGCTGCAGGAAGCTTTCCTCTGTGTTTTTTTTTTTGTTTAATATTCTTCTACATGATGACATTCCATTTGCTTAGGCTTGCTAATTAAGACTTGAAGAAAGTACAAATGGGTGAGTGATAGCCATTCTGTAAAGATGGTTCTTCAGGCCTTTTTAATAAAGCTGATTTTTTTTTTGTACTTGTTTAATGCACGGTTCTGGGGATACAGATACAAACAACATCTGGCGACTGTTGTAATGGATCAAGCCAGAGCTCTGCATGACAGTCACTGAAACAAAGAGGCATGAGAAGTTAACACCAAAGAGATCTTGGTGTTAACATAACATAATCTGTCTTGTCTTATTCTGTAAGTCTAAATACAATGTCCCAAAGAAAATGCAGAGAAGAAAAGTCCAACATCCTTGACACTGGGGACATGCCAAAAAAACCCAACAAAAACAACAACAACAAACGCATATCTTCTCTTCACCTATCTCACTATTTTGAAAAAGTACTCAAGCATATTCACCTTATTTATATTGCAAAAACTTTATCTTCTGTATTCAGCTTTCCTTTATATCCTGCTTAGAAAAAGTTGTCAGAGAGACTCCAGAGATGGATTCTTTGAGTCATGGGGCTGAAGCTAATGGAAGCCTCCCACTCATGTCAACAAATTAGTTCACTTCCCAAGTGAGCAGCCTGAGAGTGTTGCAGATTTACAGTTTCATGCAGTACCTCTCAGTAGAACAAATGCAGCTTTATAGCTGCAGTTGGAACTGGAGGGAAAACTACAAAAGATTAATTTTACCTGTAAGCTTTTATATTATCATTTATTTGAAATTCACCTCTAAAATCTGTAAGCAGTGCTGATAGTTTATTTATTAAGGAATCTGATAGTGTGAATTGTTTAAATGATTTGTGATATATGAAGAAAAGCACGTTAATAATAAGATGTAGAACTCCATATAGGGAATTTTGTACTAAATACCATCAGGAAAAGATGGGATCAGATGAGGAACCAAAAATCAAAATGAGCATCGCTGGGGTTATATAACCCTGGTTTGACTAAGGTCTTTGAGCAGTTGTAAAATTATAGTTGCCTTTGTGTTCATAGGTCCCAGACTACCTCTGGATCCTGGACTCCCCACAGTGATACTCGTCTCCACTTCGGAAACCTTATGTTGGGTTCAAGTTCATTGGGAGGTCAAGGGGGGCAATGGATTCTCCTGGAGATGGGCTATGCAGAAATACTGAAGAAGCAGAGATAAGCTGACCCACCTCTTAACAGTGTGTCATAGTTGAAATGTTATTAAAGGAAGTCTTCAAAGAATTAATGTTTATACTTTGCTATATGCAGCTTTCAACTTTTTTTTTTTTTTTTAAGATAGGAATTATAGTCAAATCTTCATTCTGTTTTCATTAAATTCATTCTTGCCTTGAAATGGGATCAATTTCTGGAAATTAAAATATTTCTGTCTTTTCTATTATTATTATTTATTTATTTAAACATATAGATTACTATAGCCTGAAATGAAATATCACAATGCTTGAAACTCATAGTTCACTTGGAATGCAGCACTATGCCTTGGTAAGATCAATTTATATAAACTCCTAAAAGTATTGATATGTGAAGCTCTCCAACAGACAGAAAAACACATTTTATTTATTTATTTATTTATTTTTTTAATGTAAACTTAACCAAAACAAAGTTTCTTCAATAACCTCAGGAAAATTAACAACAGTGAGATCTTTCCTTATATCCTTTCAATGTTGTTATGTAAAATAAGTTTATATATATATATATATATACACAAAGATATTCCAACTAATAAAACTATAACAATTGTTTAAGAAAATTTCTTAACTGACTCATTTGCTTCCCTTGAAAGATGAGAAAGATGTTGTAAAAAATATTCCTCTCCCCGCCCCTGGGAGAATAATTGTGTGCAAATATATTTTCCCTAGGGAAAATTCTGACCAAAATAATGTTTATTTACAGCTAACATTCTCCCAGAAGAAAAAAACAAAACAGTGTAGGCTTGATGCATTTATTCTCATACTCACTGGGAGGCTTTGCACACAGGATCTTCAAATCTTCATCTACTGGTTAAGCATTATTCAGCCACAGGTAGGTATTACCTGAAATGTAAAAACAGTCTGAGATATGGAGTAGAATGCACAATATCAAAGAAGTGGAGAAAATATGTTCCTCAGCATATTCTCACGAAGATCTGAGTGTTTTTCATTCTTACCTAATTGTTGACTGCTAGTATTGAATTTCTGGGAGATTCGCTTTTATTTATTTATTTATTTTTAAAACCACTTCCTCAAATTATTTCATTTTCAAAATACATAATAGTTGACTTGAAGAGCCAACTATACACATTGAACCACAAAACATTATGATGCCTTGAGTGGGTTACACTGATGAGGATGTGGATCCCATTTAATTTTTTAGGGCATATAGAATGTGCCTACTGTGTGGATACTAAAACTAGGAAAGATGACCTTGCTTTGAGACGGTGCTTCCACAGAGTTCTATAATACTTGTTAAAACTGCTTTATAAATAAAACATTAGAGCTTTTGACATTTAAAGGCTTCAAGACATGCCATACGCCTTACTGCAGAGCATTTACGTGAGTCATTTGCTGACCCTGCTGTTTCTTCTTAAGGTATAAACTTTTACAAAAGAAAATAAAAAGAACATGGTAATGAGCGGTAATTAGACCCAGCAATAGGTAGTGAATGCTGTTGTTTCATGCTGCTTCTCAAGCTCATAACAGTATGACTCGTTAGCACAATACCACTTGATTTGTACAAGGAGGTGAAATTCAACCTATTCTATAAATTGAATGAGATTTAAACTGTTGCTTGTCCCAGAAAACATGTATTACTCCTGATCTGCATTCTAAGCCATCTTGCTTTCTGCAGGAGAAAAGAGCAGTTAGTTACTTCGAGCAGAAGAATATCTCCTCTCAATCTTCATCATCCACATTACAGTAAGAGGATCACCATTACCTCTGGGATGAAAAAAATACAGGAAAAAGATATAATTAAGTAATCCCAAACCTAAGAAAGTAAGAAGGAGACATGTTAGAAATTAATTCGTTTTAAAGCATTTAGTACATTTTATTTGTTTGTTTACTTTTTTGCTCTCCCATCTATTGTGTATCAGAGCTGTTTTATTTCCCTCCTGAGGGGAATGTTGCAGCCATTAGTATCCCATCTCTATTGACTCTGTGCTCCCACTACTTTAATGGCACTTGCCTGCTTTACAGTTGCCTTCAAACTTATGCATGTCTGTATTTCCAGTGTTTCTATCATCTGCAAAACTGATCACACATGAATTATACCTAGAAAACACATGCTGGTTCTTATTGCTGACTGAGGCTTGGGATTTGGTTAATTAACATAACCTTCCCTGGAAATGCTGGTAAAGACTTACGGAGAGCTACAAATAACAGGAAACATCACAGCTTGAATATTGACCAGGACTGTTTGGAAGTAATATTTTCTTAAACAGAGGGTGACGAATGTCAGAGGGGGAAACAGTTCTTTGTAAATTGGAAGTTGCCAAATGCATAAACAGAGCAGACGGTGTAGCAGAAGCTCTGCTTTTGCTTTAGCAAAAAAAAAAAAAAAAAAAAAAGCCAAAATTTAAAAGAAATACTAGCACATATCCATGAATTAGTGCTATCAGGCACTAATCTTCACCTAATGATATAATAATTGCACACAGTACTTTTGTTGCTGACATTTATTAAAATCTTGGTTAAAAAGGCCAGTTCTCTGTCTGCCATAAAGATCATGGCTGAATAGTTTATCAATATCATTTTTTCAAATGGTTAGACATACCAATCATTTCCAAACACTACAGCAAGAAACTTCTGTTGTATAATATCTGCGCAATATTCTGTTGTATACCACTTTTTGTTTCATAAAACAAAGCCTGTAATTTAATGTAATCTTTAGATGCAGGGTAGAAGCCTGCATTCTTCAGAACTTTTTTTCTTTTTTCTTTTTTCTTTTTTTTTCTGAAGCACAGGAAAAAAACATTTTTTTGCTATCACTATGACAGTTTTTAAACCCATCAGTTTTTAATTCAGTATCCATGTGACCTCATGATAGCACAGACCTCAGGGGATTGAAGGTTAATGTTAGCTTTAGGTGAGAGCTAGCCAAAACAGAAGCACTTGGATTGAAGTCCAGATTTTCCCAAAGCTCCAAAAGACCCAAATCCAATTTTTTGTTTCTCCTGGGAGAAGATCTGTCTCTAAGTCCTCCTTCCTTTTCCTCCACCTATCTGCCCTTCATGCACTTCATGGATTTTCAGTAAACTTTTTAAAGGGGGGGAGAGAAAGGGAGGAGGGGTAAATTCTGCCCCACGTGGTACTTTGTACTGGGAGATAAAGGACTTAATCCCCCCATTCCATAGGCTATTAGAAGTGCTGTGGTTTGACAAGTCAACATTGACTGATGGAAATTGCTTGAGACATGCTGGATGTACAGCAGTAAAACAGCCACCAGACTACCAGACGCAGGGAAGCTCAGTGGTAGTTTAGTTTTGTCTATTATAGTAATAGTTTTGCAGTAGTATGAACAGGCTTCATTCTCGTGGCAGAGGACATAGGAGCTGGTTCCCTAAAGGGAATATTCCTTTTCCAGCACATTATATGGTTAAAAGCCCACTATTTCCTTTTTATTTTTTTGCTTTTAACACACAGAGAACTAGAATGCCTGTGATGCTGGAATCCATGGTTAATCCCATGGAAGCAGGCTCCAGCCTCAGCAAACAATAGAGCTTTTTTACTTCCTTGACAATTCTCATATTCTCACTTTCTGTGAGTAAAAAAAGTCTGCCATCATGGAAATCATTGAAATGTTCAAGAGCCTATGCCAATAACCTGGTGTCTTTACTCATTTCCATCATTTTCCATCATTCTCCTCTGCTGTTAGGTTTGAAGTTTTCTAAGCCTTGCCTTATTTCTAATTCTCGCATTGAGGACAAAACACTTCTGTAATGCCTGCCTTAACTTCTTCCTCAAGAAGACTGAAAAGGTATCACAGAGATTATCAGCATAGATTTGAGTCACTAAAAATAATCTAGGAAATGTTAAATATTACAGGATGATAGGAGCAGGAACTGGGAAAAAAAATTACCCCTACAGAATACCATTTTTCAGCATTTTTCAGCTAGGGACCTTCCTATTAGCTTATGGTTTTTCTTGACAGATGTTGCATCTTGCAGAGTCTCTTGCTAGAAGTGTTCCAGTTGATCTTCACAGGGGTTATAGATGAAGACTCCTGGCCCTTCTTCTTAGAAAAGGGCAATCTGTGCTAAATTTCTGTTGTAAGTACACAGCTGATGTAACACACAATTACAGAATGGTTGAGGTTGGAAGGGACCTCTGGAGGTCATCTTATCCAATCTGCCTACTCAAGCAGTGTCACCTAAGGCGGATGAGCTGTGGAATAGCTTGGCTGCTTGTTAAGATAAGAAAATCTGAGAAGGAAAGCAACAGGAATCAGGAAAGGATAGTGAGTCTTCTGCACCTACTTCATTGTGTCTCCTGCTTAGGGTCAGAGGGAATGCAGGAGCACTTAGAGGTTAAAGAAGCTCAAGCAGTAATAGGGGAGTAATTGTGTGTGGACAGATGGGTTATGAAAGGCTGAACAATTTTTCAGAGATAAGGGCAGAGTGGCCTGTTATGTGGCCTGAGTCATTTGCTAGAAACAGGTATGGGAGCCCTTGTATTAGTATCGTGTGAGCCCTATGGCTCTTGTGAATTTTGTTGTGTGCCGCTGTTCTTTAAGGTACAAGGAGAAGCTGTTTCAAAGGATTTTTATTTAGCTTCCCTACATGAGCTTCTTCTCAGCCTACATTTTAATGCTTGACAGCTGAGCTTTTACAAGTTTTCAGAGCCATTAATCAGAGCAGTGTTTTGGGAAGATTTTGCAATGTATATTTGAGAATTTGTATGGCACTGGTTTAAATTAAAAGCTAAGGCTTACTTTTGAGGCTGCTTTTGGCCTCTTTCCTTAAAGCATGGAGCCATGTATTATTGTTCTAAGAACCCATAATTAGTAGCAAATGTTTGCAAAATGCTAAAGGTTGTTGCTAGGGTGCTCCTTCAGGCTGGGATGTGTGAAGGATGGTTAAACCTAATTTAGATCTATTTCAAAAACTGTTTTCTTAAGCTGCAAGTATAGACCATTTTTATGCAGTGCAATACATTCTGACTTTTCAAATGGGCAACAGGAATAAAGGCATTCCTTCAGGAATAGGTATGACTTCATGTGAGCAGAAATTAAGTTCCCATTCTCTGAAGTAATTTGCCAATGAATCAGACATAAGATAGGAAACAGGACTTCAGAACTGGGAGTCTGGTGGTTGTTGTAGTTGTTTGGCTATAGTTGTGTTGATTCATTTGCCCAGAACCATTCAATTTAAAACGTACATTGTCAACTTTCTTTTTAAATAAGAACCAGAGACACGTATTTATCTGTTCTGAAGGTAAATGATAAGTTTTCTAAACTGATAGTAAAATGTTCGAGAAATATAAAAAAAAAATCCATATATATATATAGCTTTTATGAACCTTGAATGTTTCAAGTGATAATATGATGATTGCTTTTCATTATATTCAAATTCTGAAAGAACCATATAAAAGGTGTTTGATTTGTGCCAAAAGATCTCTGAGTGTATTTTATTGCACAATACACTAGGTGCTAGCACACAGTAGCTCTTCTGGTGGAGATGATTGCCAGCCAAATAAGTTGACCACCTGCAGACAGCAAAGGCTGTCCCTGCTCTTTTCAAGGTGACTGTCCCATGAGGTAGGGTGTTACAATCAGGCTGTGACATTCAGGTCTTGCTTCCAGTTCTGTTATGGATGCCCTGTGTGAGGTTGGTTAAGCCAGTTACCTCTTTGTGGTCCATTTCCCAGCCTTCTCCCTCAATGTTTGATTCTGTCTCCCTGCCTCTGCACATCCCTTTTTGCATGGTGCCTCTGCTTCTCAGCTAGGTTTCCTGAGGAGCACTTGTGCCCACCCTGGGCCCCTGAGGACACCACAAGGCCAGTTGCATCCTGTCTCTGCCCTGAGACACCTCAATGGGGCCTCACCTGCTGGCCATGCCCACTGGGAGATGGGCTCCATTGTGGCTCTGGCCTGGGCACCCAGGTCTGGCCTAAGTTACATCACATGTGGAGCTTTCCAGCCAATCCCCTTTTTGACTCTATATCTCCATGAAATGGCTTCAGTGAGAGGGCCATCTGGGGTTGTTCTCCCTCAGGGAGGAAGCAAAGGAGTACAGCTTCTCTTATGGCACCATGAAGCCCTTAATAACTCTGACTAGCTTCACCTGGCACCTCTTCTGCCCATGAGCCTGGCCTGGGCAGTGCTATAGGCATGCGACTGCCCACGTCTCCTGATGTAGGAGTTGATTTCAGCCTTAGGGACATTGTGTGGTCACAGATGTGTGGCCCCCACGGATGCCTGCCTGCTCAGCCAGGGGCATCATCATGTTGGACAAGCTGCAGCCTGGGCAGCGATGGTGGTGTCAGAAGACCCATAGTGGAGCTTTGGAGGCAGGGGACAGAGATGGGAATGGGGTGAGCTAGAGGAAGGTGGCATGAACTGCTGCAGGAACAGGACCTGGGGCAGGTGCTATTGGTGATGGTCCTGTTCCTAAATGGGGGTTCCTAAATGTGGGCCAGCAATGGCAGTGGCTGACCACTCAGATTGGCTTTGGTGGTGTGGGTTTCTCTTCTCTGGCTCAAATAGTATCAGAGTGGATATAGGCAGAAGGGCATGTCAGAATTGATATGAGTCTATTGCCGTTTTCATTAGAAAGATGTGGGAAAATGAGTAAACAGTGTCTCAGAGGCCAGTAAAAAGAGTGATATTCAGCATAAAAAATATGTGCTTTCTTAAACATTCCCCTCTTTGGTCTTTCACCTGCATTTTGGTGTGAGTAAATAGATGGGCATGCAAGAGTAACATTGCAGCAGCTCAGATTTTCTGGTTTGTATTCTCTCTGTATCACTGCTCCTTGGTGTGGTTTACATGCACAGCACTTGCTGTCTGCTCTGGACTGCATCCAGCTCCCAGGGTGCCCTCACAGGATGGCAGTCTCTGGATTATGAAAAGGCATAGAGTCTTTTGTGCTTCTTTAGTTACACTTTAATCTTGGGCAGCCAGATGTACATGGAAGTGTCTGTGCACAGTTGGTGGGGGGCTGTAATACTTCTCATAAGACTTTACTGGGCTGATACAATGGAATTGCTTCAAAATCGTTCTCCAGTTACCTGGATTGTTGAACTGAAAAAACAACAACAACCCTGCTGGTGTACAGTCCCTTCTTGAATCCTGCTTTGTTCATTGCTATTTCATTATGGATGTGGCTTCCACAGCATATGAGGGGCAGGACAAAAAAATGAATATATCCTGTAGGGGATGAAGCTCAGCCCCAGCACTCTGGTTTGCATCAGCAATTCCTAACATGCAAGTCAGAGGCAGAATGTTTTAAATGTTCCTTCTGAAATGAGTCCCAAGTGGATGAAAGATTACTATTTAATTTTACTTTCCACTCAGTGGGAAGCAGGCATCAGATAATATAAACTAGCTCAGTTACCTCTGACAATTTGCCTTTTGACAATTTGCACTAGCAGATGATCAGCCTAACTCTATGCAGTATCTGTAGTGCCAGGAGAAGCATGTTTCTGCCCTCCTGGTGTTTTCTAATGACTTCTGTCAAGCAGGATGAACATGTGGACACTTGTGTTTGGCCACTGCTCTGGAAATGCCATGGTATCCTCTAGTGGCCTGAGAAAATGCCATTCCACACCATCTTTTCCTCTTCCCAGGTGCAGCAAATTTATATGAGTTTTTTTTTTTTTTTTTGCTTCACCTATCTGGACAACTTGAAGGGAATGAATGGTCTGTCCTCCATCAGCTCTATCTGTCACTTTGTTTCCTATAAATAAACTGCAAGTGCTCATACATCAAATCTATGCTTGTTTGGATAAAGGAAGGAGCAAAGGCCACGAGTGACAGGCCTGTCAGTAATGCTAAACCAGTTCTGACTGCAAATGAGTTTAAATGCAAGAAAACTGGGATAAAGAAGCTGCTCACTTTGGAAATGCAATGTGCAACTCAGATTACAAACATTTTTCCCCTTCAGCTCATGATGAAGTTCTAGGCTTCCAGTGAAGGTTTTGTACTTCTGAAAAAATTCTAACACAATTCCATCACTGAATATTATTTGATTGCATCAATCTAGGTAATATATAGTTTGAATAAAATCACCTTGGATTGGCAGAGTTATCCATGCCAACATCTCTGGTAGCCTCACTTTAATCATTTCCGTGTTTGGAATTCTGTGCCCTGGGGCTGCAACACACCTTGCTTTCACCAAGGGTTGCCTGCTGTGCCATGCTGCAGGCATGGGCAAAGAGGTGAATGGGTCTGTTGCAGCCATGCTTCATTGTCTACATGTTTGTGTTTTTTTTTTTGTTTTTTTTTCCACTTATATTTCTTTCTAAATTCAGTTTAACACTGACATCACTGAGTGCCTGGAGTTCAGTCATGTTTATTGTGAGCCTGTCATAATCTGCCTCTGTTCACTTGGTTCTGCATCGTTATGAGAGGTAACCAAGTCCGAGGAGATCATCTGGTCAGAGGGCCTGTTGTTAGCTATTTAAGATGCCAGAGGTGTTTTTGTTTTGTTTTGTTTTGTGTGTGTCTTTGTTTTGTTTTACCACCTTGCTTGTAATTCTCTCAGCTCCAAACAAAAGCTGTAACATTTTGTCTTAAAGCCTAGGAACAAAGCTTCACAACCTGTCTACATTTGGAAGTAGAATTATCCATAAGCTAATGAGTCAAGGCAGTACTATTATATGTATTTTATTAGCGGAGCACAAAGAAATAAGACAACAGGATTTTCCCAGGGCACATAAACTTGTGATATGACCTGTTTGCAAGTAAAAAGGACAGACTTATCACTGATTGCTTTTTTTTGTTTGTTTGTTTTCTCCTGAAGAAACACTCAAGTTAAAACTAAAATCTGTTCCAGCATTTTTTGTTGTTGGTTTTTGTTTGTTTTTATTTACCCCATGTCTTCCCTACCTCCCTTTTAACTCCAACACCTTTTACCTTAATGAAGGATCAATGACAACCAGTTGGATTTAGGAATCCTCACTGCACAAGTGTTAACTATGAAAATGATGATTTTCAAGTGAATTCACCTGAAGAACATACTGCTGCTAATTAAAGAATCTTTAAGTATTACTCAGACTCTTGCTTATCTCCAGGCCTTGAAGTCCATGAACAGACCCCAATTACTTTCCCTTAATTCTGAGGTCAGGTGATGCCTCGTTTTTTCTGCTTCTTTGAAGTTTCAATATAATGTTAGTCATCAGTACAGCTATGTAAACTCTGAGACAGTAGTTAGAAACAAAACAAAAACAGCAGACCGATGAGAGTTTTGGAATTAGTTTAAGCTGTATTTTTAAACTGTGTTTTCATTAGGTTTTGGTTCAGTGTTTCGTGAAGTGGTTTTTAGGCATGTGAGTATCTGATGTAGTTGTGATGCTTGAAAGCTGCAGTTAGAAGAAAGCCTGATGGTCTTTAAAAGCTGGTCTCTTTTAGATTTGTTTTCTTTGTTTGTGGAAAGAGCTTAGCTTTTAGGTCAGCATAGGTGAGTGTGGGTGTTTTTTTTGTTTGTTTGTTTATTTGTTTTTGAAAAGTGTTTTCTTCTGTATGTGACTTGGCTTTTTTATTTATCTTGAACTTATGAAAATGTGTTTTAATGGCAACAGGGGAAATTGAGCAGGTGTAAGAGGCTATCACTTGAGGAGTAGTACTGCAGACTAAAAATGATTAAGGTATTTTTGTTTCCTTAAAATTACACTCTAAATGTGCATTTGATCAAAAGAGGTCATGTGGCTTGTATCCTGACTGGGTGGTCCTGGGCCTGTACAGTCAAGGCTGCAGTGTGTAAGTTAGACTTCTTTTCTTGCCTCCATTTCATCTATACTCTAAGATGAAACTTATTAGACAAGAGATGCATGTGGCATCCTCTGAGAATGTGGGACAGAAGCAATGGGTGCATGCTTTTGCTTACTTATGCATCACTTACAGTATGTACAGACCAGCCAGTAGTCATCTTGTTGATGGTATGTCCTTCTCTAGACAGGAAAACACTACTATATTTTTCTTGTTATATGTAGTTAAATTAATATCTTAAAATAGTCCTGCAGAGTCCTATTGAGTATCTAGTCTCACCAGTCATATGGGACATGGTATATGTAAAATACGTTAAGATATAACTATCCATAAAAACAGTACTAGTATTTTGATGGTTGTCTGCCCTTGTTTTCTGTTAAACTGGCTAGAGTATAAAACTTTATCTTTAATAAACAAAGCTTATGATATGGCTGCTGCTGCTTACGTATCTTTAGAGAGTCTGTTGTAAAGTCCTCCTGTGAAGTAGCAGAGAAGGTCTCTTCACCCCCAGTTTCAAATAGATTTGATCTTCAGGATCAGTATAGTATGCAGGGACTCTTCTAAACTTGTATGTGCAACTTCTGTTTGGCAGCTTCAGCACTTATTCTGGCACCCTGCTGCTTTTCAGAATGATAATTGCTGCAAGCTTTTGGTTTGGGTAATGGTTTAGTGGCCTGTTCTCAATGTCTTTCAGAGAACTGTTGGGGAATTTCCATAACTTAATGGCTAATGCTTCTTGTCTGACTTACCCTAGCCAGCTTATAGGGCTTAGGATACCACTTTTGGATATAGAGCGATGTGACTTGAAAGATGATATTCTTAGAAACAATTTAGGATGGTATTAGAAGCCTCTTGATGAGGATTGCAAGCTCATATCTAGTGTCTGTCTGCTACCTGATGACAGGAGTCTTCCCTGCTGTGAACACAGTATCAGCAGGCAAATATTTCCACAAAAAGAGCATGCTGGTACTGGCAGATAAGATATTAAGATTTCTTGGCAACCTCTAGGAATTTCTGGTAGGAGATCCAATGGGAACCTCCTTGGACTTGCAAAGTATCAAGAGTTTGTGTGTTAGGAAGGCAGCAGGCTGTCTTGGGTAAGAAAACTGTTTTGACTGATGCTCATCATAGTAAGCAGGGTAGCTGGCAGAGAATGACTAAAGTCTGAGTATGACATGAATTAGGTAGCCTACTTGGAAGCCAGGTGAAAATGTGTAGCTGAGATGCAGAGATGTTTTAATGTTTGGTGGAAAGTCCCCTGAACAGATGTTAAGCTCTAAGAAGAAAGATGGAAACTTGAGAAAATGGCAGTGTGCATTAAAATGTGTCTACAATGTAGATATATTATAAACTGAATCTGATTAATGTGGTGATAGATTGTCTATCCCTTTCTTAGCATATTTGGTTGCTGTTGTTACTATGGTGATTGAGTACAGCTTAGATTTCATTAAGCAAACAGGAGAACCTGCCAGTTCTTCAGCAAAGGCCTGATAAGGTAATTTCCTTCACCTCCTTGACAGCAATGATGCAAGTCAAGTACTGAAAATGGAAAAGTGGTCTCTTAAAACTCTGCTTTCTGGTAGTGACCATGATTCAGCTTGTATGTTAGCCTGGTTTCTAATGTTTGTGGTCTGATATCTGAGCATGTAGATGCTATCCCTCTTAGAGAGGGGGGGAAAAACCTACCTCTGTGTTGTGAGGTGAGATGCTATTTAAAATTTATAGGTTAACTCTAACTAATAATCTTGTCTAGGGAATCTAACTGGTGCTCTAAGACACTGTGTTGGAGGTGTACTCCTGTTTGATTTTTCCATGCTGTAAAAATGATGGGCTGGCCCTGTAACACTTTCAGTTTGACACAGAGGTGTCTTTATGGAGGGAAATATAATATTATCATTTCTCTTTCTGTAATAAGCATAGGTCTAAGGATAGTACAGAAACCCATTTGTGTGTGATTTTAAGTAATTGTGTCTGTACAAGTGTGTGAGACAGAAGCTGGCTTGCCTGTGAAAGACAATTACTGTTTTAAGGCTGAAGCAGTGATATGAGATAAGTGATATAAATCTGGCTTCAGTAACGTATTTAGATAATGATAGTCAGATAATACTCTACACAAGAAGAAGAGCAGTAGGTTCTGCATCTTTGGTTCCCTCTCAATTGTCAGTGTACTTAGTATTTTCTAGTTCAGGTGAGACAGACCACACAGTATATGCAAGTGGATATACTTGCATATATCCACTTGGGATATATGCAAGTATATCCAGGGGAGTTTTAGGTTAGATGTTAGGAAGAACTTCTTTACTGAAAGGGTTGTTAGACATTGGAACAGGCTGCCCAGGGAAGTGGTGGAGTCACCATCCCTGGAAGTCTTCAAAAGACGTTTAGATGTAGAGCTTAGGGATATGGTTTAGTGGGGACTGTTAGCGTTAGGTCAGAGGTTGGACTCGATGATCTTGAGGTCTCTTCCAACCTAGAAATTCTGTGATTCATGGCTGTAAGAGGCAGTTGGGTATTACACTTCATGCATTTTAATCATGAAACAAGAACTACTCCTAGATCAGATATTAATAATCTCTTCTAAGGTTGAATACTGTTATTGAAAATGTTGGTGTACACAAATAATGGATTCAAATCTGTCTTCTGGTAAACATTTCCACTTAAACACCAATGCTTGCATCTTGACACGATGTCTATGCCAATGAGTCTATCAGATGGTGGAAACCAGTAGCATCAAGCCCCTAAACTATTAGTTAACATATTAGTAGCACTAAATCCCTAAACTCCTTCAAATTACTCAAGCTATTTTTTCCTGGAACTCTTCAGGAGTGAGTGCAAGATTTAAATAGCAAATTATTAAACTAAAAAGTGTTTTACCATTTAGCAGTTTTTTTTTTTTTTTAAATCTTTTTTCTTCCCCTTCACATGGGGGTGCCTCTCACTGGCACCTGAGTTTTAGACTCATTCTGTTGGGAGACTTGGAAGGGCAAAGGCAGGACTAATATGCTGCCATGTCCTGGAACCTCTTCCTTCATCTGAAGAAAACAAGCATATCTCCAAGCCTCTCTCTGTTGAAGAGTGACTGAAAATTCTGCTGGGCATAAGGAAAGTTCCTGTGCTTAGTTTGGACCTAATGTACCCTTTGACTGTTTTACTCTTCTAGGTGTCTAGTTGCACTAGCCTATGTGCTGACATGTTGGACTGTGCTGTCACAAACTGTCTGCATGCTTGCAAGAGACAGCATCCAGATTACTGCATTAAAGCTATTGTTAATGCTATTCCCTTGTGGCAATTTACAAACAAGCAAAGATTAATTCTTTCTGCCTTCACTGTTGTAATTAGTTGTTTCTCTGTTGGCCTACGCTATCAATTTTGTCAGGGGCTAGCTTGGAAAAACATTTGTAAATAACTGTATGACCAAGCCCACACTGTATCTAGCATCACATGAAGATAGTGTTATTGTAGGAATTGATACTGAAACTTCCTTACTGCCGAATTTGTGATAGAAATTTATCCTATTTTTGTGTTGCTTTCCTTGATACGGTGAATCACGTAGAAGCATAATTTACAACCTATAAAGAAGGTTGTCTGCTGCTATTAAATTCAACAACCATGATGAGAGGTACTGAGATGCAGTCAAGGTAGCTGCCTCTGCTCTAAGGAAAGGCATCAGGATGTAATCTGGAGCAGGTTTTTACCAAGACAGAATGTTTTCCTAGACAAAGATGTGTGTTTTTGGAGAGAATTGCTTGAATGTTATAAGAAACTAGTTCTCAGACTTGCATGGAGATTCATTAAGCATTCAACTATACTGGAGACTTCTGTATATTGAAAGAAAATTTCCCAGAACCGTCTTTGTTGGACTTCACACAAATCCTGATTTGCATTAACCTTGGAAAAAGCAGAGCTTTGTATAACTCATAGCACACCTAAAACATGCCTGAGGAAAAACATGTAAAACTTGCCCATTCATCTTTACTATTTCACAGTGGTATATGCTGCTACAGAAACACTTAGTGTCCCCAGATTCTGCCTGTGCTCTTGCAGGAATGTACCCAAAGTGCTCTTGCAGTAAGTGTGAAGCTAAGCAACCATTTTTCAGCAGAAAGAACTCTCATGAGAAATCTTTAAAGGGCAAAACCACCTACTGACAAAGAGTAAATGTTCTGTACAAAGCAATTGCTTTCTCTATTCCTAGACCTGTAGGCCTCTTACTGCAAACATATCCAAAGACGAGCCTAGAAGCTAACATTAATGATGCTACTAGATGCCAGTAATGTATACTCAGTAGGCTTATGGTGCATTAGAATCTGTGACCAGCAGGAGATGGCTTTGCAACCAGTCTTTGTTCTCCTGAGGGTGAAGTTACCTTGTAAGTTTTCTTTCTTCCTCTCCCTCATCACCTCACCTTATTCCACAGGGATGCCAAATACCATTGCTTACAAAAATGACCTTAGTTATCTTTCTAGCTGAACTCAGAGCAATGCATTTCTGTGCTTGTATTTAGCTTTGAAAGCTGCTGCTTTTAGAAAACAAAAGTTGTATACCTTTTCCAGTCATATGAGTTGTTCAGTAAGTTATTACTTTAAGCTACAAATATTGTGCTGCCTGTGGTTTTGACCAAACTTGTTTCTTAAGCTCAGCCATTTTCCTTGGATAGCACAAGTAACAATTCCTCTAGTGTTTCAGTTGCCATTCTAAGCCCAAACTAAATGACTTAGTTATGCAGTCTCTCTTTGCATCAAGTAGAACTCTGTGGTTTCTTCAGGTGGCCTCTATTTTTTTTTCCTTCATGAATCTTTATAGATATTTTTGTTTCCATTAAATACAGGCATTGACTTCTGCCCATTATTAGACAAAGATCCCTTTGGTTAAGAAATATCAGCAGGCTTGGAGCCTCTGGGCATGAGGAGATGGAAGGTCAAAAGCACCTAGATTGTGTAGAGCTAGTTTTAAGGTTAAGTAGGTTTAGACTTAGACATCGTGCTCTAGTGTGTATTCCTGCCGTGCTACACCTAGTTCATATGATTCAAAGTCATTATTCAGAGGTGCCTGAATTGTGACAGATTACTGTTGTGTGTGCCATGGAAAGTCATTTATCTGGGAAATTACTCAGCACTGCTCATTTGGTGTCTCATCTTTGTGAGACAGCAGGATAAACTTCAAATTAGTATGTATTACTCTGTATATAGTAACGTATACTCTGCATGTAGGCCATACAGTGGACTTCAGTGGAATTCAGATGAATGGGGGAGTGCTGTGAACCAGTTTATCAGATTTGAGTGTAAAGTCATGTAAGGAGTTACCATTATTTTTATTTATTCTTCCGGTCTATAGGATTTGTCTGCTAATCCTTCCACTCATCTTAGTGGAATTCTTTTTTTGTTTGTTTGTTTTCAGTACCTACATGTGTTATTTTTTTTTAATTGCTGTTTTCTTACTTCTTCTTTTTTACACTTCTGGTAGAAGATCACTGATGGAGAGAGCTGTTTCTAGGTGACATTTTTATAAAACATTGTGACAGTCATTGTTGTCTCAATGACTTACAATGCGCTTTAGCTCATCTAGCTACAGAGGATTTCAGCATTTTAAATTTATAATTAAAGGGGTTGTTATATTTGGCTTCCATAATGAGAACCATTTGAACAGTTTCCTTATTTAGTATACATATAATTGACAATGTGTAGGGGGATTTTATTTTTTTTTTAATACAAAGAAAATTGGCCTCTTGTGAAAAGGGTGTGAAATATTTTTTTTTTTCTCCTCATCTCTGCAGCTGCAAAGAAAGCTCTAAACTTGTAGAGAAAAAGTTGCTATTATGCTCCAGGGACTGGGGGGTGCATGAGGGAAAAATTTAGTCTGCTAAGCAAGCTACTCCCTGGGTCACTTTGCTCTGTTATGCTCACAATATATCAGGCGCCATATGCACCATAAAGAGAGAAATCCTGAATAAAGACTGATATTTGTTCTTTGTCTTATCCAAGTCATCACCTTAATCATTTGCATTTCAGTTCTGCTGGATACCAATCTAAAACCTTTCTGGCAGCCTAATTTAGACCAGTCTGGGATTTGCTTTTTGCAGATGCTATGATAATAACCAGAGTGCTGCTTTAGTATTCTTGTGCTGCTGTTTGGTTTGTAAGGTGTAGGTTGCTGTTGTTTATTCTGCTGTTTGACCTTCTGCTTTTTAATCTTGTTTTTCAGCTGAATCTGCCCAGGCTCTAGCTTTGTAGAAGAATAAAAAAAAATAATAAAAAATGAAGCAGGTTGTTACCTTCAGATGAAATGTGGGCTTCAGTGAGATAATGATCTGAACTGCTGGGTGTCAGCCAGCAATGCTGTTGCTGTGCTCTGTATTAACACTTCAGTAGAAGTCATTCCAGTTACCTGCTGTTTATTGGTGCTGTCAAGGCCTCAAGACCGACCACTTGAGCACTGGATGTTTTACAGGAATTTGGATGGTTTCAACACACTTGTTTTACAGTAGAACAAACCCGAATCTGTTATACAGTTTTACAAAACAGAACTGCATTGAAATATTCACTAGAGGAGCTTGTATGATGGTTGTGTGACCTGAGAGCTTTTGACTTTGGAAACCTCTGACAGAAAACTTGCTGAAATAGGCTTCTTCATGAAATGCTTGGATGTGAAATGCTGTCCAGAATAAATGGCACTTTGTCACCAAAATAAAGAGCACACATTGAGAGACAGACATTTGTTTATGTGAATGAAGTACAGTGATTGAGTAGTAAGGAAATCTGACACGGTGAGTCAAATTTAACCAAAAATATTGAGTTAAGTTTAGACAGTGCAGAGCAATTGGAGGCTGCAGTTAGCTTGGCTTCTTGCTGAAATACTTCAGCCCATATGAATGCTACGGTCAGCTTTGACATCTTGACCTACCACTGTTTTGCAATCTGTAGGAAGATGCAAGTTTTGTTAAAGGACTGTTTCTGGGAGTCTTGTGGTCTAGCCTACACCAGGCGATCTTCTGGCATCCTTGTGTTGTGCCCTAACTTCTAGTAGTAGAGTCACTCTTCCAAGAGTGAGTGAGAATGCACTTACGTTCACTTTCTCTTCTTCCCTCATTCTCTCACTCATTCCCTCCAACAACTTTATCTGCATTGCAATATGAAAATAATCAGAGTTTCTGATTCTTTCCAAATAAAAAAGAAAAAAGATATAGCTGGACTTTAAATCTGCCTGGTCTTGATTTAGATTTGGACTATGTGCTTGAGGAGTGGAGAATGAGATTTTTCAAGCACAGAATTGTCAATGTGAATCTAGTATTGGGGTAAGAGGGAGGAAACATTTTAATAGAATTTTTGAATCCTCTCTCCAGCAAAGAAGTACATGGTCCCTGTCTTCTTAATAGTTTTCCCAGTTTAACAAAGAAGATAAATCTTAGCACTCTGGTATTTCTAACTCTTTAAAAAACAAACAAATTTTTATCTATGGGTTTTTCCCTTCACACGCTCCCTCAGATCTGTGAAGATGCTTTGCATCTTTGAAAATATATTAGAGCTTTGCCAGTAATGCAGACAGAAAATGAGTCATGAAGGCTATTTCACTGTTTGCCTGCTGTTAACACCCTTGTGTCCAGCCAGACTTAGGATTTCAATCATCTTTGTTTACAACTTATCAGTTGCTTAAAACAGCCCTCAAAGCTCTCACCTTCTTCCCTCTTCATTCTCAGTGACCTCAGCTCATTTGCCTCAGTACAACGAAGTGAAGTTCACTTGCACTTGAACCTCTGGTATGGAAACCAGGGCAGTGGGTTGGATTCTGGGCAAACTTCTCCACAAAGAGTGGGACTGGGGTGTGCTGCCTTCCATATGGAAAATCTGTCTGCTGGGTGATAGCTGGAGAGTAACTGTATGTCTGCATTGACTTTCCCTTTTCCTGTGAAATAGGCATAACCACATTCCCTGATTAGGATACTTATTTGTTCACAGTCTTCTTAAGGTGCATCATCATCCTTGGCTAGGAGTAGGGCTGAGCGTAAAAAAATAACTTGTAAATGGAGAAAGGCAGAGTAGCTATTTTCTGTAGTTTTGTTATACAGCTATGGTAACAACTGGTTCTGACGGGGGAAAAAAAAAGCTTGTGTAAATAGAAAGGAAGAAGAGTGCTTTACTCATAACCTCAAAAAATAAAAATTTCTTCAGTGCAGAACTGTCAACATGCAGTACTATATTTTTATTTCTTTTTAACCTTGAAACACTCTAGTTCCTTATGCTGTTGGATTTTTGTGCTCTGAGATACCTGAAGTAATTTCTTGCTATGCATGGAGAATATGATTAAATAACATAGATTTAAGTTCCAAAAAAGGTTTCACATGCTCAATGATGGCAAAAAGCCACTCTGAATGTATGCTTTTTTTATTACAATCTAATGCATTGTCAAATGAAATTCTGCTACCATTTGTGACAATTTTTTGTCTGCCCAATTAAAATAATTCAATATAACAAATTGAGGTTATACAACTATTTTCATGTGAAAGACTGTTTTCAAAGTCAAAGCTCTGAAACATGGAGGCTGAGGAACTTGAGTGGCCTCAAGGAGGTGACTGTCAGCTTCCAAGCTGATAATTCTCTCTACTCCTCAGAAAAAAAAAAACCAACTTGGTTTTCTTTCTTTTTTTTTTTTTTTTATATATATATAGAATCACTCTGTTATTTTTATTCTTCTTGAGAGAAAGTGTAAGACAAGACTGTTTGCTTCAAGCCCTATACAATTAAATTCTGATGTGAATCTCTTACTCCCTACTAGATTTTCTAGCTAAATAGAGAGTTTTAAAGTCACTTTGTTATACCTATCTGCATATAAACTTTGGATTTGTCTTGCACTTCCAAAAATCCCAGCTACAATCAGGGTCAGCAAATATTAATCTCACCCTTTTATTTATTCATTTATTTTTGCAAACTCCTTTGGATTAGCTTGCATCAGTATCTATACTAATACGTGGTTGTGCTCTAGGGGACCAAATGCTAGGAAGGATTGTTAAGCCATGTTTTTAGCATTACAACAAGATTTGTTGCTGTATGTTGTCCATCAATTCCCTCAAGTCTCTTCAAATGAATTGCTAGAGTGTATTAACATCTGTGCTCAAGTTCACTTCCTTTTAGGGGTTTGAAATTAATTGTTAATCAATTTCCTTATAGTGGGGCTTCATCCTAATTTCCCTGCTGTGCATTTGTAGGGCAGGCTGGCCGTCACCTGGTTTGCAGGGTGTGGGAATTGGCTCCCTTCCTGGCCAGCCAGGAGCAGGGGCACTGACAGCCTTCACTGTGCAGCCAGCTCTGCGGTCAGCACTTCCCATCAGCCTCTTCCTAGCATGGACCACGTACTGGTGCCAAATCCTGGAGTGGGTGGTGGGTCACCCTCAGCAGGGTGGGCTTTACAGAGATGAAGGTGAATACTTCACAACATAGATTTTTATGGATGTAATGAATCCTCAGAAGAGTGACTGTGGTTCAGCAGGGATAGATAACTGGGACAACTTACCATCTTCATGGCACCACTGGCATTATGGGGTGTCCTGTCAGAGAGGTGTGCACACCCATGTCTCAGCTGACCATACCCCTTGCAAGAGGTGACCTTGTTTCTGCTCGTGCCTCACAGCAGGAAGGTGGTTTGGTTTGTCTGACCTTCCACAGCCTTTTGGAGCATCTGTTGAGGAAGTGGTGAGGCCAGTAGGCTCAGCCTAGGTAGTTCCCAGGAGGAGTCCAAACCATTTCTTACCATGGTGAGAGAGGAAAAGTAGGGAAGCTTTTGCCACCCAAGATAGCGATTAAAAGGGGCTGCTGCTGTGTGTGGTTGTGTAAAGAAATTTCAGTGTGGGGGCTGGTGGGAAAGCAAGTGTTGAAAGTGCAGTGGAAGACTAGAAAGTGAGTAGCATGGGGAGAAGAACTGTGGGGAAGAAGAATATGGTGAGAAGTGTGGGGAACTGTGATGATACAAATATCAGTCTAAGTAGTACAGCTTCCCAAGACCGCATTTGCAAGGGGAGGTGTTGAAATGCCCCTAGGGGATATAATGCTCAGGCAGTTAAAAGGAGGGAGCCAAGTTTCCCTGGTTCTAGGCATTCCATCTCCATAATCTCTGAAGGAGATAGAATTACTGAAGATGTCCCCATCCTGTTGCCATTAAGAATTCCTTTATTCCCCTCAACCTAGTACTAATATAATCCAGATTTTTATTAACCAGGAAACACTACCTGGATCTTCCTCCCCATTTTCTCCCTCTGTGAAGCATGTGGGTGTTTTTGACAAATTACCACCTAGTCATCAGCTGAAAAAATCACTTCCTTCCATGCTATTTTTCTCTATAAAGATTAACAGCTGGTAAACCATGGATAAAACTGCTAAGTATGAAGTAAGTCTCCAGAAATCCTTAATCTAGGTAACATCTCCACTAGATGTGAGTAAACAGCTTTACTTCATTCAATATGTATTTGAAACAATGTAAGTGTGATAGAATTTTTAATGAAACTACTGGGAGTAGGTAGTGACTTGCTAATGTAGCTTAGTAGAGTGATGAAAGAATTTTTCCTGAATAAACAGGGAAAAATGTATTATCACTTCTTTCTGCAGAAAAAATAAAGCTAATCCAAAGATTTTGAGGTAGTCCTTCCTTTTTTTCCATTGACCTAGTTGTGTTACAATTCTTGTTCTTTTAGGCTAATCAGGAAGAATTGAGAGACCCTTCTACTTGACTTAAATCATTCTTTTTGTTATCAAATATAGAGTAAATTTATATGGGATTCCTCAGATATCTAATCTGAACTTCTCCAGAACTGAGAACTTTGCCCAGTGCTGATGCCGCTTTATTTTCTTTTTGGCCATTTGTTAAGGATTTCCAAATGTACAGGAAATTCATGAAACTTATTTTATATGCCCTGAAAGGCTAATATCTTAATCTAATAGAGAGCTCCTATTAGACTAAAATTCACAGTAACTTTTCAGATATGTTTTTGGTCATATTGTTATAGTACAAGGATGTGTTAGCTTTAATAGCTGCATTCTTGATTTGTTTGTCAAGGATTCTGCTTTCAGTTTTCTGTTTTTTTTTTCATTTGTTTGTTTTTTTCTCCCCTTCTCTTTCACTTGGTGTCATGGCAAAACATATCCTAAGAGCATAGAGGGCCAGGGAAGATAGAGAAGCTATGGCTGACTGGTAGGGGTGACAGGTCTCTGAAGCTGGACACTGGGAGGGAGGAGAAGAATTAGAGGTGACATGGAAAGGCATTGGGCATTTGCTATAAATAAAATACACATGTAGTCACTTCCTCATGACATCTCAGTCATCCTGAGGTGATGATATCACAAATGAAGTTGTCTGTAGACAAAGGAAAATATTAACTCTGATCAAAAATTTCAGTTGTGCTGCTACAAAGCAGTTGTAGCAGTGAGATTGGCAGAAAGCCATTGTTTTCTTCAGACAAAAGTGTGTCCAGGAGGACGAGTGTCATTCATTTTTGGTGGCAGTGACAGATGCCACTATTTTTTTCTTCTCCTTGTGCCGCGTTTCTTTTTGCCAGTGACCTGACTGCATCAGGCAAAGATCTGGGCAACAGGCAACATATTGTTATTTGTAGATGAGCTGGAATGGAGTGAGAGAAGTAGATCAGGAGGAAAAGTGGGAAGAGAAATGTGTTTGTGTTAGGCCTTAGATATGTGGTGCTGTCAGGGCCTGAGTGGTGTGCTGCATTCCCTGTAGGGGACAGACAAGAAGGCTATGTGGCACATCCTAGACTGATCCATAAAAGGGCTTGTAAGAAATCAAAGCTCTAGGGCATGATTATACTTTGAACTATGTGTATAGTATGGTTCTATACCACACTCCAGATATTGTGAAGTAAAGCTTTTGAGGTGCATACACTGTACAGGTACAGCTCTTGATGAAGAAATGTGATTATATATCTGTGTATTTAGGTGCAGCTACATTTGTATTTTTCACAAAATGGCAGGAAATGTAATCATTATTTTGTTGAAACAGCAGTATCTCAAACAGGAAATTACATCCACAGATTCAGAAAGAGCAAGAGATGTTCAGCTGCAACATACCAATACTGATGGACTCTGCTAGCTCACAGTCCCAGGCAGAACTACACTTACACATATATGTTACATACTAGCTTCAAGTATGGCTGTGCCATGTAGCTAAAGGACAAAAATGATTCACAAATCTAAGATCTTTCTCATGTCACCTTTTAAAAATGATTCAGCAAGATTTGGCTGAGTCTCTAAGATGAACAGAATTCAGTAGAACACCACCATAAACACTTTACAGTGTTATTAACAGTGGCAAAGTGAATTTCCATATAAAACAGGGAAATAACTAGATTAAAAAGTCATGGCTTATATAAAATGTCTTTAACTGGGTTTTCTTTGACATTCATCCTTTCCCACAAATTAAGCAAATCAGATGACTAGAGGTCTGCATGTAGGAAGGTGTTACAGAGATGTTTACTTTCAGTGTTCTTTATTTGTTAACAGAATCTGTCTCCTTGATGTTAAATCATACATACCCACATGTGTTTTCGCCACAGCAATCTTTATAAAACACTGTGAATTCCAGGGTGAGTGGAACTGAGTTATGTTACGTGTAAATGCATTCCTAGGTGCATTAGGAGTGGATTAGCAGATCAAAGCAGCAAGTGAAATCCTAATTCAGGCCAAATGCTAGTCTATGATTCAAGTCTGTTTGGATCAAAACTTTCTCAGTTCCTAGGTCATTTGGTTCTGGCTTATTTTGAACTTTAATTGCTTTGAACCTGTGATGATGGGAGACATCTAACATGGTTCTTGTGGTGGTGGTTGTTGTTTACTTCTGTTACCATTTGAAACAAAGCTGTTGTTAAACTACAAAACAGGATTCCTTAATATCACTCTGAAACAATGAAAAACAATCTACATAAGTATACAGTACTGTTTTATGCACACAGTAAATTATCTAAATATTTGTAAACATTCACAAACCACTGCCATACCTGCCATGTTTTTGTAATTGCAGAAGAGCAACATACCTTGCAGAAACCTTTGTAGTCATCAGTGAAATCAAGATAGGTAGCTTTGGGAGTCTGGCAAAACACAGAGCCAGAGTTTCTGACTTTTAGTCCCCTATCCTGCTTGAGTCACATGCTTTGTGAAGAAAGACAAGGTAGAATCTGACATTGTTTCATGTGATGCAAATGGCAAGATACTTACTTGCCAAGATCAACCAGTGAAAAACTAATGTTATGACTGAGAAGAGGTAGATTTAGATTTGAAGCTGTATCAACATCAAAAATCAATAATTGCTTGTAAAACCTAGCTTTATGTTTTAGAGCCTGTTTTCTTTGATACAGGACAGAGTCTACTACAAAAGTACAGACCATGAGCTGAAATTTGAACAACTACTATGTTGGTTATCCAGTGACTTCTTGGTATAGGGAAGAATTTAAGATACCATGATTTGATGATTTAGTAGTTTCTAAAACAGAATGCTCTTAGATGCTAAGTTGAAGTGGTCACAGCAGTGAGCATGCTGGAGTTTCAGAAGCATTTAGACAACACTTTTAGATACATCGTCTGTTTTGTGGTCATCCTTTGGGGAGCCAGGAGTTCAACTTGATGATCCTTGTGGGTCCCTTCCAGCTTGAATATTCTATGATTTATTTATGAAAGATGTATATGAAATCTAAAGAGAAGTTGCCTGTATCCTTGCTATGTGAGGGTTCTGCAGTCCTGTGTATGCACACATGCATTAGAATGTTTTCAAATAAAAAACATGAACTGGCTTTTCTGTTCTGACTCACTCTAGATGTCCTAGAACTTCCAACATTTTTTTATTTTCAATTGCAGGAAAATTCAATTAATTTCAAGAAATTCAGCACAGCAGATAAGTGTTTCTGTTGGCTGTCCAGTAATATTTTCATAATTTTTTATCCAAAGTAAATATCAGATCCTGCTACTGACAATGTTTTCTTTGGTCCAGTGATCTAGGTGCCAAAGTGATTTTCATATCCAGAATCTCAAATTTTGTATTAGATTTACTTTAGTTTGTCTGTATTTGGAAAAAATTACTGTTTTGAAATGATGCACTATGGCTGTGTATTGGCTCCTCTCTCCCTGTTTTCACAGAATCATGAAATCATTTAGGTCTCTTCCAACCTAAATGAAATGATTTCATTTAGGTTGGAAGAGACCTCACCTAGTACCACCTCTGACTTAATACTAACAAGGCCTCCACTAAACCATATTACCAAGCTCTACATCTAAACATCTTTTTTAAGGTCTTCAGGGCTGTTGACTTCCCACTTCACTGGGCAGCCCATTCCAATGCCTAACAACCTTTTTGGTAAAGTTCTTCCTAATATCCAACCTAAACCACTCCTGGCACAAATTTAGCCCATTCCCCTTTATCCTATCACCAGGCACATCGGAGAACAGACCAATCCACACCTCGCTACAGCCTCCTTTAAGGTACCTTTAGAGAGTGATAAGGTTGCCCCTGAGCTTCCTCTTCTCCAGGCTGAAAAAACCCAGCTCCCTCAGCCACTCCTCGTAAGACTTGTTCTCCAGACCCCTCACCAGCTTGGTCACCCTTCTCTGGACTCTTCAAGCACCTCGATGTCCTTCTTGTAGTGAGGGACCCAAAACTGAACACAGTACTCAAGGTGCAGCCCCACCAGAGCCGAGTACAGGGGGACAATCATTTCCCTAGCCCTGTTGGCTGCACTGCTTCTTATGCAAGCCAGGATGCCGTTGGCCTTCTTGCCAACCTGAGCACACTGCTGGCTCATATTCAGCTGACTATCAACCAATACTCCCAGGTTCTTCTCAGTGATTTCTTTTCCTTTTTGTTTCCCAGCTTCTGTAAAACTTTCTGATGCTTTCATTTTCTTTCTGTTTATTAAGACATACTGTCTTAATAATTAAGACATTAATAAATAAATGTCCTAATAAAGACATTTATTAAGACAAAGGTTTTTTTTCCTAATAAATAAAACCACAGTCATCTGTGTTACTTTTTTTTTTATTATTTAAAAAAAAAAAAAAGCTTCTCAGTGCTTTTAATTTATGGAAGACACTGAATTCTACATTTCTAGATCCTTTCCTAAAAGCTGTAAAAGTTCTGATGTGTGAAACAGGCCAAAAAGTCCTTATCCTTAACCAAAATTTCAGAAGATATGACTATAATGAACACTTTTTTTTATGAAAAAAAAAAAAAGTATTAAAGGGAATGAGGCCAATTTTGAGATCTGCTGGATGGGGAGGAGAGGTGAACTGGGACCTAATTATCCTTTATCTTGCTGTAACTGCTGACTTGCTCTACTGCAAGTAGGTAGTTTTGCTCATTCAGTCCTCTCATCAGACCTGGTCGTTGGCTCGCTAGTTACTAGCTCTAAAATGTCTCACAAGATGATGACATTTTAGTGCTCAAAATGGAGTAAATCAGGGAATTACGTACTTAGTACCTGCAAAATTGGTGCCATTCTCCCCTTCCCATCTCTCCAAATATTTCAGAGTTTTGTGGTGCTACTACTAAAACACCCAAGAGCAGAGATGCCTGGGAATGAAGCTTTAAAAGTGCAAAGACTTTGGTCTCTGAAAAATGAGACCAAGCTTGCAGCTAAAGCAATAAAGAAATATCATTTTCTTTTTTGATTTGAATTGGATTGGAAGTTCCTACATTTTACTTTTTTCTGACTTGAAGTAAACTTGTGTATTTTTAATTTATCTGCAGAGAAGAAAAAAAAATCTACCTCTTTATCCCTCACAGTTTTTATTTCAATAAACAAAAATGTTTTCCTTGTTTGGTATGTAGCTCTCCTACAGCTCTCTTTTCCACTCTAATTTTCATTCCCCTGATGCTGGACTGCAGTGGGGTATCGGTTTGCAGGGTTGCTGCTGTAGCTAATCCTTTCTCTCTTTTTACTCCTCAGCTGATTGTTCATATTTTCAAATTTCATAATCTCACCACCAAAACCTAGGCATGCTTCAGAACATAGCTTAAGAAGGAAAACAGACCTCAAGAATGTCACTGAGCTTAGAACTCTCAAAACAAAACCATATCTTAGCTTAAATAGGATGCCACCAAGGAGTCTAGGCCAAAATTAAAGGGAAAAACATTCCATGTATCAAGCAATTTATGTTGTGTTTTGAGTTTTGCACAGCTGAGAAAAGCGAACAGCAAATATTTTTTCTTTTTATTTTTTGAAGTCCATAAAACATACCAACATCTATCTCAAAATAATTGCTTTTTCCACCTTTTTCATTACTTCCATTTCCACTGCCTTCCAAGTGAGTGCTGAACTGAACACCTGGTGCTGTGTAACAAGGCACTGTGCTTTCTGGTTGATGTCTACAGTTGAAATAACTAACTTAACTTGGAATTGGCATGCTGATTAAAAGATTTTCCTTGCTTTCTATTCAATACCACCACTCACTTTGCATCTATCTGTATAATTCCACAAGCATTAAAGTTTATACTGATTTACAGTAAGTAGGGATCTGTACCCAGAAATATTTGTTTATGTTTCACATATACTCCTAAATGAAATAGGTTTGCCTACATTTTAAGTCTGGACAGAAAAATTTCTAAACATTCAAATCCTTTAAAAAGACATTAGAGAAAATAAGCTTTTCCCTCAATGAATGGCTTTCAGGATGAAAACCCATCACAATTTGTTATAGGGCAATTCCCTACAAGTGGACTACTAGAACTGTTTCTAAAGCAGAAACAGAAATAAATAGGAAAATGTTTAAGGTCTCGCTTTGCAGCAAGTGAAGTGAAGGGAAAACAAAATGTTAACAAAGCCTGTGCCAGCAGGCACAAGCATGGTAGGATTCGAGTCGGAGCCCAGCAGATAGTCTGTGCTAACGTGAAGCTTTCACACTTCTGTAAACACGGAGGACTGGAACATTGACGCAGAAAACACTCTGCACCGCCAGTAACACCATGTACTTCCTCCGTACTGTTATTGCAGTCCTGGTCATTGGCAAAAGAGCATCTCCATCAACAGAAAGCTAATCTCTTACAGCCTGATCAAGGGAATGCTGTAAAACTGTCCCACACATTTTTTTTTTTTACTAGAAATAGATGTGATTGCACAACAAGTAGCTCTGCCGTTTCCCAGCCAGAGGTGTACCTCCCAGGTTCTCTACTCAGCCAGTGTCATTTTAAACAGGAATTACAATACTCTGCATGTTGCTGAGCTTAGAATGATTTGTTGTCTTTCCTATCATTTTGATGAAAGGGAAGTATTTGTAGATTTGTAAGAGTGGGAGATGGGTAAACACAAGATCAGTTTTAATGTCAGGTTTTGTACAAAAAAGCTAATGCAATTATTATTAACCAGCCAGAATCTGTCTGTCATTAAATCCTTGCTGTTCAGTATTTTCGATACATTTTTGGAGATACAAATAATGAGGTTTTACTAGTATAGGCTCTGTACTATTCCTATTACTTAGTTTTCCTCAATGGCTACAGAGCTCTTTTCTTCCTTTTTATTTTTCTCTGCAGTCTTTCCTCTTATTCTTGGTATCATTCAGGGTTCTTGTGGCATTAGTAAATAGTTGGTGCAGACATGCTTTCTGACATTGCAAATAGAACAAGAAATCTTGCATGAAAATATTTAATAAGGGTTAAAAATCACATGCATCAAAGCTGAGTCTAAGTGAATTGGAATAATGTTTAACCTAATGAAGGAAGACCTCCTAACAGACCTGCTAACTTCAGCTGGCTTCTGTTTTTGTAATGATACAAAACCAAATCTTACAGATTTGGAATGTGTTTCTAGAAAATCTTTCTGAATGCTGAGATTCAGGTCTTCCTTCTGGCTCAGGCTTTCAGTAGTGGGCTACATCAGCAAATTTCCATAACCTTAGGTATGGTCATCCAGCATTTACAACAGCAGACTATGTGAAATGTCAGTATTTTAGTTGCTTTTACAATAAAAGTACACAGTGGCATACCAATTACATCTTTTTGATTTTTTTGGTGACCAGTGTTCTAAGGAATTCACAAGCACTTGTGTTTATATTTGTAATGCACTTGTGAAGATTCAGATCACCCAGCGTCAGCCTCTATAAATTCTTATCTGCAATATCTCATCTGTCATTGGAGATAATGCTACTGAAAACATAAGGCCTGTGCCTTCTGGAAGAGTTGCTTGGCTTTTGATTTTCTTTAATTCAAGAACTTTTCAGTGGCAGTTTTCAAACTGATTGCATGTTATGGAGATAAAGAGCTTCTTTCAGGACATGGGAAAACAAGACAACTGATTCTACAATGCTCTACAGCTGGCACCTTCTGAAATAATAAATGTTAATCTAGCAGGACAACCTTTATCTCCTCTTTAATTGAACCACAAACTATTGCCATATGCTAAGAATAAAAGCTGTGCCAGATGTACTCATATGCAAAACCAACCTCACTTGCTCCACTCCACCCATCAACCATGAAATGAGGACATTTGAATGTTGAATGAATGAGGATGTAGGGATTTGGCAATGTAATACGTCCCTTTGTATATTTTTGCTTTATCCAAATGCACACTGTAAATCTGGTGCGGGGGTGGGGAGGGGTGTAAATTGGGGTACCTCCGATGCAGCATCCATTGAAGGTCAGAACTACTTGAAGAACAAGAAATTGGCACACATTAATGCTGGGCTTTTAGACTTCTCCTTGTCTTGATTACGGTGCAGGGGAACAGTATTTGTGTGCCAGTGGCTGTTTTTTCCCAACTCTGTTGCATGTTTCAGCTCATTTTCTACCCATTTTTGCACCGCCTATAGCTCTGTCTGTCTCCAAACCATCTCTGCTATGATATGTGCCAAAAGCTAGGAGAGGGATTAAAATGGCATTGCCTTGGGTGGGTATAACAGCATAATTTATTCATGTTCCAGCAGACCTGTTGTGCCCCAGGGTGTTTTGTTCTATTTTCTCCTGGACTTAAAAGATGGTGTGTACCTGCAGGTGGGTGTGTGTCCCTGGCATCTGGCTGACTCAATGGAGTGAGCACAGCCTCGGCACTTCCTCCTGTTATCTGCTGAAACCTGGGGGTGAGTAGGGGAAGATATGGGCCTCTCCGCTTAGAGCCTGGAGTGCTCTCTGAATCTGAACTCTGTCCTTGAATAGATAAAACTAAGAGTGCCACTCTGTTCTCTTGCATGTAGGGTCCCTGCAACATTTCTGTGAGTTGCAAGTATGTGCAGGGAGGTTTACTACAAACCTTGAGCAAACCACTGTTGCAGCACATCACTTCATGCTATCAGTTACCAGAACCTTTTAACCTCATGCTGAGCATGCAGTACTAATTCCACCCTGCTGCTTTTTAACATATGCATCTTACAGCTTTGTGGGATTGTTCATAAGTGTACAGCTGAGGCCCATCATGGACTGTCTCACAGCATGGCACAGGAAAAAGCCAGTGGCTTTTGTATCCCCGCAGCCTTTTTGCAGACCAGCCTGACATCTGTTTGTCTCAAGGCTTCAGCTGTGGACAAACTGCCTCTTTCAGGGCCTGGCTGTGCTGGTGGAAGAAATCACAACCCTGGATGCCCATTACCTGCTGCGAGTGAAGTGGCTCACATGAGTTCCCCTCTAATGTGTTTCAGTTCAAGCGGGCTGCTACCACTAAGACCTACTTCTAAGTCAATTCACTTCAATTTGGATAATATGAGCGAAGGAACAAGTACTGCAGGCTCTTATGAGGAGGAAGTGCCGAGCATTTGGGTGCAGAATAGACACAACAGCTTCTTATATCGGCATACTGGAGTTTACATTCTTCAGATATATGTGAGCCTCCCTTTATTTATCCTTCAACTATATCAAATGGGAGGAATGATTTTTCTCATCTTGTATGTTGTAAAATGAAGTTGCTTTGTGTTAGGCAGGAAGTTGACACCAGAAAAACAAACAAACAAACAAACAAACAAAAAACAAACATTTTTTTTCATCATATGTAACATAATATGGGGAGGAATCCCAACACATAATTAAATTCTTTTGAAAACTTGACTTTCTAGTGGGGAGAGGAGAAACAGAGGCTGGAAAATGTGGTAAAAACTCTTTGCAATTTTACTTGAAGGTATCTAGTGGACCAGATCTATGTGGAGTTCTTCATAAATGTATCTTTTTAGATTTCTATTACTGTCTGCTAAAATTTGTTTCAGTGGAGTACTGGTGTTTTGGTGGGTAGTGTCTTTACTGCTTTTTTTACTGGTTCAATTTTGGGTTGAAATTCTCTACAGCATTTTCTACACATGATTACTAATCTTAAATCTCCAATTTTAGTACTGGTTAAAAATAGTTTAAAATTAAATCTGACAATATCTAATGAAAACATTGTTTATTTTAGCAGTTCTCATTTATTTGTTTAAAAACAATAAAAGCCTGCAAAGAAGATCAACATCTTCTTTGTGAAAATTATGGCAAGATAATATTTTTCTACAATTTTACATGGTTTTCTGGAAGACAAAATAGTCAACATGGATGCACAGGACTATTTTCTTCTTCTGATTTTTTTTTTTAAACTGTTTTTCATTTTTCAATGAAATCTTGTCAGAAATAGCCTGTTTTAAATGTAATGAATCAATGTAATGAATCAAACCGTTAGTGGGACTGAGGTAGACTGCTGTTTGTTTTTATTGGTTTTACTTTCAAATTTTCAGTAATTTCAAAGTGATAACTTAAGTCTTCTAAAACTATTAAAAGGAGAAAGCTGCAGGATGCCTAAGTACATTATGTTTTTCTGTCTTTTACTTTACATATCTTAATTTCATTCAGATTGGCTTTAAAGAGAAAACTTGAACAGACATATTTAAATTCAGTCTTTCTTGAAAAGATGTATTTTGTAGAGCCCATTATTTTATCCATAACATTTTACTGATGTGCATGGGAGACACAGTTATTCTATTTTAACTTTATTATCAAGCATTCCCATTTAGCACCAGGTCAGTGTGGTGCTAATCTTTTGCTAAGGAGCTTTGTGCCAGGAAGGAGTTTCTCATGAGTAGTTACTGTGACAATTACTTTGCATATTAAATGTCAACTGCTGGAGCTGTGTGATCAGCAACCTGAACATATGCTGCCTTTCTCTTAAGGAAATTACTGCAGTTTTTGTTTGAAAGTGGGAGGATAGAAAATTACCTCTGACTGTATGTTTAAAAGTGCCAGAGATGATTTGTGCAGACCCAAAGCAATAACATATAACTTTCCATAACCAAATATTCCAGATCAAGATTAAAATCAGGAGATTTGGATCCCCAACTCAGCATTTGGTACATGGGTAAATATGCCTAGCAACTGGGATATATGGTCTAAATGCTGTCTTCTCTTCCAAAGATAAAGGTCAGTGCCCCACCACCCTCTTGTAAATCATTTGTCTGTGGTCTATTTCTTGCTCATAGGGAAACTGTCTATGGGACTTTGAGCTGTCTTCTGCCTCTATATAGGCTTGGATCTTCACCATCTTGGTGCTTCCTGAGTTGACTTTGCTATCCTTGCAACGCCCTCAAGTGCACTTGCTGAGGCGGCAAGAAAGCCATGATGGCTTTGGCTAACTTTGTTCCTTTCAAGAAGCCCATCCCAGAGCTACAAGCACTGGTGCTAAGCATCACCTGTAGTGGGAGCCCCTGCTGATGTCTTCTGTGCCTTCCTTCCTTGAAGAAACTAGGTGACCCCCAGGACTCTTTCATGAAGTAATAAGGACCATAGTATGTTACAAGTAAGCTTGACTGAAGGGCAGAGACAAACACATTTTCTTTTCCATCCAGTTTGCTAATCGCTTTTAAGAAATACTGCCCTTTTCTGACATTTAAAATTGTGACTTATGTACATGCACTTTGCACCTGACAGCTTATGGAACAGGTGGTGGCACATACTAGAAATATGTATGCACAGGGTCATGGCTGTGACTTCAGAAACTGGCATTTAAATATATAATATATTTCATAATCTCATTTCTGTGAAAAAATCGCACATATTTCAATAGGCCAGGAGGAAACTTCTGAAGAGGGAATACACTCATTTTAAAACAAGGGCTTTTTTGAAGTATGTAATGGTATATTTCTTTAATGAAAACCTAAGGGAATATGGACAGAAATAATTATTTTTGAGAGTGATTAGTGAACCACAGCATCCATAGAAGAACACTGCAGCAGGCTGTATGTTGAAATTCATTTTTTCTTTTCATAAATGAAAAGGGGTGAAAAGTCCTTTTACTTGGTCAAAGGTAATAGATGAATGATTTTTCTCTCTTGGACTTCTGGAGTGGTGTTTGATTTACTGTAAGTATGATGGACATCAGCTTGGAAGCCTTTGTGTGGTTTGTGAAATCACCATTAGCTGCAAAAGGTCAGTTCCATATCCCATGTTCTCCTGAGCTTAATGCTTGATACAAACCCATCTGTAACAGTATTTGCTCCAAGGCATAAGAGGTGAATGGTATGGTTGCATTTTTTTCTTAAAGACATAGAATTCAAAATAACCAGAAGGACTAAAAAAAAAAAAAGTGAAAACAATATTTGATTAAAATCTTCAAAAATGATTGTGCATTGTAACTTACCTGGTAAATAATCAGACTTATGCTGTATTTGTCTCCAAATCATGTAGTATTCCAATGTTACTTGAAAAAAATATAAAAATAGAAAGACTTTCTTTGAATTTCTGCTATGATAATGCCAGTGCCATTGGAGAATACATTTTTCTCTTGGAAGATGGCACCAGGATTTGGCCTGTCTCTACACTTATTTCTGTATTCACATTTTTAAAGCTTGGAAGACAGTCTTCTAATGATGACAAACAGCAACAGTGGGAGAGGATGAATTAGAACATTTGATGGAATATTATCAAGTGCTGAAAATAAAGCTGAGTTGAAAATCCAACATAAGACTGTTGGAAAAGGAAACATATGACCATAAATTTAATATGAAAGAGAGAAGCTGAGCAAATGCCAAATCCATAGGCCTTCTGTGATGAAAATCATGCTTCCAAGCCAAGTCAAGACAGTAAAGATGTGAGGTACATGGGAAGATCTTTGACAAACTGGAGTCCTGAACTATTCTTAAACATCCCTGGCTTTTTCTGTTTTGTTTAGAATGTCAAGAGGTAGAAGCTGATTTTTAAACCTCTGCAAAAGAGTACTTGTAAAATGTACCAAATATCAATAGTCATTTTCTAATTTAAATAATCTACTTTATAGAAAGGAGGGAATGCTTTGAAACCTCCTAGGAGATACCATGAACACATGAGATCATAATTTAAATAAATCATATATTTATTTGGAAGTAGCCATAGCAGCTGATGATGAGTCTGTTGGGGATATCTACAGATTTTGTTAATTTCCCTCTAACATGAGACTTAGATGAGCCTGCATTAGATGAAGGATGGACAAGCTTTATATTTCTACATAGGTACATGACCCTCTTATCAAAGTCTCATCCGTAGTTCCTTAGTTGACATCCACATGGGAGTTTGGGCTCAAGATTGGTTGATAGCAGGAGAGTCAGCAAGCTGTGAACGTTCCTTCTTGGACTTGCAACTTTCCAATATCACTTGGTATTTAGCTGTAGGAATTTGGATCTTCTTCCAAGACCACGAGAGAAGGGAAATTCCACACAGCTGAGAAGTGAGGTGAGGTTCTGGTGGAGGGCTGTGAGATGTTCTTATCGGTTCTTTTGTATTTATGGTATTGCTGCCGGGTTCTCTGAGTCAAACTTAAGTTAGCTTATGGCTGTATTTGCTTATGCATGCGGGTTTAAGATTGTGCATGCTGCCTAGAATGTGATTTATTTTTTTTTTAATAAAACATTAAGAATTCAAATAAATTTTGCATAACTTTCCTTGCCCTTTTGTTACAAGTAAGGAGGAGTTTAAAGTTATATTTTACTGCTCAGCAAGCTGTTTTTGGCCACCCTCAATTGTTCTGACATGCATGTAATGAAGCATCACAAATCGTGGTTACTATATCCAACTCTTCTGTTATGTGATGTTTTGCTTGCTTAAGACTATTAAACTTTTGTGATGAGTTGAACTTCAAAATGCCAGAAATATCAGAGCTTTCATAGATGAACATAAGTCTACAGACAAAGTAATGGCTTACGTTCAAGGTAACTCAATATAAAACTGGCAGAGAAGACAACACAGATTTTAGATTTTCACCTGTTTAAGAAGAAATACTTCTTCTTAGAGAAACATTTCTACTTGAATGAATTGTTCAGTGCTATTCTCTCTTACATTAAAAAAAAAAAAAAGCAAAAAAAAAAAAAAAAAGCTGAAGAATTCTGAAGAGTTTCTTTGGGTAATTCCTCTCAAGGTTTTGTAGGAATGAAGGAAATTAGGAAAAGAGGTCTATTTTTTTTCTGACAATGGTACCAAAAGTAGATGGCATTTAATTTAGTAGGAAGCTACTGCATGCACTGAAGGATAACATGCACAAGGGACAATGTAGCCCCAAAAGCACCATAAGTAATACATGTGAATTCTGTTATGCATATTTGTAGTGCTGTGTAATAAGGCAAAACTAAGTACAGTGCCTTGAAAGCTATGTGCATTAAATCTAAAGGGCTTTGTCTGGAAAAAAATTACACTTTTATTTTCTTGCTCTCTGTGAGACAGAACAGGTAGCTGGCTACTTGTTTGTCAAACATGACCAGAAATAATATGCACTGATGAGTTGCAGTAGGCTTTCTTGATGTGGAGTTAGGTTTCTAGCAGAACTGTTCTACTTCCAACAACAGCAGTGTTGGGCCTGCAGTTCGTATTTCACTTTATTTTAAGGGCATTAGTCACAAGCATGAATCTCTCTGTCTCCAAAGCACAGATGGCTAGTTACATTTATTCAGATAATTATGACAAAGGAAGATCTATATGATTTTTGCTCTTGAAAAGAAAAGATATTAAACTATTTCAGTCTGTTTAATCAATAATGGTTTTGTTTCCTGTAACTACGAAAACATAATGTGGAAATAAGTATTTATCATAGAATGTATTTAATTTTTAATTGCATTTTTGCAGTTTGATTCTACCAAGGAAGGCATTCCAAAGGCCAAAGCTTAATTATTTTCCTGTCATTTTGTTTGAGACAAGCAATAAAGCACTTCTGTCAAACACCCTCTCCCCCCATCATTTCTAATATAATCCAGTTTTGATTTCAAACATTGCAGATTGACTTGCATTTAAATAGCATTTTTCATTGAAGTCCTCAAAGCCTGTTTATTGACAGAGCAAAATCATGACTTGAATTTTAATTGTGTGTGGTTAGAGAATATAACTTTTTATTTTCTATAGCTGCAGAAAGTTGGCAAAAGTCACAAAATTGGTGAAGAGCTGAGATGGTCCCTGCTTAGTCACCTGGATGTCTAGCAGAATGCGTAGTCCAGAATTAAGTGTGGAGACTTCCCACAAATCATGTAGCTTCCTACAAAAATGCAAACACTAGCAAAAAAGAAACCATCTAATTTTTGTGTGCGTGTTACTTTACTAGACATTTGAGAAAGTTAGACTTTTTTCCCCCATTTTTATTTTGTTTACTTGTGGGTGCTCTCTTGGATTTAGATAGCTTTCTGTGAAAGAATTAAGAAAAATTTGTTTTACACAAAGGATAGAGATGTGATTTTTCTTTTGTATACTTGTCATTAGATTTGAGAAAAATGATTGAATTTCTGCTTTTCTTGAGCAGTTCCCTTAGATTTCTGGTGCCACTGTTTTTGTTAATTATTTAATGAAACAAGAAACTACAGCACAGTCCTCCTATGTACCAAGTAAGTTTTCTAACCACAGGGTAAAAGTCATACTCACTCTCTACTTTAGGTCAATAAATACCAAACAAATTATACTGAGGAGTAGGGCTTAAAGAGAAGGCAATGAATTCTCCTTATGTGTATAGGATAAGAGGGACAACATTAACTTTTCATTGTTCCTTAACCTCGTTTGGAGTAGTGTTCATTCTCCTTAAGTGTACTCTGCAAAAAACAGTGGGATGCAGGAACAGGGGTAGAAGACAACCTGTTTATAGTTGCTGTTGTGCCTTTGACATACTTGGATACAAAGCAGGCAGCTGAAGTGCTTTCGGAGGAGCACAGAAGATCTCACGTTGAGAACTTGATTTCAACAGGATTAGGCAACAACTGGGGAAAGATCTGTAAAGACATAAATTAGAGTTGCTATCTTGCCGCCTCTTTTTTTATTATTATTATTATTATTTATTTATTTTTGATAGAGGTGGATGGACACAGTTGTAAGGTGAATTACTCAAAGTTCATTTGGCAAACTAACAATAGTTAATACCAATGTCAGAAAGAGGAACCAAGGTAACTCTACAGTGCCATTCTTTAGCTACTGTCACCTTTTAAAGACAGTACTGCACTCAAAAATGAAGCCTTTCCTTGTAGTACATTAAGATATTTATTGTCAAAACATGTAAACATGAGGTTTTCACAGGGAATATACATCTCTATCACTTTTCACAAAGTGCTGTGAATAGATTAGAGTATGCAAAGCCGGGCTCCCACACTGCACGTCTCTGTGTCACAAGGTGGCAGTGCAGAGTAGGTTTGCATTGGGCTGGTGCAGGTACCTCCCTTGGTGTTGGATGGAGGGCAATTTTTTTCCTAAAGCAGCTAGTGATTTCAGCGTCCCTTCAGATGCTAGGTTTTCTTCAAAATCAGTCTTGAAATTTTAAAAACTTCAAAACTGCCTACAGTTACAGCATGAGGTTATATTTTCTTGAAATGATAACCTTTTATAACCTATATTTTCTTGTGGAAATCTATTTAAAATATTGCCATAGACAGTATTTTGTGTATATGTCAAAGATAGGCGGGAAAAAAACAGTAGAAATTGAGCAGTAATGGTAGTTGAAAATCTGGCCAATATCACCACAGTGTAGGCAAATATGTCCCTAGATCAATTTACTCCTTCAGAGTTGATAACTGAATGTCTTAATTTCTGTGAGACTGATTTATCATCTTGGGCTGACATTACAATAATGGGATTTACCATCAATGGATTCAGGCAGTAGAAGATCAAGAGACACGGGGAAGTTGGAGAAAGTCATATAGCTGAATCTCCTCAAGGGAATGGAGATCAGATCACCTTTAGAAGATGACAAACAAGAATCGCTGAAGCAAAGTACATAATAGAAATAGCAGTTTTTACTTGCTAAATCATTGGGTTCCTGTGTGCAAGGTAACAGAAGCCTGGCTGGAAAATCCCAACCCTCCCTCAAACAAAGGAGGGACAGAGAAGGTTTTTCTCTTTGCTGCAGACATTGCTCTGTCACAAGCACTCAAAACAACAGGATGGAAAAAAAAATCTAGCCCACTAAAATTAAGATTGGTGGACGTAGTTAAGGACCATTTTGCCAGACTGCTAATGCTAGGCAATTGCACCAGCTGATTTTCCTGAGCTCAAAGGTGATGTCCTCTAACAGCACGTTCATGTTCAAACTTGTGTCTCCTTTCTCTGCCCTAGCTCCCTGCTCTGCCTCCTCTTCTCTCCTCTCTCCCCCAGCTATTGCAGAGAAGCATGGCAGAGTCTGCTTGTAATCTGGGCCAGTATTGTTGTAAATGATACTGTCAATTTGCTAATTTGTGACATTTACAATGCTGAAGAGCTGCACTCTTGGGCACATATTGACATTTAATTAGCAAAATTAATGTGTTGGCTAGATCTAAATATCAATTTATTAGGGCGATATGTGGGTAATCTGTCATGTAATGTATGTTCCATACTGTATTGAAGAAAAAAAAAAAAACAAGCAACACTTCAAAAATGGGGGAGCTACCATATGGCCAGCTACTGTAGCGTAACAGAATAAAAAGTATAGTTAATGTTTTCAAGCAAGAACGTGTCAGAGAATCCATTTAAATATTCACAGATCACACTGTAATCACCAGTATCTGTTTACAGATACTTTATATGGTTTTCCCCTTCCCACATTCCTCTACTCAATGATATTTTGCACACTGGTTCCCAAGTCCAAAGGCTTTAGAATGGCTCAGCTCTAACAAAATAAAACTATTTAGGAGTGTTAAATAAAGCTTGACAAATCACTGTGGCTATTTGCTGTACACCCAGTTGAGCTCATCAGTTCAACATGTGTCCAAGTTATTTTCACTAAATAAGGGCAAAATTCTCCACTCTGTTCGGCACTGTGTTTAGTGCATGTCCTGACAACAGTGGAAGCCCTCTGTATGTTGCAGCCATAGACTGTGCAGCTGATGTTTCACTAATTGAACTGGAGACATTTACAATGGGGGAGAAGTGTCACCTACCAAGGACAGCCAGCACGTTGGCCTGTGCTGGGCAATGTAGCCAGGAGATGAGGTGCTCAAGCTGAGTGAGAGGGACAGGGAAGTGGAAAGCTATAGCAAAGCACAAGTGCGATGACTTAGGCTAAATGGCTGATGAACAGCTTTTCTGTGATTGTAAATAAAAGAGTAATTTTGCTCAATAGTGGGCCTACTTAAGCAAAGCAAACTTGCTTGAGTGCTGCTCTGTAGGGGTCAGATCATTTAGAAAATGCAATGTTGGTGAGAATTGAGGACATCATTGTGTTGAGTACCAGCACTCAGAAAACTGAGCTGAAACTACAGATTTTAGGTAGCTACAGATTCCACTAATCATCTCCACCAACAACCTTATGCCATGGTTGTTTTTGTTAATGTTGCAGAGCAACAGAATAATTCAATTCAAGTGAGAACCCAGAAGTCGTCTTGCTTATCTGAACTACAGCTGCATCTGCAAAACTGGACTGGAAATCTGCAGAGGACGTGCTCTTCATTAGATTTCTAATGTTTCCCTTTTCTAGTCAGGCTGGACTGATGAGAGCATCCTGCCCTTGTCCCTGGTTCCAGCCAGAGCCAAAAAGTGAGATGCATGTGAAAATGAAAGGGGTATGTGGAGCAATAATAAAGTCCCTCTTACCATATCTGAAAAATGTCATCTTGGATTTCATGAAAGAGGTGAGAAAAATGATCAGTCTATTCTGAATGTATCTGCTTAGGTTCAGCATTTCCTAGGATCTTGTTAAATGTTAATGTTTATACTTTCTTTGGCAGCAGATGTCTTCTCTTTCTAGTTGCAATGTCTGTTGCATCAGTAAACATAATGCGGATTACAAACAGACACGTGGGATTAGGACAGCAAGAGTGCTGTTGAATACCAAATACTGTTTGGAAGGGGTCTGGCCAGGGTATAAATTGTCAACATACCTTCCTAGAGGCCATCTAGCCCATGGAGAAATTTGTAATGATCAAGATGATCTATATGCAGAGAGTTAATCTAATGTATGTATGTTACTTATAACTAACTGGGCAACTTGAGGTGAGACAGGGTTTAAAGACATTATGTTTTGACACACTACTAGTCCTATATGTCAGAGTTGAGCAAACCAGCTCTGTGTGATGTAAATTGGCATCTTGAATTGCTAAAATAAGTAGAGACCTTGAATGACGTTGTGTCTAAATTATATATATATATATATATTTTTTTTTCATTCTTTGCATCTGAGTGGCTTATACAATCAGTGGTTGAAACATTTCCCTTTTTTGATTCCATTTTGTCATTTTACAAAGCTCACCTGCTGTCCACTTACTTTTTCCATCTGCCTGGTTATTCTACTTGGAAAATACTTCCTCTTTCTTTGAGATAAAGGCAAGTCCCTTTGTCTCCCTCACAAAACTCAGAGAACAAAGTCTTCTCTTCCCTGAGCCATTGTGGTTTGATCAGCTGTGGTTTCATCAGGCACATCATCCACCAGCAACTTTGCATGTAAAAGGCATGCTTATACTCCCTCAATCTTTAATACATTTTGTTTGAGTTGAGAAATCCACTTAACAGGAAATGGCTGGCACAGAAATAAGGGAAGGGCAAGAAGAGTATTTCGTTTATAAACATTTGTAAAGTAAATCTATTCTCCTGACTAAATAAACCTGACAGCTTATGCAAATATTGTTGTGGTTTTTGTTTGTTTGTTTGTTTGTTTTTTCCTCAGCTCCAGGGACCAAATTGAACTAAGGGTTGTCACCCGCAACACCTTTTATTAGCAGCCCAGTTTGAAGAAGTAAATTCACACTGTGGTATAAATTTTAGTAATAAATTTGCTCACACTGGTTTTGATCATAAGATTTATCAAAACCAAAATCATATGCAAGGTACAGAAAACATACTGTTATATGCATTTATTTTTGGCAAGAAGTGTTTTATTATACACATGGCGAAACAAATTAAAATAAGTGGCAACTGATGTCTTTATCCTATGCTGTCATTATTTTTATATTTCCGCAGCCACTGTAGGCATGCTGGAGATCTGTAATGAAGGTCTGCTGCAACTGAAATCCTGAAGATTAACTGGGATATTAGTGTAAAATCAAACTGACATTGATTAGTAACTGCAGCATCTGGAGTAAGTTGGACTCAGAGCAAGCAGGTTTGTTTGGTATTCTCCCAGTGTTACAAGTGCCAGTATGCATTTTTCAGTCCTGTAGAGAAAGAAATGCCTTGATGAAGTCAGAGAGTTTGTCTTTAGGAAGCTTTGGGCCAGAAAGCTGAATTTGAATGATTTCTGCCTAATTTGAATCTGGCTATTTAAATACAAAAAATCCAGCTGCACTACTGCAGCTTGCTCTGTAACACTTGGCCTGCTGCTTTTAGCAGCATTTTACAATATTTGGTTCTCCCTTTAAAGTTTCTCAAAACACTTCTGGATAGAACAGAATGTGCATATAGAATGCATTAATGCACCAAATTCTATTTCAAATGTATATAGCGCAACTGCTGCACAAATGATGTTGTTGACGCTAAACAATGCCAGGCAGAGTGACTCCCAGCGAGTCCCCTTGCAGCATTTTTGATTCTGTATTGGGGACAACTCCCCAGGTACCTTGCTATGTCATGTTTGTCAGAATCTCTAAGAAGTGCAGCTACTAACAGTAAAGATTAGTTCTTACAAAACACAGTTTGAATCTGCACATACCACATCCAACAAAACCTACTAGAACCTTTTAAAGCCTTTTTTTTTTTTTTTTTTTTTTTTTTTTTTTTCATGGAGAGCTACAAAAACAAAAGCCATCTGCAGTGTTGGGGTTAGACCTGAAAGCAGCCCCAGACTGGCTCACATCCTCCTGTGGAAGGTAAGGCTCACGTGCAGCATACAAACCAGTCCTTAGGCACCAAGTCCTCCACTCAGTACCACATGCTGCACAGAGCCTAATGCATCAGTAAGAGTAACATTTGTGGTTCTTAATTTGTGAGCCAAGAGCTCCACTTCCCAGAAATGCTATGCAATCACTATGGGGATGAAACAAATGAGATTACTTCACTGGCATCGGTTGGTATACCCACAGCATATACTGTTAGATTTCTCTCTATAGAAGAAAGTCAGTCCACAGCTATTTGTGGTCTTTAGAGGGGGAAACTGGGAATTATATATTATATGTTGTTTTCTATTGGTTTTGTTTTAAGGCCAAGAGCGGCCATTATAATAATTTAATTAGATCTTCTGCACAATTCAAGCCAAAGAATACGGCCACTAATAGTGGCATCAAACTGAGCTTCTGGTTGGGTTGTGTTTTAGAAAGACATCCAGAAAGAATGATATGTTTTTGGTAATGGCTTGCCATCTGGAACTGGGAGGACAGCACAGACAGCATGTGTTAGTGGGGAATAGATTAAAGGAATAGTTTAAACTACTTTTTTTTTTTTTTTAATTCTGAACTTTGAAATATATTTAGACTTAGGCAAGTAATTGTTTTAGAAATGAGCTGAGTGCTGCATTTATAAATAAAATGATTTTGGGGTGATGTGGATCTAGGGAGGCCTGTTTTACAGAGGTGCCTTTCAAAGGGTGTGTCTATGTGATTCTCTAATGTCTGATCGGGTATGAGCAGGGGCTATATGCCATGGCAGGAACAGTAATAGTGCTGGTCCTCTACTTGGTTTCTTATCTATATATCTATTTATTTATCTATCTATTTATATGTACCTCTTACTTGCTTGTCTCTCTCCCCAATATGACTACATACCCAAAACTTTGGGGGGGGGAGGAAGGAGGGCAAGAAGTACTATAGGTGGACATATTTGCTTGCAACTGCTATTGCATTCTCACTCTTTTACACGTATTCAGAGTGATAAACGGTATTGAAGAAATAAATGCTATAGACTTAGTAAGATTAGCTCCAAGTATTCAGTGACCAGTAATGTATGTGACCACCAAGAACTAGGGTAAAACTCAGGATTTGATTTTTATTTAAATTTAGGAAAAGAGCACAATTTTCTAGCTAGGCTTTGAGCTTCAATGGGTGGTATATTTCCCTCTTAATTCCAAAACCACAAATGTTAAATTACTTGGTTAAAAATGGAGATCCTTCTGACTCATATTGCTGTAGCTTTAAGAAAAAATTCTAAAATAATGTGTGAGCTGGCAACAGTCCACTTTAGGACATAAAATGAGAAAGGATTTACTGTCCAATATGTTACAGTAGTCTCAAAACATTAATTTTCACCTTTGGAAAAAGACTTGAGCTTTCATGTTTCATCAGGTATTGAAAAAATTCAGAGGAGAGGGACATCAAAGAGCATATTAGTGCCACAGTTCAGGTAAATCAGCATATTTGTTGATCTCTTGTTTAGTGATTCTGCTTGTAAACAGTTCACAAGAGCTCTTTTATGCACCTTTCTAGCAGGTGCATCCCTTTCTTGTTTAATGGATTCAAGGCAGATTGTGGTTGAGCAGCCTTGCATTTCTAAGTTTTTTTTTGATTTGTGAGGACTTCAATGAACTGCACCTAGCAGGAACACAGTCAGCTGTAACATGTGGCTGTTCAGGGATTCCATTATTCCTCAGGGAGTCTGTGGCATTCTTGCTGTGGACCATGTTTGAAGCCTGAGTGAACCCTCATGTTTGTAGCTGCTGAGTTAAAGAAGTTTCTGCTGATTGATAGCAAGGAGAATTGGTAAGCATCTTCTGTATCTGAAGCTGAAAAGAGCAATACCATTACCACCCTAACTGTGCAAAGTTAGTAGCTCTGAATTGACTGATTTGCAGAAAAATTCATTTCTTCCTTTCTTGTACTTTCTATAAAATAGTACAAGTAAGTGCATGGACCATAAAATGGAATTATTCACAGGGTTACTATTTTGTCATGGTTGGTTACTGGGAAGGAAAAATTGCAATGAACTTGCCTTTTTGTTAGTTTTGTTATTGTTGTTGGCTTTTGGTTTTAAGTCTCTAGTTAGAGGTTTTACAATTTTCTTGTAAAATAACTTGCATGTAGATTCATAATATTTAACTCTGAGTGTGAAAGATTCTTAATCCAACAGAATGACTGCTGCAGCTGCATTCCCCTTCCCTGAGAGGGCGTGGGGTTAACTTGTTAGTGCCAATTCAGCTTGTCACTTGAAGGCATTTTGCAAAATTGGTTATTCTCTTAATATCCTCAGCACACATGATGTAAATGCCCTGGACAATTTAATATATTGATTCGTCATTCTGCTGAGCTCTATTGTCTTCTGGAAATTTTTGATAGTACAACCTGGGCATGTATTGAAAGAAAACTTAATTGACTTTATACAATTTCTAGCACAGGCAGTGAAATACAGGCAAGCAACCTATTATTAGTGCATTCTACCCAAGCATCAGAGTCCTAAGATATGGGAACGTGTGTACTGTTAAATTAGTATCGACAGAGTTCTTGCCCCAGCCCTCCCAGTGCTCCTTGATTACTTACTTTCTTCCTGGCTCTGTTTTGGACTGTTCCACTTAGTTCTGTTGCAGATAACTCAGTGGTGCAGTGGGCTCATCCTGCACAGTGTGGATGGAAGTCAGAAAGTGCTTTTGTCTTTGTTCATACTATATTTAGCTGTTTATTTATAGCCAGTGTCCCAAGAATTGACTCTAGGTAACTATTAGGATGGAGCTAAATTCCCTGCTGATTGCTACAGCTTCCCTAAAGAAGCTAGCACAAAACAAACAAACAAACTAACAAAAAACAGTGGTACAATAGCATCAAAACCAAACAAAAACAGTTCTGTGTTCTTAAAAAGAAAAAGAAAGTAGAAAAGTAAGAATCTCTGTAAAAGTGCTGGTTCATGACACCTTTTTAGAAAATATGAATTAATTGCTTTTGTGGCATGTGTATTAAAAATGTGTCCTGAATTATTAAGAAATTCGCATGACCCAGTTAACCCAAATTCACTTTACAATTGGATGGATTCATAGAACAGTGCTAAATTTAAAATCTAACTCTGCTTCTCGGTTTGTTTGTTTGTCTCTAAATAGCCCTTCAGTGAAGGAAACTGCAATTAATCTGTTAAACTTTGATTTTTTTTTATGAGGTTAGTTTGCTGCTTGTAATCCTAAAGTCATATTAACCTATAATCTTTCAATATTAAAATGCTGTTTTATTTAAATAGGTCTATAGGAAAGTAAGTACCTGGCAGTCACAAAGAAATTTGCTTAGAAGTGGGTTTCTTCCTGATGTGTTTCCCAGCAAGAAGCAACTTCTCTTATTTCTCAACTGTATCGTTGTCACTATGTTAACAAATTAAAAAAAGTGAATACTTAGCTGCTAGGCTTCATTAGAAGGTCAACCAATGTGATATGCTTCTATTTTTGGCATAAAATGTTTTTGTTTTTGTTTTTTTGTTTTTTTTTTTTTTTTTTTTTTTCACATTGAAAAGCAAGCTTAGGTAGTCTTCAATGCTAGCTAAATTGAGGATCATAAGCCTCAAATGCTAGCCAAACTGGGGGTTGTGAGCTTTGGTCAGGGTCCGATGCACAGTGTATGAATACTGTATGGAGATTGAGACATTGAGATTGGGAAAGTGGCCAGTGATTGCTGGATACAGCAAACAGGATCTTTTAACTCACTACCCAATGCAGTCCCTTGTGGAGTGAGGGGTTTTGGAATCTCTGTCCTTGGGCTACGGGGGATTCCGTGAGCTCCTTGTGCTCATGCACTGGATGCAGGCATGCCCTGCAATAGTAATCTTCATGTGTATGTAGCTGCAGCCTGGCTCATGCAGCCAAACCAGTACACTGAGGCAACAGCCCTGAAAGCTTTCTTCCTGCAGGGTTTATGTGGAAGGTTTTGCTTGTTGTAAATCTGCTGGTTTTGTAACATCAGAGACAAAATCAGTTTATGAATAGCATGCAAATTATGTCATACAAAAGTGACTGGTAACCAGATGATTCACTGGAAATGGATTTGTAGTTTTAGTGTTTGTCTATTTTTTCTTCCAGCTGAGCTGAGAAAGGGTTTATTGTAGGAGTCTGAGAATTGCTCACATCTGAGAGGTTTTGGATCATGTCTGCTATTCCTAAGTACATGACAGCACTGGAACAGGAGATCAGGCATTCCACCTCCCAAGAGCTGTTCATATTTCTGTTACTGCCTCCCTGTAGTTGTGGCCCACTCATTTAACGTCATTTTTCCCTATGATTAGAGCAAGAATGAACATTACTGGCTGCAGACTCACTGGAGAAAAGGAGGGAAGGAGAAAAGGTAGGTAATTTTTCTGTTTACCATTTCTCAGCCACACTGCTGGAAATGTAGAGAAGTCCAGCTAAAGATCTGCTTTCTGCTGCTCCTCACCTTAGAGAAGATGGGGTTATGCATAGGCTTTTATGCAAGTCTCTCCCAGTGGCAACTCCCCATGTAGCTCCACTGCTCCCCTAGTCCTATGCTGTCCTGATAATCTTCAGTGCCAGAACAGAGCAGTGATCTCTTCCTAGCTGCAGTTTTCTGCCGCCTTCTTGCTCTGGTTAGTGCCACTTTAGGTGGTGGCATGTGACTTGTTCAGTTTGGAAACCAGAGATTCCTGAAGAGTGGCAGAGCAAGCTGAAGGAAGGAAAATAAAGTTAAGTTCTCTCTAGCACTGATGACATTACTTAACAGCAGTCCTGTGGGTACAGCCTGTGTATCCACTATGAGCTGTTGCAACAGATCAATCTCTTCTGCGTTCCAGTGAACACTGAACATTGCTATCACAGGTTAACAGCTGTAGTGGAGCTGGATACTGAGACTTAAGAACAGTTGAGGTCAAAGCTTTTGCCCTTCTTGATTATCTCTCTCATTCACATGCTCCCTTATCACTGTTGTGTTCACTAGGTCTCATTTTTTGTTCTGTATGGGGAGAATGTTGTTGATCTGGGAAGGCTGGACAAAAAGTCATGTTGCTTCACACTGTGCTGTTGCTTGCAGGTGTCAGTCTTAGCTGCTACTGGCCAACACCCCTGGGTCTCCCCCAGCATTCATATCCACTCAGCTCTTTGATGTCCCAGATCTTCCCCCACTTCTATGATCTTTCCTCCAGCTGGAATCTTCACCTTCCTATTTCCAGGCCCATTTCTTCTTTCCAACGCCACTGTTTCTCTGTGCAGCATCTCTTGTTGGTCTCCTTTCTGAAACCATAACCCCCTGATTTTGCCAACACTAATAGTATATGTGAAGAAGCATAACGTGTGATCAGCCTTCTAATTGGTGCTCCTGTCTTATGTCTCTTCCTTAATTGAAAGACATTCTACTTTTGTTTAGTCCAGGTGTCTTCAAAATTTACAGCCTGACTACTTCTATTGCAACTAGCAAATAGCAGGCTTCTGCTGGAGAGTTCAAAAGTTCATTTTTGGATGTTCACCCACCTACCCACCCATATAGACCCAACTGTTTGCTGCCTGCTAGCTTAAATTTTGAATGCTTTTAAAAAAACAAACCAAAACAAACAAACAAAAAAACCTATGACAACTATTCACTTAGTTCTGTATCCTTACCTCCTCATAAATTAAGTAAAGGTAAGGGAAAGTGAACCTTCAAAGTTTGTGAAGGTGTACAGGGAGAATGATGGATAGATCACAGATTCTTCATTAATGTTACCCAGGCTGGCATGTGCACATTACATCAAACAATGCAATGAACTGCAGAGAAATTCCCTTCCTCCACATCACAACTGACATGTCCTAGCTAACATCTGCATATTTTAGAGAGATGGTAGTAAATGTAAAGAACCCAAATTGGTAACAGTTTTCATTTAGTATCAGCTATCTGGAGCTGGTTTTCACTTTCTGCACTTTGGATTTTTCCCATTGTGTCCATGACGATTGAACCCTCTAATATGAAAAAAGTTTCCTCTGTCAGTTCGATTTGGCAGCTGCAGCCTGTTTTAGTAATGTACATTGTCAGAATGCTCAGGTATTTTATTTCTGCTGTGGAGGAAAGTGTGGCATGAGTGAGAAATTGAATCAGAAAAATAATTTATTTCTTCTTTACTCTTGCTAGGTTGGTGGTTTGTTCAGATTTTTTTTTGTTCTGTTGGTGAAAAAAGCACGCATTCCAGAAATGATATCAATGTTTGTAGGGCTTAGGCTGGCTTCTGGCAGTGACTGCAGTGAAAGAAGTAATGCTTCTGAAGGAAGAGGAAAACCCACAGAACGAACCATATATAAAACCTTAGTTACTACTGTTGTAAGCCACTGACGTATTTAGCTGCTGAATCTGAAATTAAATATGAGTGGCATGCTACATGAGGAACAGAGAACTATACCATTATCTCTTAACCATAATTGTAATTTACACACAAACAATTGGCTTTAATGTGGTGATGTGGTAAAACACAACTTCATTTTTGGCTTAGCCTGTGGATAGCTTATGCTGACTTATATGTCACCAAGGTGGCTCAGCAACGATCGCTCTGTATTAATGTCAATCACATTTTTTAGGCCAGAGGTTGTTTTGCATAGAGAGGTATTCTGCAGTTTTCCACCTCTGGTTATGTAACTGGTCAGTCTTACAAAGACTGGTAATAATCTTTCCATCTCATTTTAAAGTACTTCTTTTCTTTCAGCAAAGGCTACAACCAAACCCTATGGGTTTGGCTGCTTGCTCTGACCTTTTGTATTTCTTCAGATAGGCAAGAGATGAAAATATATGCCTTATTTCCAGCACTTCTGTATGAAATACATTACAAATCCTTTCTTTGACTTCAGTGTCATTGCAGTAGTAGAGATCCTATGGGGACATTCATGGAAATGCTCCATTGTGCTCTGGGCAGATGGTATGGGTGTATGTAGGAAAAACTAGTTCCTGTCCCTGTTTAGCACCTGCTGCACCCTGAGAATAATGGCTTCTTTTGAAGTAATTGGAAGGAATGACTTTATCAACCAGCTTTTTGAATTGCATTTTGCTCCTCATAAACTCCTGTCAGAGAACATGCAGAGTAAGTAATTAGAATCTCTGCTTTGTAGCATGTTCCTTAAAGATGCTTTTATAATTAAGATGACACATGGTGATTTGTGGCAATTAGTGTGTATAAGAGGCCATAGATATTCCACTGACCTTCAAAACATAGTTCTAGCATGAAAGAAAGAAAGAAAAACAAAACAAAACAAAACAAAAATAAACACTGAAATTTTCTCAGTTTGGGCAGTCAGGACCAGCAATTAGCACTGCAGGAGGTGTTGTTTTTTAATTCAGGGTAACAGCAATGGCCTGATCTTTAATGACAATGAGTGTTTGTGAGAATTCATGTTTCTGAAGCATTTTGACTACATGCATGCCATAGGTACTTAAGAAGATAGGAATATCTGAAATTCAGAACATTCAGGCAGTTCCTCAGCCAAGAGTAGGGCTGGATTGTGAATGCCCATGTTTCTCAGACTCTCTGCATTAGTTTCAGAGAACTTTGGATCAATCTTTTCCACACCATTTTGACACAGATGTTGTTCTATCCAGCAGCATTGCACAGCCTACTCTACCTAGATGTGTCTCCTTCTGTGACAATCCATATGCATAGGTGACTTAGAGAATAATCAGGTTCCTTGATGGTAGCTTGCTATATTAGAGTGCACTTTTAACTGCTGCTACAGTGATGGTCAAACTGCAAATTTCTTAACCAGTTTTTTACTGGGAGCTTACTTCTGCAGGTGCCATTATTGCCATGTGTTTTGATCCTCATTCCTTTCTTACCTGGCAGAGTTGAGGGAGTGAGGAGGGGGGGGGAAGATACAGTGAAGTTTGCAATGATAGTACAATAAATGTGATATATTTTGTATTCCTTACTATGCAACCTGCTTTGTATAGACGGAAACAGTAGTCTTGCCTATATTACACATTTATTTTAGAGCATATACACAAAATATCTGCTTTGAAATTCTAAGGAAGAATGGTAGATCTTATCCTTGTTTTAAACAAAGTAGCAGTAGTAGTCCCCATCCAAAGAACAATTTGACAGTTGTCCTGATAGTTATGCTGGTAGTAATGGAAATTGTGGCAAGTCTCAGAATAAAATCTGGGAGCCTGTGACCATAACTTGGTTTTCTGCATAAGGCAAGATCATGTATCTTAGCTCTTTCAGCCTGGCATCGCTTGCGTTATATATTTTGCAGAAAATTCTGGAGAAAGTCAAATGGTGTGGCAGGTTTGGCTATAGTGGGAATCTGAATTAAATGCTAATAAGTAGGATAGCATAATATTTTCATCTTAGTATGTTCTATATTTTTTGAAAATTTGGGTAAGTGATCAACATAAACCCATCAGTGAAGTACTGAGACTTCATCACAGCAGCAGCTGTTTTATTTGAATTGATTCCCAGCTTCCACACTAGGCAGCTTATTTCTGTCCAGTTTACATGGGATATCTCCTGGTAGAAGCACGTTTTATGGGATTCACACTGCGTTTTCAAGCACATTTTAGGCTGAAGAGCTGCTTGTGTGGAGAAACTAGTACTTCATCAATGACTCTGTAAATCTCCTCTGGACATTTCTTACTCTCAGTTCAGTGGTCTTGCTGCTAAGTGCCAACAGGCAGCAGTAAAGACAGCTTGAAAGTGTATTAGCTCCTTGAATACTTTATTGATTCTACAGGGACACCAACCACCAGGCTCTGTTGTGGCTCCTTTCAGTTCATCCTTGTTTTTTGCACAAGTGTTCAGCTTAGAGAAGACGCTCCTTTCTCTCCATTGTTCATATTAACAGGATGCTGTGAACACATTTTGGGATGCTTGGGTCAGGAGCTTTAGTTCAAACTTGTTATGAAACAAATTCTAAACTCCGTTATGCAATCTTTATTTATTTATTTATTTATGAAAGTGGTACTGCTCTGAGCCAGTAGTTAAAGATAGCTTATTTGGGATGCCTTCAAGTTTGTCAGTTTACAGGCTTATCAGCTACTTTAGTATTTACTTCTGTTGGATATATATCTAAATGCTACTGTAAAAAAGAAATAAATGTCAAACAGCTCCTATTTAATTTTGCTTGGATGGTTTCCACCCTTGACTGTATCACAGAGCTGATTCAGTTGAGGAGGGTTACCTAAGATTCATTTTGAAAGCTTTATGGAAATCAGACTTTGGAAGCATTTCCCCTGGTGAGATAAATATACCACTTATACTGCTTTTGCAGAAACAACATTTGGTCTAACAGACCTCTTTTTGTCTGCTGGAGAAAAACAGTCTTGGAGCTGCAGCACCAGAGGAAGTGATAAACTAAGAAGGTCAGCAAAGTAAGCTGTTGTCTTGAATGTTGCTTTGGTACCTGAGAAGAAGATGAGGGTGTGCAGAGGACAGGAGGCAGGAATAGGGTAGGAGGCAGAAGAGGGTGAAAGGTGTGAAGGAGAAGACAACCCCTTTAAGAAGTACAGGCTGAGGCATGATCTTGCTGAAACCTATGGCTCTGTATACAAGGACCCTATGTGCAGTCGTATCTCCTGCTGAGTGGAGAGGCCTACCTCCACCTGAGCTGTTTCTGAACAATGAACGCCTGGTGTCAGCAGTAAGCTATGAAGCACTGGCTCCACTTGTGTTTGACATCCAGGTTAACACATGGTCATTTCATTGTGAAACTGCTCCTTGTCCAGACAACAATGAATTATGACCAATAATATACATTTTTTGCTCCTTTTTGCCAGGACTGGGTCATTTGTTACTGCTGCTGCCAGTTGTGCAGACATCTTCCTGGCAGCTAAGCGTCTCAGAAACTTTGCCCAGATTTCCAGCCATTTTGTAGAAGAAACATGGTTTTACTTTAACTTTGCAGTGTTTTCCTTTCAAATGAGGATGTAATTTAAAAGCACAACCAGTAGCTTTCCAGTCTTTACAGCTGTGAATACCAGACTGGTATTGGGCTAAGTTAGTGTTCCTGGTACCATTGCCCAGCTCAAGGCTTTGAAATCAAGGGCTGTATTAAGAACTGAAAAGATATTTTAGAAGACATTGGAGGATGTAACATTTCAGGACTGATTAAATAGAAAATATACTGCAAAAGCTAAAGGAGTACAAGATAGGAAAGCTTCTAATCAGGTGGAAATAAAGGAGATACAAAAGTTCACATAGTTCAGACAGTCCATATGTGTGCTTTCTTACTTATGAGTTTGGTTTTAACAATTCCTTATTATGGGTTTAGCCTTAATCTTTAGCTTTCCTTTTGAGACCCTATTTCTGGTCTGAACTGCTTCAAATCTGCACTCAAATCAAAGAGGAGGACAATGTGCACTCTGCTTTTACACAAGCCTTCTCTTTGGTTAATCATTTCTGTGTAAGGGGAGAGGGGAAAAGCAGATTTGTTTTGTGTTTTCATGGACACCACATTCATAAAATAAGACTTAACTATTTAGGACTCTGTGGTGGAAGCACTTAGACTTTAACTCCAGTAATGCTTCATTAAGGGTAAAGAAATCAACATTCAGTTTAATGGAGAAATCTTATTCTCTCTGTGCTTTGATTACTTATTTCTAAAAGAGGCATATTAGTAGTTTCTATCACACTGGGAAGCACTAAAGTAGTGCCCAACAGTTCATGGCACCCAGATGCCTCAAGCATGGGAGCAACAAAAACACCAATGACAGTAGGCTAGAGTTAATGCTGAGAATAGTCAGCTTTTTGGCTCTGCTCCCACTCTGTGTTTGTTGGAATATATTGTATGGTGCTGCACCCAGCCTAGTCCTTTTCTGGGACAAGGTTAATTGTGAAGATACTACAGACCACGTCTGGCTTGTATGTAATTACATGCTGACTTGGAAAGAAAAGATTGGATTTCTCCTTAAAGGGAATCCTCAGTTGTAGGAGCACAGAAATAAACCTGCTGCTATTCAGGCTGAAATTATAGCTGCCATATGTTAGAAAGGAAACCTATCTTCTCTCCACAGTGGCTGGGAAAAGGAGTGGGAATTCTCTTAGATCAGGGCTGTTCTTCTCAACCACCTGGCAGAGGTGATGACTAAGACAAAATTGCCTGAGAACAGTGAAGAGAGGACTGAGGTGGCCTTGAAGTGTGGGCCTTCACATAGTGGGATGAAGCTGAAGAAAAGGAGAACATAGACTGGCTGTCAAGAAACAGATTTCAAACAAACTGTGGAAATATTTCTTGCTTGAGAAAATTAATGATGGAGCTTGCTGCTCCCTGTTTTATGGAGGCAGGAAATTGGTGTCGTCTATGGATATGAGTCAGGGGTAGTTTATTTGCTCAACAATATTTCATTAGCCTGTGCTTAAAAAGTAAAAAATGTAGGTTTTATATAACTTCTGCCTCCTCCTCCTATAGATGTTATTTCAGAAATGCCCAGAGTCTAGGGTGCAAGGGGAATAAAAATGATCTTAAATGAATAAAAATGACCTTAAATGACTATTTTACATCAATATTTCCATAGGTGTTATGAAGGTCATTGGAAGTCATATGGCTCCTGAGGCAGGATTGCTGACTGAGCACTTGCCCCTCCATATCCATATCCCTCAACCTGTCTTACATGCGCAGTGGAGCAAATTTGAGGGGAGGAATGGAGGAAGATGCTGCTTTTTCTGGCCTGGGATGACTACTGCCTGTGTGCTAAGTTTTCTCCTTCTGCACAGCAGCTGGAATGGCTTCTGGTTTTCTTTCATCCCTGCCCAGCTGGGATTCTTCAGCATCACCCATGGGATGGTATGAGTGTATTTACCACACAAGCATAGAACCACAGAGAATTTTCCCTCTTTAGCTTGACTTGAGCTGTTGAGGCATGAGAGATTTGCTGGAGAACATTTGGCTATATGTTTTCCTCTTAGTGTTTCTTTAACAACTTGAGAATGACCCAGTGTCAGGACGCACAGGGACAGAAGTTATTCTATATCCTCTGGGCTGCAATGTTAGTGTTGAATTAACAAAGTTTGGCTTTGTGCATAACTACATAGAGCAATTACATGCTTCTACCTCTGCATGATTCCTCCATCTGTTGTAACTGCCACAGTTTATAAATAAATAAATAAATAAAGGCTTATATTGCTGTGAAACTCTTCTTTGATACAGATATAGATTGAGCATTGGAGAGCTTCTGTAAAAAGCTGTTTGTGGTTTTTATTATTATTATTATTATTTTTTCCAAACCACAGCCTAGCTGACTTCCCAGTAATTCCTTTTTTTTTTTTTTTCCCAAAAACTATTAAAAATACTACAAATACAAAGGTACTTCAATCTTCATGAAAACGATGTATATGAAAAAATTACCTGCATTAGACTTGTCTGTCTTTTGTCTGTGAGGAATGGAAACTTTTCCTGTTATTCCTTCTCTATTTGCGTGTGTGTGAATAAATTCATATTTGTATTTATGCATTTATATATATGAATATAGAAAATTATATGTATGTAAAAGCACTATGTAAAGCACTTGAATGTCACTATTACTCAGAAATGCTCTCATCTCTGTCTTTCCATTGTTTAGTTCTGTAACATTTTCTCCCCACAGTCTGCCTTCTGAAATGGGAGTGCATTGGGATCCACTTTGTTGATTTATCTGTAGTTATCTCTTTAGACATTCGTAATTTACTCCCCAAACATTGGAAGAGTGCAATTAAATTATAGAACTGCAGAGCATTACTGGCCAGAAGCCAAACTGTACTTCAGGGGAATTCATCACAACTTATAAGGTAAAGGAGGGCTGGTCCAATCCACAGCTGGATGTTAAAACCTCTGAGGAACACCCAGGTGCTGCGGAAAGTGGGTCTGATGATTTAACACCTGTCTTTCTATGTGCAGAGCTGTGTCTGCTTGGTGTGCTACTGACGCTGTTTCTAAGTAAACATTAAACTGAGGTTTTTCTGACATTGGTAACTCACTGTCTTCCAGCTTTGGTTAGATGAAGACAAGCCACAGTCAAAACCTCTGAAGCAAAATAAATAGAAGTGTATATTTTCTAAGAGGCTGCCTGCAATATAGTAAGACATTCAGTCCTTCCTTAATGTTAAGGATGCAGAATAAGGAAAACAAAGCTACACAGTTATATAGCTACATCCACAATATTGATCTCTCAGGGTAGTTATTTGGAGCCTGCACTGCCGTCAGGTTCTGATCAGATACTTCCACTGGGGCACTAATTATATATGTGCTTTGCACCAAGTTCACCAGTTAGTCCCTTCTGATATCCTCATTTACTCTCTAGCATTTATCATGCTTCACTGAAACAGCTTCACAAAAGCAAGTGGGGAAATTTGTATGTATGAGAGAGTGTTTTGATAGCAAAAGATTGATGAGCCTGACTTCTTATTTTGTAGATGTGTGGCAACCCTTCATTTCATTGGGTTTGTCACTGTTTTGCAGCTCTCCAGAGAACTTTGCTGAGTGCCTTGTTAGATCGTCTTAGCAGAATTACTTTCTGGGGTCTTCATAGAGTAGAAACTGTGGGGTAACATGTGCCTGTTGAAAGAGTGAGATGTAGTACACCGCAGATGTGCAGCATGAATTGTACATGTTTAAAGGAAAAGCCTGGCAAGGCAGCCACCCTTCCTGAGGCTGCCAAGAGAAAACATCAGACTGCACTTTGACCAGTCATCTACACCCCTCATCTCAATCACTAGCTCTCTGCTTTTGAGATCAGTCGATAAAACAGCTTCTACTCTAATTTCTCCATCACGAGGTGAGTGCTGCCTCAAGCAGCAGAGCACCAGTGACAGGAGCTTCATCCATTTTCTTCACTGGCTTATCTTATTCACACACTGACTAGAACATGACTTATGTTACCATTTGGAAACTGGAGAGATGATAACTCCCAGTGCCTCTCACTGTCATTAAATCCTTCCTATTCCTCTCACAAAGTAAGTCTGATGTGGGCTATCTTCTCATTTCTCCATTTCTGACTCTGTGGCTGGAGCAAATGTTTTTCCTTCTGGTGCCATCTAAGTACACACAGTCCAGCTCAATTTTCAATACAGAGTTAAATCAATTCAGTTGTGTGGAGATGTATTTTGTACCTTTATTTGATTTGCTTTATCCTCTGTTTGCATCTTTTTCTTTTAAATAGCAAGAGGCCATGACAAGCTTAGGTTATGGCCTGCTGCTCAGCTGGAACTATCTCAGCTTATTTTTTTTCTGCTGCCCTCACTTAATCTGATTTGTGGAGTTCAGAATAAGTTGACCTTGTTGGTTGCAACTTGAGATAAATGGCTCTCGCTCCCAACTGTGGAATAAATTCTCTTTGTGACCCCCCTCATACCCTTTGATTGCTCTCTGAAATGCACATAGGTCTAATTCCCTTATCTGGTTCATCATACAGTGACCATGATATTTGCTGTATTCTTAGAAAAATGGGAGACTTAGTCACACTTTTGTGTATTATAATGTAGGCTGTGAACTGAGTTGGTTAAATCCAACCAAAAATCTGTACTGAACTTGTCCATAGTGCCCTTGAAAACATCTAATCTGGCTTGCCACCATGCTCTGAAACAGACTACCTGCAGTCTCATGGAAGACCTCAATCTTGCTGAATTTCACTGCCAGAATCACAGAATCACATAATCACAGAATTGAAGGGGTTGGAAGGGACCTCGAAAGACCACTGGGTCCAACCTCCCTGCCAAAGCAGATTCCTTAGAGCAGGCTGCACAGGTAGGTGTCCAGACAGGCCTTGAATGTCTCCAGAGAAGAAGACTCCACAACCTCCCTAGGCAGCCTGTTCCAGTGCTCCAGCACCCTCACCGTGAAGAAGTTCTTTCGCATGGCGGTGTGGAACTTCCTGTGCTCTATCTCGTGGCCATTACTCCTTGTCCTGTCCCTGCAAACCACTGAAAAGAGGTTGGCCAAATCCCTCTGTCCCCCACCCCTCAGGTATTTATACACATTGATGAGATCCCCTCTCAGTCTTCTTTTCTCCAGGCTGAACAGACCCAGGTCTCTCAGTCTTTCCTCATAAGGAAGATGCTCCAGGCCCTGTATCATCTTTGTGGCCCTCCGCTGGACTCTCTCCAGGAGATCCCTGTCTTTTTTGTACTGGGGAGCCCAGAACTGGACACAGTAGTCCAGGTGAGGCCTGACCAGGGCAGAGTAGAGGGGGAGGATCACCTCCCTTGACCTGCTGGCCACGCTCCTTTTAATGCACACCAGTTTCCCATTGGCCCTCTTGGCCATGAGGGAATGCTGCTGCCTCATGGTCAGCCTGTCATCCACCAGGACCCCCAGGTCCTTCTCCTCAGAGCTCCTCTCCAGCATGTCATCCCCCAGCCTGTACAGATACAGGTGCATGTACAGCTGTGTTACAAACAAGAAAGCCTATCCAGGGGAAAGAGATTACAGTCATAAAGTTGGGGTTTCAGAAAAGTAGTAGGAATGGCAACAGAATGTAAATGGAATTTAATAGTAAGCATTTCTTTGCTCCATATGTAGTATTCCCGGCAGTAGATTATCCAGATCCTTTCCTCTTTCACTGGGAAAGGTGTCCCACTAGTAGCAGTCCTTTGCAGTGCGTTACCTCACTCATTAATCCAGCCTTACTTGGGATGTGGATTAAAAGGATACCATTGATCTCAGATTTATTTGAAATTTGGTCTCTGTTCTCTGGGAATCCCTTTTTTTTGGCTTGGCCTGTAAATTCCCCCATCCAAGTCTTTCCTCCTGAAGTTATATGCCTGTTTAGAAAGGAGTGCCAGTTTCACGGAATGTAACAGAGGGTTCTATAAGTGCATTTTCCTTGGTAGGGTGGTAAGAGGACTGAAATTCACATTAAAAAAAAAAAAAAAAAAAAAAAAAAAAAAAAAAAGGTAAGTGTTATTAAAGAATTTTTGGAGTTAGTTGCACGTTTTTATGTTGTACAGAGGGTGTGGATCTCAGACACGTACCTGTGTTCAGCATTGCCTCTGGGCTGCTACATGTGGGCCTGTTCACTTGGCTGGAGGGGGTTTTGGATTGTAAAAATCTTTATTCCAGCTTGGATTTTGTACAAGTATTGAGCTTCTGCCTCTTGTTTTTACCATAGTAGTGTTTAGGTGTTTGAGGCACCCTTGCAGGAACTTACTTGAGCCTTGGTCTATGGTTTAATTTGAACTCAATAACTTTATTCACACCTTGTCATGTTTATTATTATTATTTATTTTCTACTGACATATGATTTCCTTGATTGTTTTTCCTCCCCTGATTAAGTTGTACATATTCTGTGCTCTTTGGTACTGATTCCTTTGAGTATAGAAGCCTGTGGTTCCCTACATAAGACACCATAAAGTTTTCTAGCCTGTTACAGGACCAAGTGCTGTGTAGATGCTTGTATATTACCATTTTGGATACTAATAAAAATAGCATCTTCACTTCTTTCTTTAAAGAGAACCATCTCTGTTATTCCTAGCAAGACGTGTGAACCTTCAGTAATTCTCAGTTCTTTGGCGTTTGTCTGTGACCAGACTGAAAAATTGATGTCACTGGGCTTTGGACCATTCCATAACAGGGGGAAGTGTCTTCTGTGCACTCCAGAGTTTGCCAACATCAGTGAGAGGAACATCTGTTCTGCAGGGTTTTGACGACTGGCCACCTCTTGGTTGGGAACACCACGCCACAAGGTGGTAGTGCTGCTCAGGTGACAGTCTTTGGTGAGGGCTTTCCCAGAAGGAAAGAAGCAAGTTTAAATTCACAAGCAATTTTCAGCTGTAAACTGATCTGAAAAAGTCAAGTAATGTAATCTCGTCTTCTCATTTGATTAACTGTGGAAATTATGCTACGGGAAAAACACTTAAAGGTGTACTTGGGGGTCTATGAACTTTATGCCACGATTATGTATTTGTATTTAATGACTTTTTTGAACTGAGTGTACTCTTTTTAATATAGCACAAATGTACTGTGCCTCAGAAAGATGAAGATATATTTTTTTTCAGTTTTGCATTTCAGAAACCCAATGAAATTTTGCAGTGATGTCTTTAACCTTCAAAACATATAACTAGTGAAATGTAGGCAGATATGTCTGTGAGTTTGTTTCTTCAAGTACATAACACAAGAAACAAATGATACAGAATATTACTGTGTCCCACAATTTTATTTTATGACTTTTTCTGGGTTATTTTTTATATCCAGGAGATATATAGGCAAGAATTCAAATATTTGTTCAGGGAATCTCAGTGAACTATCTAAAGTGAAGGGTGATCTTTCCTCTGTTTCCATGTTCTCCAATAAGCTGTTTCACATATTTCAGATTACATAAAAATGGAAAAATTCTCTTTTTTGGGGTTGTTTTATTGACTTCTTTGGGTGCATACCAGAGACAGATTGTTCCAAACTATTCTTTACTGAGAACCAGTTCTGAAAGCACTCAGCAAAAGGGCATGTGCATGGGTTTTCTGCATTATTATTTTTAATTAATCTTGCAGGGGGAAAAGACCACTGTACTTTGTACAGTACTTTTTAGATCTTTTGGGAAAAAAAAAAAAAAAAAAAAGTCATCTTCAGGCTTGTGAGAGTTTATCAAGAATTGTCATTTTTCTTTTTTCCTTTCCAGCCACTGTCGAGAATCATTGTCTGTTTCCTTCACCATTCCCTCTGCATTCAGTCCACCTGTGCAGTGCTCCATTATTTCTTTGAATATAGTGAAATTTATTTTCTTAATCCATTTTGATATCCTATTTTCACAAGGTAGGAGGATTTTAATTTATATAGTCTGCTGAGCTCCGTTGTGTTTCCCTACGTCTTCTTCTTTGCAAGCAGGCTATTTAGCCACCTTCCTCCTTGTTGTGATTCATTCTTCTCTGGTGACAGCAGTTGTTTCCCAGAAGGCAGCTGTGGAGATTCATGATTCAAAGACAGTAAGGGAATCTCTGGGGCAGCCAGCAAAGTCTCTGCAACTGAGGTCCCAAAGGGAAAGCCATTTCAGGTTGTTCCCACAATCCAGCAAAAACACTTTCTCTTGGCTAATTATTTTCTTCAGGGCTTGCCTTCTCTGCTCTTCTTCAAAAGCCTTTTTTCTTAAAATCGGGAACTGTTGAACCTAATCCCTCCATCAAGATTCTTTTATCTCTCTGTGTTATTTTATTCTACTTCAGCAGTATAAATTAATTTTCAGACTTGCTCAAACAGCTCGTGAAAGGGGTTGCTTAGGCTGAGTATGGAAATTTTCTGACCTGGACTTTGAACTCTGCTTAGTTTACATGTTTGCTGGCATGTGAATCTAGAAATCAGTATAGCTCAACCTGGGTCTTGCTACACAATTTAGGTCTGAAAAGGATCCAAATTAAAGATGTTCAGACCTAGTGTTTCAAATCATCTCATGGGAGATACATGTTCCAGCTGTGAAATTTGGAACTTTGTTTGTATTCCATTTTCTTTCCACAGTTTTGAACCTTTCTCTAATGATAATAAAATTCAAGCAAAAAGACACAGGAACAGAAACATCATTACCTCTATATTCTTTCTCTCTCTCTCTCTATTTTTTTTTTTTTAATTCTGACACCTTGCTACCAGATAGACACAAGCACACTCAGTACATAATCCTTGCACTGATGGAAAGCTGAAACTCATGAAGTCACTAACAAATGCGTTGTCCAATAATATGTTTCTGGTCAAATTCTGCATGTCCAGCATTGTGGGTCTCACTGTAGTTTCACTGAGGAGAATGCTGGCCCCAGAGATTTTGTTCAATGCTGATTTGAAATTCAAAAGCTATAACTGATTGTCAGCATCTTCTTCAAGCTTCAGTTCTACCTGCTGCTTCCTTTAAAACTATTCAAGACAGGACTTCTTGTAAATTCTGTTTTATCATACATCAAAGCATTAGCCATGCTACTCTACTATTTTAAAAGATGAAATCAGAGTAAAATTATCTATGAGAAAATTCTGGGGAAAAAAATGCCAAGTTCATAAAGATACACATGTGTAAGTATCTTAAATTCAGACTATTCTGTTCAATTTACAGTGAAATTATAAAAAGAAAATTGTTTGGAAATATATCTGCAAAAAAAGACCTCTCAGGTAAAAGCAAATTTTGAAATTCTAAACATTCGCCACTCTTCCAGTTATAATCCACCATTTCTCTTTGGTCTATTTCTTATCTTTGATGATTTGCTCTCATCAATGCCACTAACTGGTCATCAAACACATTTCATATGTGAACCTCAGAAAAAGGAATATGTCATTTGCCCCATTTAAGAATAAAAACCAGTCTTAGAGAGAGCTGAAGTGACTTTACTGAAGTCACATAGTAGGAAGAAGACTCAAGGACTCCTGCCTTTAGACTCGCCAGAATCTATAAACAGCAAAACAGCAACAAATTGGGGTTTGTCTTCCCCCTCACCCCATTGCCGCCCTCCCTCCCCTCTCTAGTTAGTTACTTCGTATTAGAGATCTAAAACTTTAACTGAATCTTCAAATTTAGAATAGAAGAGAAATGTGGGAGGAAAAGTGAGGGTGGAAACCATGTCCATGATACAGTTTTCTGTGGGAATTAATGGGTTAAGGAAGCAATACTTGACCTTGAAGTGTAAGAGGAGGGGACTGTGTTTATCTTTCTTTAATTGTCTAGTAAAACTTTCAAAACCTTGTGTACTGCAAAGAGCTGGCAGAGTAACTACAACACAGACACATTTACCTTCACCTCTGGTAACCTAGCTCTGTGGTTGAGAAGCACGGCAGCAGACCATACTGTCTCCTATTATGGTTTCTTCATCTCAGTAGTCTGGATCGACTTGAGTAGTCTCTTTTCAGTGTGTAATAACCATGCAGTCTCAGCCATCTAGGGTGAAATTCCCTGGATGGAGAGAGTCCGTTTCCAATAAATAGCAGAAGATGTCAGATGTGTGACTGAGGTGTAATTGAAACAAGCAGGTCAACTTCATTAATAAGCTATGGCTCAGGAATCCTGAAGGCATCAATAAGCATTACTGTCTTTTTGCTTTAAATGAGCAATCAGAACCTGATGCCAATGTAGACAGGAGTTTTATAGCAGAACCCAAAGCAGACTCTTGGTCTTTAAACACCTCTTAATGTTTCTTTGTAGCTTTAGATGAACTTGAAAGAGGTCTGTTCCTTTCTGCTGAGAAATAGTACAGGAACATCACTGGAGTAGTTCCTGTACTGGATCATTCTATATATGTAAATCGAAAAAAGAAACGTCTGTCATTCCTTAGGGGAAAAAAGCCATCACTGTTCTCACTCTTATGATTTCACAGACTGATGAACTCGTGGATCCAATTCAGTATGACTTCCAGCACTGCCAACTAGGACAAAGAAATGGCAGCATCTCTTGGGTGTATTTTCTGTTCTCTATGTGCAGCATCACGTCTGGGAGAAGATTTTTTCTAGGGCAAACATACACTGAGGACAGGGAAAAAAACAACATTGGAGCAATTGTGATCTCAGTGAAAAAGATACAAAGCTTAGTTTCAGTATACTATATACAAAAAATCACTTGGTTTGCCCTCCTCCCATCACTTTTTTTTTTTTTTTTTTTAATGTGAAATAATATTGAGTATGAAATCACATGAAGTATTATAGAAGGTGATCTCTTCAGGATGCATAACTGACTTCCTGAGGACAAGAAACACTCGCAAGAGGAGAAATAATGAAGTGAATGACTGCAGACAATAAGGTTCAGGTGCTCTCAGCTTTTCCTGTTTACCAGGAACATCTGACATTAGAAGTAAGAACATAATTTGCTTTCTTTGTGTAGTCAATACTTTTCCTTTCAACTTATAGCATTAAGAAGATGCCAATTATTGGACTATCTTTTTCTGCAACCCCTTCTAAGATAAATTCTCATTATTGTGAGTGAGGAAGGAAAGTCCTTGCTATAACGCAATGATGCAAATTTATGCACGCATCTATCATAGGAAAAATCTCCAGATTAAAAGGGAAATAACAAGTAACAGGGAGATTTTCTTTTAGAATTTAGTCTGCATAGAGGCCAAAATTTGAAGTGTGCCAAGTATTACTGCTCTAATCATGTACGGTGTTAGCCATTTGCTCAGCACTGGCCAGAATATATGAAAGAGAATGTAAATCTCTCCAAAGAACTTGATTTAAGTAACATACTTTGAACTCTTCTGGTAAGTATCTTGGAAATGAATGTTGTTGACTTGGCAAAGAAGGTGATTTTTTGACTGATTTGGAAGGGAGAAGATGCTTATACAGAAGGGTAGAGAAAGAAAATAAACCAGCCTTAAATGGTGTCATTAGTTGAATTAGAAGAGTGCCAGACAGGTTAATGGACCCAAGATGGAGGCAGACTTTGCGGAAAAGTGGCTCAGCATGAGTTGTCAAAGCCTTTGAAGGCAAAGCTGGTAATTTTTGTTGTTATCCCTAATGGTGTGGTGGTTTTACCCTAGAAAGACAGCTAAACTCCACCACACCGCTCTCTCATTCTCCCTCCTCAAATGAAGAGGCAGAGAAAACATGATGGAAAAGGGCTCAAGGGTTGAGATAAGGACAGGGAATTTGCTCACCAAATACTGTCACAGGCAAAACAGACTCAGCGTAGGGAGATTAATATAATTTATTGCCTATTACTAACAGACTAGAGCAGTGAGAAACTAAAAACAAATTATAAGTACCCCCCCACACACAATCTACCCTCTTCTATATCTTCCCCCCCCCAGCAATTCAGAGGAATGGGGGTTGTGGTCAGCCCATACAGTCCATAACTCTCAATCATTTGCTGCTTCTTCATCATCTTTCTTCCCTTGCTCCACATGGGGTCCTTCCCAGGGGATGCCATCCTTCCCAAACTGAGTCTGTGGGGGCTGCCCACAGGCAGCATCTCTCCAAGCACTGCTCCCACACAGCTCCGTCCCACGGAGTCCATCCATCCCCCAGGAGCAAACTGCTCCAGCATGGGTCCCGCATGGGTGGGCGGTAGCTCCCCCCAGACCCCCTGCTCCTGCGGGGGCTCTCCATGGGCCGCAGCCTCCTCCAGGTCACATCCACCTGCTCCACCGGGGGCTCCTCCACCCATGGGGGGGCTGCAGTGTGGAGATCTGCTCCATGTGGGACCCATGGGCTGCAGGGGGACAGCCTGCTCCGCCAGAGACCTCTCCACAGGCCGCAAGGGAACTGCTGCTGGGTGCCTGCAGCACCTCCTGCCCTCCTGCTGCACTCACCTGGGGGCTGCAGGGCTGGTTTTCACATCTTTCTCCCAACTGCTGTTACGCAGCTGTTGTTGAAGCAGACCCAATATATATGGAAAGGTTATAAATTAGTTTTTAAAAGGGATGTAGTTGTTCTGAATGAATGGCTGAGCATATGATTTTTAGTTCCTCCTCTACTGTGTCTGAAAGTAGGCAGAATGAGTACACTGCTATAGGCTTTAGACTGAAAAGGAAATGTCTACAGTGTGGATCTCTTTTCAGGTGTTTGAATACAGAGAAACAAGTGGAACAATGTTTATAACAAAAAGCCTTGAATTCATCCCAGCAAAAACAATATCTAACCATAGTGCCATCAATGTTCATGAAAAAGTTTAATCAAAATTGAAGGAAAATCATAGTTACTTTGGAATAAGCATCTTGATGTAGGTTAATCAAACATTTAGAGACAGTAACCTCATCTCTTTCAATATGTGTAGTCTGGAGGAAGGGAACAGTGTTTCATGATGAGAGCTGCTTTTTGATTTTTATTTTATTTTATTTTTTTTAATTCAGGGGTCATCTGAGAGTCTTCACATGGTTACCACACTTTGTTCCATGTCAGGATCTCTGTGTGAGAAGGGTCACACAGATAATTCTTAAAAATGCCTCACAGAGTTATGAGATAACGGGTTGGAAGGGACATGTGGATATTATGTATCCTCCTCAGAGGAGGGCGAGCTAAGATCATGTTCCAGAAACCAGAAAAGGGTGTTCCTTTTCCTCTTTTGTGCTAGAAGCTACTTTTTTTTTTTTTTTTTTTTTTTTTTAGATTGCATTAGTCATGTAAAAGAAAGAAACTAGTTAAAAAATTTTCATCAACTAATGCTTGTGTGTCTGCGTGTTTAAATTATGCATTATCATCGCTTTGCTTGGTGAGTAGCAGTGATGTACAGGAGTCAAGATCTATTTTCAAATTGTGAGAACAGATCTCTTCCTGAACTGAATTGCTACATTTTAGTGTGTCTTTAAAATGTTAGTCACTGCCATATCCATACAACAGCCAAACATATGCTTAAAAAAACCCAAACATACGCTTTAAAAAAAAATCTGAGATAGTCTCAACAATCACCCTAGCAATTTTATTGTGGGGTGTCAGGCATATGTATGTCATCTTTTTCTTTGTGCAGTCACAAGAGTTCAAACTTGTGACAATAAAAGGTTCATCTTTAAGTATTTTATTGGTCTGAGACACAAGACCTCAAGAAAGCACCTCTCTCATGGGACTGATAAGAAGCTCATTTTGCCAGAACTTAGTGACAGCATTGGCAAATTACTGCCTATCCACTAACAGGATAAAGACAGCAACTCTTTTCAGACAGTTGAGCAATTAGATAGCTTCTGTTATGACTAGTCTGGAAAAGATTAACGGTAAATTTTAGATGAGATGATCAATGTTCATTTTTAATCTTACTGCCTACTGTTTCCAAGATGTGGCAGTCAGGCACCCACTGTGTCAGGAGCTGTACTCACATGTACTCACCATGATGTGTCTTAGAAATATGGAAAGGGATATCAGGGATCAGGACACCTATTTCTTGCATCAAGTCAAAGGAAAAGAAGTATAAGGATAAAGATTCAGATCTCAAAGTTCCTGAAAATATACAGGGAATGCTTTTTATTAACTTCAGTGAACTATGAAACAGGTCTTACCTAATTTGCTCAGGATCAAAAGAAGGAAGTCTGAGGCAGTCTGAAAACTGAACTTCGACTTGGTGCATATCTTTAGGAACTGCTGTGTATTCGTATTCTAGCCCTGTTCTGCTGTATATCTTACTGTTTGAAAGAAAAAAAAAATCAGAAAAAAATGCTTCTCTAGAATTTCTTGATACATTCACCAGTCTTTGGGAATTTCTGAAAACTTTCCCTGAGTAGTACCAAATTATGCCACTGGTACACATTCAGTTCATATAATTAGAAGTGGCTTATTTCCTTCTTGGAACTTCACAGACACAATAATTGCATGTTGAAAACACCACTCTTTGGGCTTTGTGTGTTCAAAGTTCAGACTAGGTCACAGAAGCAACTGGATCAATTCCATGAAGAACCATGTGTGAAAAGTGCATAGCCTTTCTGCCTCTAAGTTGAAACGCATGCTGTGGCTCTAAATCAAATGCAGATGACAGATTAAGAGACATCATCTGCAGCTGGAGTTGTTGGTCAGCCGAGTGGAGTGGCCAAGAACATGTCTCGTCAAGCCACATGAAAGCCCCGAGATGATGCAGATCTGAGGCTTGCAAACCTCACCGAGGTGGTATGTTACTTCTCAGAAAGTGTTTGCATTAGAGGCTTTTCTTTGAGGGAGATACAGTGAGTGGTTCTCTGAAATCTTGTTCAGGAGCATCAGGGAGCCTTGACTGTTCCACAACTGTTCCATGCTGTTCCACAACTCCCCCAGTTACAAGTAACATGGGGTGCCCAGCCTCATCAGTGCTAACACAAGGCAGCATCCTGCAATCTGAGAAGGGTAATGGAGAGGTCAGCAACTGACTTTCCCTGCTGGATCCCCAATAAAGCAGTGAGTGAGACAGAGCCATAAGGATCTATGTGCCATCTAAATGGGAATCAGGCATTAGAATGTGTGAATGGATATAAATGAGCTCTGGACAATATAGACATTATTTTTTGACTTGAGACCTGCACTAGACAGGCAGAAGGAACAACCTGTGGAGCCCAAAGCACATGGCACCTTTCCATCTGACTGCTTTGAAAATGTGTGTACTGAACTACACACTTTTTAACTCATGGTCACTGTGAGAATAGTATGAGCTGTCAGAGCGTTATGTAGGATCTGACTTCCGTATTTTGTTTAGCCTTCCTACAGGTTAAGTGGAATTGCATTCTACAAATCTTTACAGCCACCTTTACCTTAAAGGAGTTGTTCCAGGAAATTAAGGGGGAAAAAAACTAATTCTTAATCCTCACACACTTAAAACAGAAAAATTATTACATTTTTTTTAATTATTATTTTTCCCTTGATTTGATAATTGTTGTTCCCTTTACTCATCTTTGAATATGGAAAATTGACAAGATGAGCAGTTACTAACCTCAGACATCTCACATGACCATGACATGCTTTGTGCAGCTATTTCAATAAAGCAACTTATTTTAAGAAGGATTTATGGAAATTCACAAGAATTTCTGAAAATAACAGGCCTACTGCCCAAAAGTTTAGGAGAAGCTAGGTTAAATCCCAACATTTTCCCTCTACTTGCTTTTCATTTCTATCAGTAACCTGCTACTACAGCATAAAACCTAGACTGATGCTAATAATTGTAAAATAAATGTATATTAAGCCTTGCAAAAAATTTGTGCCAGAGTCTCAGGTGATCTTAATTAGCATAGTTTGATGGACTCATTCTGGCTTACAATGCTAAAGACTTCCTCTCAGTTTTCATAGCAAATCTAATTCCAAGCCAGCTGGCAGTGTCCTAGTTACCGTGGCTTTGGAGCAAGAGAGTTAACAAGGCAGCATTACTTGGGGAAGGTTTTGAGTGCAGGAAGCCAATGTAGAGTATGAAGCTGTGGGTATGAGGCCACGTTCAAGCCTACCTATTGAATTGATCAGGGCCTCATTGGTCTTTCTGAACAATAGGTTGGGATCATGGGTTACTCATTGGAGGAAGGCACAGACAAGGCCAGGAGTTTCATGGAAGGAGTGCAAAGGAAGGGGTTTACATTGGCACTAGGTGGGGAAGGAAGCAAGTATAGAGGCCTGACAGAGAACAGGTGGTCTTTGAGGAAAAATGAGATACATGTATAAAAAAGAAGAGATTTCAGGAGGCAGGGGTTGTGCATACCAATATAAAGCAAGAGGCTGGGCAGAAGCTAGACACTGCAGTATTCATGTTTCTCAGCAGAAAAAGTATATATGGAGAGTACCTCCCACAGACACTGTGGTTTGTGGCTACTTAGCAAGAGAGAATGACAGAGCATACTGAATTGCGTACAAGCTCACAGAAAAGGTCAGAATGATTGTTCACTGTTTTGCACATATTTTCTTTTCAACATATTTGTGAGAAGCAGCTGTCTTAAGCAGCTATTTAAGTATTTTCACTGAGCTCACATAGTAATGCCTAAACTGAAATGCTGTGGGACTTTTTGTTGTAAAAGTTTTCTAAAAGTTTTTGTTAAAAAACATATTAAAAAAATAATCGACAGTCATTAAATTTTGCATCAAATATTTTTAGGAAGCTTTTTCCTGAAAAGGACAAAGACATTAAAACAGCCCGGAGTTTGCTGGTGAATATTTGGGCTGACAAATGGGCAAAGCGTAGCAGAACATCCTGTCTGCCGTATTAGAGATGTCTTCAGTAACTTCTGGTTTTCTGTCCAGAGCCATCTCTAAAAGCCCAAGAAATGCCCAGGGGCTATGGAGGTAAATTAAACATTATGATCTTTTAGTCTCCAGTGCTTACTAACATCCACTAACTAACATTACTAACATTACTAACTAAAATTACTAACATTAGTTTGCAAAAATTGGAGTGGCAGTAATTTTTAGTGGGAAAATTCCATGAAACCAGGCTGATAACTACCATTTTGCTTTAGAACAATAACAAACCTAGCACAGAAGTGAAGACCTGATGGCCTGCTACGCAAAACATCCTATCTCGTCTACCTCTTCTTTTCTCCCTGCAGTAATAACTATTTCAAAAAGAATCTGAGATTAAACTTCAAATATCAGCTCTTCACTATGTATAAAAGTTGGAGTCCTTCAAAGAGCTTTAATTAATTTATTTTCTATGAAGTCTGAAGATCTCTCTCTTCCTTACCTTTGTCCTTCACTAAAATAACTTTTTATGTTTCTGATGTCACTCCTAGAATGCTTCCTATTGTGATTATTAACTTCAAATATTTTAACTGCACACCAGAGAAATGATGGCCTTCAGAGAAAGTCCCTCTAAGGATGTTGCAGGCTTTTCACATGTATTGTCGTTATTTCAAATACCAGAAAAAACAATCAACCAAACAAACAAAAAAGAAACAACCAATCAACCAACCAAAAATAAATAAATAAAACTAATTTTAAAAAATGAAAGAGGCAAAAGGCAGCTCATGTGGCTATTAAAAGAAATTTAGTATTTGAAGAACATATCCAACTTTCTTTTGCCCTTATCAGTTCACACAGACATATCATTCTTTTGTTTACAAATTTGTGTTAAATACATTTTGGCGTAATAAAACTATGTGTGTTTAATATTGTTAATGGTACTCACTGCTTTGGCATTGAACTGTAGGGAAAGAGGGGAAATATATCCTCGTTTTGGAGTGTGAAAATGAAATAATTTGAAGTAGATACAAACTTCTATCCTAAATTTGCACTGAATTGAGTTGAACAATTAGGTAGGAGTGTTTGTTATTTATGTCCTTATGAGATATAAGGTTTTTGGTACCAAGTGTACATGCTTAGTGTTTTAGCAAAGGCTTTTATGTAGATCTGCAGTGCTACGATGACTTTCCCAATCAGGCAAAGGGATCTTAACTTCAAGTCAGGAGCATAAATTCACAGTTATCTGTGGGACAACAGATAATATAGAAAGCTCTGCACATAGAAAGCCTAAGGGGGAAAAAAAAAAAAAAAAAAAAAAAAAAAAAAACAAAACGAAAATTCGGATTTTTAAAACTATTTTTTTGTTTGTTTCTATTTAAGCAGAAACTAAACAGAATAGAGAGCTTAACATGAATTTTCTAGGTTTTTGAAAGCAGAAATGGGCAACTCAGCTGGTATGTTCTGTTGTGATTACGATTACTTCAGACAACTGTTTTACCTTTTCTATGCCCAGTCTCTTCCTCTACTGAAAATTAAAAAAGAGGTTAGGGGATATGATTTTGTTGTTTTCTCTGTTTGTTACAAGACCTTGCTCATTGCTCTTCTGCTGCTCTTTGGAGCTGAGGAATGGCTGCTGAGGGATTTTGGGGTAGACAAATGATTTTCTTGGAATTTGCAAGTAATCAAAGTTATGCAGTTCTCACTTGCAAAAGTGATGAAAAACACAAAACCAATTGAATAAAATGGAATCTGCCTGGAACTGTTGACATAGCGTGTCAGATCTGTGGATATGACAGATCATGTCTCCTTACACAATCAACAGTCCCAGTGATGTGAACTTCTTATACCGACATCAGAAAACATTACTTGCTTAGTTCAAGTTTTAAAGGTACATGGTCTTTGTTCTGACAATCCTGAGATCTTATACTCATGTGGAATTTGGGGGTAAATGTTGTTGTGGCAGTATACGTTATCTATTATGACTTGCACAGAACATGGGAGCTTTCTGGGCTGATATTTAGCTTGCATGACCTGATATGTATATTCTTTTATCATGTTACAATTGTTAAGATTTCAGGGAAAACTGTGCTTTTGAATTTCTCCAAAAAAAATGTTATATATATTTGCACCTGATTCTGTCAATAATGAATCATGAATAGTACAGCTGGGGTAATATTGAGTAAGGTTTTTAGAGAAGTTTGTTTCCCATAACTTAAAAACTGAAATATTGAACAATCCAGAAACTTTATTAAATTAAATCTGGATATCAGAATAATGACATTAATGACAAATTCCAGACCTAGCATTTGTTGCATCATAATAATATTTTTATTTCTTTCTAGATAGATTTGCAAAAAGAAAACAAATATCTAAAACTCAAAATGTTCTCTTTCTCTCATTAGTTGTTTTGTTCAGTTATACCAGTGTTAATGTACTAAATTATGCAATTACTTCTCAGAAAAATGGGTATTCCACCTTTATTTAAATTATGAATCTGGGATTAATTATTTTTCCTTTCCTTGCCTTGCCTTGCCTTGCCTTGCCTTGCCCTTTCCTTTCCTGGCAAAAGTTCCTTCTGTGTTTCTTTGGTATTCCTAGTAGTGCCTTTGAGTGGCCTACATGAAATTAAGTGGATTTAAACTGTGTGTACTGACAAAATATTTTAAATCAGACCCTCTTCATAAGCCATTAATTTCTGCTTCATTGATGTATTCTTGGTAACTAGAACTTGATGGATTTTGAAATGAGGCTCTGTAAGCCCTGAGTTCTGTAAATTCCTGATAATAGATTATATATACAGAGAGATGTATATTACTATAAATGATATAATAGGTGTATATTAATTATATACAATTTAGATACCTATTATATCAATATATTTAATGTGTTTATTCATTATTTATATTTTATAATGTAGTTTATTACAGATGTTAATGTATAATATACAGAGAATGATTTATATATATAAAAATTTAAAAAATGTAGATTTGATCTGAGATGTGTAATTTCAGATCTACTATTATTATGCATGATGTGTAATTTCGGATCTACTATTATGCATGTTAATATTTCCTTGTGGAAGGAAGAAGACCCTACTGATAGAGAACGTTTCAGTCAGGCTTAGGACTGTGGTAGCTGACAAAGGGGTCTATGTTTTATCTATGAGATCATCTCTTATCAACAAAATTGCTTTCCAACTTTTCAGAACAGCTGTGTTCAGCTTTAAGAATTTACCTCCAGAGGTATTTGTAAATATTGCATTCCTGCGAGAGGGACCTCTGAGTTGTTACACAGCTTCTTTGTCCATACAACTTCCCTGAATACCAGAGCATATTGACACCTACATTTGAAAATCTTAATTTTATGACCTACATTTGAAAATCTTAATTTTATGACAGTAATATTTGAAAACAAAACAAAACAAAAGGAACAAAAACAAACTGTACTGCTTTGGAATATCAAGCAGAGGTGAAAGAGACCAGTCCAGAAATCCAGAAGATCAAACTTCTATTCTATTCTCTGATGTGTTAGATGCCAGTCAGCAATGTGAACTTACCTCCCAGTTTCCTACCATTGTACTTCAGATCAGAAATTGAGGAGATATTTTTCAAGTGGAGGAGACAGGTTGGCTGTGTTTTCTCCTCAGGTTGGCTACCAAGGCTGTGAACCAGGGGCCTGACCTATCCAAGGTGTAACTGCGAGTCAGTGGAGCCCTGCCCTGGGAGCTTAGACTGTCTCTTTCTGGTGTGAGCTGTGCTAATAGCTTTTCTCCTGTACAACTTTATTTACAGAAACCAGATGGAACTGGCCTCACACAAGCCATCATTATCACCTACTTGTATCCTTGCAAAGTAAGGGATGACAAGCCACTCTGTATTTTCATAACCCTGCAGTAATTAGTGTTGCCATTTGTAATGGGAATAAAGTGCATAACGTTGGAGTTTCTAAGATGGCACTGTTTTCATTATATGTTTAATTTTTCAAGAAACATAAAGGCAGCCAAATCAAACTGTCAAGGAGCATTTTTTAATTAAAGCCTCTATTTTTTTATTTCTTCTCAAGATATGCAAATGGTTTGAGACATTAAAATTATGATAAAAGGAATCCTAAGCACTGTTTATACATAGTCATTAAGAATGCAACTACTTATGGTGCAGGAAGCATTATTTTGACTGAAGCAAGTTCTTGTGCAGCTTGGCGTAATTCCAAACTACTTTGCAGTGCTACAGAGGCTGATAGTAACTGGAAAGATACCTTACTTAGTCTGGGAAGGTTTCGCCTTGCAGCATAGCTCCTGCATATAGATTTCACTCCCTGCTCTGCCAGATATGGCATTCTTATATCCTTGCTGCAATTAACCTGTTCAGGATCATGCTTTGGATTACTTCATTGGCCCAGGTTTGGAGGAAAACAAGAAAATGGTTTACTGCTGTTTCCCCTCATTTGTGATGAAGCTTCCTGCACCTTCCTTAATGACCAAACTATGCGTGATTGGTATACTGTGACTTACATGACATACTTATAATGCACCTTCTCTTCAGAATCACAGGACATTGTATTTATCCTTGGAAAATGGGCATATTCCTGAAAACAGGCTGGTGAAAAGTTGGCTGCATCCAAAACTGTGACATAAATCTCCTGGATCTCTTATTATCATAGAATCATAGAATATCCTGAGTTGGAAGGGACCCTTAAGGATCATCAAGTCCAACTCTTGACACCGCACAGGTCTACTCAAAAGTTCAGACCATGTGACTAAGTGCACAGTCCAATCTCTTCTTAAATTCAGACAGGCTCGGTGCAGTGACCACTTCCCTGGGGAGCCTGTTCCAGTGTGCAACCACCCTCTCTGTGAAGAACCCCCTCCTTATGTCAAGCCTAAATTTCCCCTGCCTCAGCTTAACCCCAGGATTTTACCTGAGAAGCTTGAGATAAAGATCCATGTTATTTATCTGACAAGAAAGAATTTGAAAGAAGGGTTTCCAGTGTTTTTCACCAAGGTTGTTTATTATCCATGACATTGAACCCTTTTTGATCAGCCTTGAAATGATTACCAATGACATTCAATTCTGTTTTTCACTGTAGATGCTATTTGACGTCTTGATTCTAGGCCTAGCAGCTAAATAAGATCAAAGAAACTGATCCAAATGCTGAAGTGCTTATTCAGGCAAAATTCACTGTTTGGTTTCCTAAGATAAAGACTAAAGTTAAAAAGGGAAAAAAAATAATGAATCAGGACTTCCATAACTGGCCACTTAAACCTAGAAGACAATGCTTTGGAGACAACTAACAGAAGACCAATGCATATTAGTTCAGTACAGAGAGCACTTTTTTATTATTTTTATTTTTCTTATATATTATCTACAAGCACAAGCTTTCATATTTTTAATGTAAAAATGCATACAGATCATTATATATATAAAAATCAACTAGCCTTGTAGCAAACCGCCAGATGCAACCATCCCCAGGTTTGGGGACAACATAACTGGATCCAGGTGCAAACTCAATGGCTGACCCTCACTTCTGTCCTTAGTTGCACCGAACCCCCAGATCTGAAGGGAAGTTCTCAAAGTTCTAGGGAAGTCTTGGTTCCTGATCCAGGTCTTGCAGCATGGGCATGACTAACTCTTCATCAATTGAAGATAAATATTTAAAAACTTCATAAATGACATTCAACTTGTTGTAGGTAACAAGTGTCCATTTCACCTTTCCTCCCCCTTTTTGTTTATCTTCCTTCCCAAACTCTCTCTGCAGAAATGGAAAGGGCAGAGGAGAGGAATTTAATGTTAATGTCATATATGCACATTTAAATAGCAGCAGTAGAAACAGAATTGAAACTGTTGATCTCTGCTGCAGAAAGGCTACTGAATGCAAGTTCATGTTGCATTCGGCCTTTTCAATGTTTGGGCACTTTTCGGTTCAATTTACACGTTGTAGAAATATGACACATTTATAGCATAGCCAATAGTATGTTGCAACATTGTGAGCAACAGTAAATTGGATTGCATTTAATACTATGTAGTATGTATCAACAGATTATAATATACTATCTTATAATTGGCTTGTCAAGCAGACCATTACATTGAGGAAAAAAAAATAAATGAGCAATTAAGTAAAGAAATTTGTGTTTGTGTGGGAGGAAAGGTTGTAAAATAACAGCCTCCTTTCTGACCAAATGTTTAGCATGTTTGGCAGTTTCCAAAATCAGTCTTTGCAAAGGAATGTTACTATTTTTATTAGAGGTTCTTTATGTAACAAGTCATGTTTGCACAGTGGAATATTTTCTTTCAAGAGGATTTTGTAACTTCCCCATAACAGATATTGTGAGAAAAGATATAATTTGCTGGGATTCTTTTGCAAAGTATTATGGCCCTACCTTAGGCTTTCCTTCCTTTCCACTCTCTTAATATGAATACGATAAATTCATTTTCTCTTGTAATTCATACATTACCTTTTTGTATTTTAAATGCAGCTCTACTCTGAAACCCAAGATAGTATTTCAGAGAAAAGAACTGTTGAACTTTCCTTAGAGAGGGATAAATCAATTGCTTAGAATACCAACACCATGACTTTCCTCATCAGCTATGTTGCCATGGGATTGCAGGTAAGGATTTTTTTTTTTGCTTCAGATTTGTGCAGCTGCACTGATTTGAAAGATAACAGAATGACTTAGTGCCTCAACTTGCAATTGCTCGCTCTTTATCCTTATGTTGTAACATACACATTTGCAAGCTCAGATCTTCAGCTAATGACTTCTGGTGTGCGAATAGGCACTAACTTTTTCTGTTACACTCATATTGATTATGCATTACAGGACTAAAATGGCTAAACCTCTCTTTCTCAGAAGCTAGAGACATAGAGACATGACCAATAGTTTGGAAACAGGTGTGTCATGGAGACAGTGACATCATCTGTTGCCAGAACCTCCTGCCCAGAAGCACAAAGTGACATTTCCGTTGCAGTATGTATAGCTGATGTATGGCAACATACCTGAAAATGAGGACCAAAGTATAGGTAGTGATTCTGAAAGACTGGAATGAATTTTCACTGTCTACAATGGGGGAAACAAAGAAAATAAAGAGCAAAAATATAATATACATTTGAATGTGATTTTTGATGATAAAAATTGGGTGAAAGATATGGGTGAACGTTTAAAAAAAATACTTTGGTAAGTATCTTTAAGCTCATGCTTTGAGAAGTCCTGACTTGGGACTTTTCTCTGCCCATGAGGATATACAGGCTTGATTCTCCAACCTGTTTCACCATTTATACGGCTACCTACAACTGTATAAAGTGCTCTTCTACCAGATATCCTCACTCTTCTACATCTGTGGTAAGTTGGATTTGATAGCCTTTGGGCGTTGTTTCCTCACAGAGGCAAATAACCATACAAAGTGCAAAGCAGTGGAGAATAGACTTGTAAGCAGTTACTATAAGAGGGCTGTTCTTCAAAGGAGAATACTGCTAATATTCTCATTTGTCATAGTATCCTTTGGCTGTGGTTCTACATGATGACAGTCTGAGTTGCACATAAAGCTGACTAAAGGGATGCAACACAACTGGTGAGACAAGCACAGTCTGAAAGTCTTCCAGTCTTAGTTCTTGTACCTCTTGCTTCTTCTTATAGAAGAACTACTATAGAATAACTACTACAGTTAGCAAGACAAGTAGGCAGGAGGCAAAACTTAACAGCTGGCTTAAATGAGAGGCATGAGAGAGGAGGGGGAGAAAAAAAAAAAAAGCTTTTTATCCCAGACACCAAAAATATGATAAAATGTACTTTCACTTGAAAGTGTCAGAGTCACAAAAAACTGTGATGGTTTAAACATGTGGAAGTTTAAACATCTGGAAATGATGGCCTTTTGATATGGTAAAAGCCTTTCACATCTGATTACATTTGGGCTTGGACTTGCCTTTCCATGTCTTAAGTTCTTCAGTTTAAAATGTAATAAGGGAAACTACTTGAATTGAAATAAGACCAAAACAAAAATGTAAACAAAAGATAAAAACTACCCTTAACTAAATCAATAGTATTATGGTTATTTTTTTTAGTTTGATTTCCCAAGATGTACACTCCCATTTCCCCAAGTACAGTATTGTACTTCAAGGGGGAAATGCTGAAATGACACTGGACTAGCTGATTATTTCTTGATGAATTCTGTAGTTGTAGAGGATGTCAAAAAGCAGCTGAATTTCAGCTCTGTTGATATGTGTGTCTTGCTGGCTAAACACTCCATGAAAAAGACTTTTCCAGTATTTTTTGCATACCTCGCTAAGAATATCGGCACTCATAGATTTGACAAAATAACAACAAGAAAGGACAGTTTGGAATAGAAGCACACAATGCACCAATTTGGAGCTGGTGAAAGGTGTCAGATGAACTTTCTGGAAAAACACAGCAGCCTCAGTCCTTGAGAATACCAAGTTTGATGGTTGTTGCTGGACTGAAGACTAAGTCTTACTCTCCAAGTAAGTGGCTACTGAGCAGTTGGCTGGCTGGGAATGGTGTTCAGGCACTACTGACTTGCAGGGGATTGGAGGCAGCCTTGTAGAAGCAGAAGATACTCTGTCAGTGCCAATCCCCACAATCATCTAGTCCTTTGGAGTTATTATTTTTTTCTTTTTTCTTTTTTTTTTTTTCCTTGTTAGCCAGAAGCAGTGTGGCTAAATACATTTTGCAACAGGAAAAAGTCTGATCCCATATTACTCAAAAAGTAGTGTGGTTTGACTTTTCTATTTTTTTTTTAACAGCAAAGCTTTGACCATTTTTTATTAAATGTGCTCTGCCTGCCTTGTCCCTATCCCAAGCTAGTATGTTCTACAATGCTTCTCTGGCTTAGTACAGCTCTTTTTAACTGCTGATTTTGGTAAGCATCTTATTAATAGCCTGCTTGACATGGGTGGTGGAGCTTCGTCTCCGAGTCTTGCCCTGGACCATCTTTCGACGCCGTACCTCACGACAGAGCTCATAGAAGGCTTCCATAATGTTGCCCTCTCCTGTGCAAGCAGAGCACTCATAAAAAGCACATGCTAGTTCTGTGGCCAGCTTTTCACCTTCCTCTGTGCTGACCTGCCTGGAGTGATCCAAGTCTGCTTTGTTCCCCACCAGAATCAGAGTGACATTTTTGGGTTTTTTAACTTCATCCAACAAGTTCTTAAGTGGCAGCACTTCCTCAAAGCTGCCTCTGTCCGTGATGTCATAGACCAGCACGAAGCCTTCACCCCATCGCACATGTCCTTCTTTCTGAATAGCATCCTCCTGTTTTGAAAAGACAGACAGCAGCCTTAGGAATACAATTTATGAAAAAGACACCAGGCCAATAGATATTGGTCGCCCAAGGCCTGGAAAGCCATGTACACCCACTTGACTGTACTCTACACACATCACCTTTTTATTGTGTGGCATAGGAGACCTACTCTGCCAAGGTGTCATGGGCTGCCTGCTATGGGCAGGCTGGTAGCATGCAATCATAACAGGGTTTCTGTTGAGCAAAGCCAAGCACACAAACTTCATGGGAATGTGCAGCATGAGCACCTGCTGTGTTTTGAAAGGAAAGGGGTCTTTGCTATGACAAAACTCTTCTACAGTTTGGTAGAAATCACTAACAGAAGTTGTTGAGCCACATCACTTGATTGCAGAAATAGGCTATGACTTTGTGGATAGTAATAACGTTGTTGGGTTGGCCCTGAGTCAAGGAATGAAAACAAAATAATTTTAATCCCAGTGTAAACCTTAACTTTGTTTGTTCTTCCCGTGTTTGAAAAGTGTAAGCAGGGTCCCTTGCAGAATGGCCTGGATCTAGCACACTGGGTCTGACAGCAAGCTGGTGGTGGGGGAGGAAGGAGAGCTCTGCTCAGAAGCAAATCTCAGTCCCCAGAAATGGAGCACATCTGCCACCCACCACATTGCCACCATCGCACTCCCCTTCCCTATTGCCTGTCTGAGCCAAGGTGTTGGATGTTAGTACATGCACCCACGCACCTGACCAGCTGTATCTAGTATCTCCATGGAAACCACTTCATCATCAATGGTAGCTTGGTGACGATATGTAGACTCTAAAATAAGAACACATTTTGTGAAAAGTATTAAAAGAGTGTGATTTTTTTTTTCTATCTTCCTTACAGCTACTCCAGCACAAGACCTGATATGTGACACACAGCTTCACTAAATTTTATCTGTTGGAGTGCTTCCTGCCAGTGGAGCACACTCAAGTCCTCCTTCTACAGCCATGACTCTTCCCTCTCCCCATACCTTGCTTTCCCATGAAGCCTGCACCTGTGTACACTGCACTCTGCCCCCAACAAAAGGACAGTCTCCTGCAGCAAAGAGCTCTGCAAGACTGAAGCCCATTTTTCATGTTTGCTCATAATGAAGGCTGCCACCTGTAAAGCACAAATTCTGCCTCTCTCAGTGTATCCAGCTTGAAAGCCTGTTGCTGCTTAGCCTGAAGTCTGACAAGATCAAAAACAGTGTGGTTGCAGATCAGGGACATAACCACTATGCGCAGGCCATACACAGTGACAAAGTTACAGAATGGTTAGTTATTTTAGGAATGTCTCTTTGAAACATGCTGAAATCATCACATTCCCTTCTTCTACCAAGAGTTCAAGCAGTGATTTCTCTGTATATGATTTATAAGGATAGCCAGTGAGCATTAAGCATTCACACAATGCTATAGAAAAAAGAAACCTATTTACTGTGTCCCAGATTCTGGAACAGGCAACTAATGACAAAAGGGGTTGTTTTATCTTAATGGGCTGATAAGTTAAATTTGATAGCATTTGACCTAAAACTTGGAAAATGATCTGTGCTAACATTTAGATTTATTACTGTTGCTAGCTCACAGATGTCCTATATCAAAAGGCAAATACATATGCTGTAAAACTGTGGTCAGTGATTATGAATGCTTTGCATTGTCAGAGACACAGTTCTTTTATTTGGTGTAAATCTCCCTAAAAGGAATGAAGGATATGTTAAAGGAAAGATATTTCTTGAATTAAAACCTCTGAAAGGGCTCGTGTTTGGTGCATATCTTTTTTGTTTTGTTGCATACTTGAATGTATCACCTCTTCATAGTTAGGAATTTTTCAGTGATGTCAGCACTGCAAACACTCCCTTCCCCCCCCCCCCAAAAAAAAAAAAAAAAAAAAAGTTACTTCCCTCCTGTGCCACCTTAATTGCTTTAAGTAGCACAGCTGTCTCTAATAGGGACAAATGGTCAATTTAATTAGGCAGATGGCAACCAATCTTGTATAGGGCTTCAGGCAATGAAGACTGAATTTTTAAAGGCAGGAAAGCCCCCTTCTATTTGTTATTGTAAGGCTGTTGAAGGAGTTGATATGATCCTGAGGTTATTCATCCAGAATAGAGTAAGATACATCTAAGTCTCTCAGTATGTCTTATTTTTCCCTTCTGTATGATGTCTTACCTGCAGCACTTTCCTCAGGGGAATGCAGCAAAGCAGAAACTCTGGTTTGGTGCAGAAGCTGCAGTGAAGCTCCTTGAGCAAGTTATTTCAGTGGATAAAATGTTCAGTGCTAGGTTGGGGCTCCCTGAGTAGCACTCCCTATCCAAGGTCATTTAGGATCTTATGCTTCCTTTCTTTAGGGGAAAGTGGTGTGAAGAGGAGACAGTTCTCTGAAGGAGTAATGCAGTGTTACCTATTTACTCATTTAGGTCTTAAAATACTTAAATGCATGTGACCAGCTGGCCCTGTTTGACAAGTAGCTGTTGAGAATTGGTCTACCCAACTTCAGAAAATACCTGTATCTGTCCATTTTTGCAGTGCATTTGTGAAATTCTCTTCTTAGGAGGCAGAATGTAGTAGGTCATAGGGCTCTTCTCTGAGAAACTGGAGAATAAATTTCAAGAAGTAGACTTGCTGCAGAAAAGCAGTGTGATTCTTAAGAGATAGCTGAGTTTTTTTTAATAGGTGATTCTAAATTGCTGGTGTTTTATGCTGCAAGTTTAACTCACTTTGGCTGTCTACTTTAGGGTGGAATTTGGTCCTGGATGAGTAACACTGATTGGGGCCAGCTTAGTTTTGAGATATATTAGTAAAAGTGAATCTGTTCCTGTGCTCTGGAATGTGCAGTAGCTGGGTGAATTTAAATGAGGAGAGTAAAACAGCTGGATGTTTAAAACTTTTTGGCAGCCATGGCTTCTTGTTCAAGGGAACAGAAACATAAGAAAAATCTGGTCAGATGCTATGAGCTCTGAAGTCCTGATTTCCAGGCTGTTCACATCAGGCACCCTAAAACCTTAATTTCCCATGTTAGTTTAGAAATGCGCTATCTTGATTTAGGTTTTATTAATTTTATTCTCCCTATGCTGCTCTTTATTTTAAGTTGTGCAGACAAAGGGAAAGATGACTTGAGATACCTTCTGGATCCCTAACTGAAGCTATTGACAATGCAGGTGTCTGTGTCTCAGCTAAGTACCCTTGACTCCAATTAGAGTCAATGAGGTAAAATATGTGCTGGATATACTTTATCTGATATCTTTCCTGGGATGAATTCAATACTTGTTTGCTTTGAACAGGCAATAAATAGCAGGGGCGTGCGACACTTCTGGAAGGAAATATTTACATTGTAAGGGCTTATTGATTTTGGAAGAAAACTTATAGCAGTAGGTTTAGTTAAAATGGAACAACGATGTATGCTATTTTATGTGTACATTTAAAATCAGGTTGGGCTATTCTGTTTGCTTTTAAGTACTGAGGGACACAAGCTTTATATCCATACAGAATTCTAGTTAACTTTTGTCAAGAAAGGTTAATAATACCAGAACATACAAAAATACTGTAAGAAACTTTTGTTTTCATGGTGGCTTTCAGCCAGTTGGATCTGGGAGCTGCAAGAGACCTAGAAAAAGAGTTTTTGTGTAATAATTATAGCAGAGTTTCCAGACAGAAAAGCTACAGTTAATAGGCATGATCTTATCAGTTAAGGTAAAAATCTTGTTAGATGGTGATGCAGAAATATGTTCAAAAGATTAAAATTTCCCATAACTATTTCTGATTATCTGATACAGGTTCCTGTTCTCTTTTTCAAATAAACTCTCTCCTCATTTTGATTTCTGCAGTCTTTGATGTCCATCATGATGGCATTTGTCTCTATCACATTTGAGAAAAGTGACAGCCTATTGGGAACACAATTTACCCCATTACTTCATTACTAATCTTGGTACTATTTGAGATTGTTCTCCAGGGCTTTCCTGCAGTGAAATGTGTTCCCTCTGCATTTCCTTGCTGCTTCAGGGTCTTATCACCTTTTATAAAGCTCTTGTAACTTGAACGTAACTTCCCAACTGGGCAAGTCTCTCTTGTCTTTTTCCTCAATCCCAGCTCTTCTTGAAAATCAGCTAAATGTATTTTTCTTGCTTGCATCTGTCTGTTACTCACTCCATCCATTATTTCCCTGCAGGAAGGCTTTCATTTTGCAACCATCAGTGATTTTACAGGAACCACAGCTCTGCCCTTGTGTATTTAGAAAAGTTCTAAAGAACAGTTCTAATGCTGTATGTCCCCATATGTCTTCTTAGTAACATACTACAAATCACCAAATAAGCATAGTTGTGTTATTTACTTTAACAATAAAATCATGAAATGCATTGTTTTCTGTTATTATCACATGAAAAAGTAGTAGTTAAAGGCAATGGGAAAAAAAAAAAAAAAAGCAGGCATATAACTGAGAGCTCTGACAGTCACGCTTGCGCTCTTCCATGCCTTAAGTGTTTCTGCATATGTAACCCCAAGACTCAGGATATACAGAAGGAAAAGTTCCAGAAGGGTGTACAGAACCAGTCTTGTGTTTTAGATGTATGGTTATCGTACTACATGACCACTTACATCAAGCCATGAATACAAACCAAACTGTGTGCAGGAAGGTATTTGTGGTGACGTTCAGTTCTAGGGATTCCAGTCTGCTTCATGTGTGATCTGCTATTGTGAATGCTGCTTTTGGAATCTGTTTGGTGATGTGTGAAGGAGTGTTTTTCTAACATCACTTTTGGCTTTGTCGGCTCCCTTTGATGAGGCTACACATTTTTTATAATCAGAGTTGCGACTTCAGTACGGCAGACGTTTCCAAGCTAGTCTGATTAGAGCAAGCACAAAAAAGTCATGTCACAGTCACTACAGCTACCAAATATGTCCTAGCTTGTCAACCTGTTTTTAGTCTGCTCTGAGTCCAAGTCAAAGCTCTCAATTATTTCTATTATCTTAGGTTTCCTTAAAATGAGGGTTGGGTGGAGGGTAGAGACTCTATTAATGCCCCTGAAGAGATACAGGAAGAGCCAGCATCTCCTCTGGGCACCCAGCAGGAGCATGCCTCTGTACAAGCCAGGCTGCGGGCTGCCCCTGATGCATGCAGATGTTTAAAGACATTAGGGGACACTAGATGGACACAGAGTACACAGGAGGGCATATGCAAAGAGAAGCTACTGCGGTATGAAATTTGGAGAACAAATTCAGAAGTGAGTCTCTGTGAGGTCTGCTGCTCAGTGAGCAGCAGACAGTTTGGTTTTATCATTTTTACTTTTTTTTCTTTTTAATAAGGAGAGAAGCAAAATAAATGGCTAATGAATGCATAGCTACACTAGATTATATAGTTCTTATCTTTGCATGAAAGGATCTATTGCATTCCCAAATTTTCCTGTTTGGACAGTATAGGTGGGATATATAAAACTAGCCTACAAAAACACAGCTTGTTTCTTGATTTATTAATGTTTTCATATTTAACATACACTAATATATTTAACATATTTTGACTTTCAAATAGAAAAGCTAGAGTAGTTTTATTGAACAAAACTTTAAAATGAACAAAACTCTAAAAATAAAGGGAAATGTCTGTTTGCTGGCTTCTGCTGCATGTGATAGTCTCCTGGGTGCTAACACTGGGTTTCTTTTGAGAGGAGAGGATGGTGTTAATTTCCTTTCTGTACTTACCCAGCTTTTGCTGAGAGTGGCAGAGAAAATGTGCACAGATATTTGGCAACTGGATTAATTAAGGCAAGTTAAAACAAAACTGACAAAGCTGGAGCAGTGCTAACTAGTATGGAGTAAACTTCAAGGCTTCAACTGTTTTTCTAATTTTCTGATTCAAGTTTCCTACCAAACACGAAGCAGAGACATTTGTTCCTGCTGGGAATTATGCACATGACAAGTTTAAGTCTAAATAAACTATTTCTATTTCTGGTTATGTGTTTTTTTTTTTTTTTTTTTTTTTTTTTTGACTATGGCAAGAGGTCTTTGTTAGAGAAGCTGTGTGTATTTCACCTTATTTCTGCCAACATAAATGAAAACTAACCAGTGAGACTTTTCTCACACCTAAAACAAGCAAAACAAAAGCCTGTGCTCCTGACACTACAGAAGCAAGCACTGGAAACTTCTGCTCATCTGGAGAACATGTTGGAATATGATGAGTAAGAAAAGTGGGGGCAAAATATTTTGCAGCAGTAGCTCCAGCAAGAAGAGCTGCTGCCATTCCTGATTTTGCTGTGTGTACAGCTACAGTAAAAAGGCATATTTTTATTACTGGCATCAGAAATATCTTGAGACCCATATGAAAGAAAACAAACCATGTTTCCAGAAAACTGCTTCCCATGTTGTTTAAAATGTCTTACTCTGCTGCTCTCAATTACAGTTTCTTCATTTCAAGTTTTTGAGCATTTGAAGCCAGGGTCAGGGGTTTAAGGTGCTCTATGCCATACCAGTCTATTTCCTCTATTTACAGGCACCTCAGAGAAATCAAGAGTGCATTCACAACTCATTTCTGTAACAAATGCAGCACAAATTCCTGCTGCTGAGAAGGCTAGTAAAAGTGATATAATGTGGATTGAATCTATATCAAGTTAAGCAATGTTTCTACTGTTTTGAAGTGGGGAGAAAACAGAACTCCAGGAAGATAAGTAGCAAGGCACAATCTGGACTATTAAAGGAACTGAGTCTGTTAAGCACTGAAGCAGAAGGAATAAGTAATTTTGTTAATAACATTTGAGGGCATTAATGGCTGGAGTCTGGTGTGAAAATAAGGCTGTTTTCCAGCAAACTATTAAGCATATGCACACATTTATCATGGCATTCCCTGAAACACAAGTTGGCAGCCATTCCTCCTAGCCCCAAATGGTTAGTTAACATTACAGCCCATTTTGGCTGTAAGCCAGTAATGGACCACATACGTTATTTCTAGCTATGCACTTGGATAAGCTGTAGTTGTCAACATGGCTGTTCAGATGAAATATGCTGGAGGCAAAGTTTTGCAAGATGCTGGTCTCCCTCTTTCTCTCTCTTCCCTCTTTTCTTGCTATAGAAAATTGGTATTTTCAATCACAAGCATATAAATGGTCTGCTCTACAGCACTGTATAGACTGTGGTATTCTGTTGTGCAGCAGGAGGGAGAAGGGGCTGAGAGGGAAGGACCTCCCCGGTCTGCTTTCATCCTGGGACTGCTGTTCTGTTAACCTTCACACTCCAGGGCTGAAGGGAGCATCAGCTAATGATTTATTAACAGTTACTTTAGTATGGACCCATTTGTTAAAAGCGCTGTCTGGGCAGTTTCTCTCTCAGCTGTGCTGCCGGGAATCAATATTTTTATAGTGAAGGCAGGTAGTAAGCCTTCAGGAGCATTAAGACAAACTTGCTGAGTGAGCCACAAGTCAAGAAAACTAGAAATCTACAGTATACAAAGATGTGTGTTTCTTCAACTTGCAATCTGCAGCAATGAAAACAATCCCGGGGACAAAGAGTTTGTATTCAGTCTGTATTCCAGATGTCCAGGGAAAGACTAAACCCAAGAGCAAAGACAGTCCTTGAGAACTTTCCTTGGACCTGCAGACCTCAGCTCTTTTTTCATGGCCGTATTGGCACAAAGTCCAGGAAGATAGTTCTTGCATCTTTTTCTTGATAAACTATTCTTAGAGAGGTCTTGGCTACCACAGCTAAGCTGCTTCTGTTTCTCAACAGTTTTGATGGAAGATAGTTTGGATATATTCACAGTCTGCTCTGCTTATTGTTTGTACAGATCTGTCCTTCTTAAGGTGTAGAAAAGAAACTCAGAAGCCTGGTCTAGGCTATAAATATTTGGCAGGGTTGTAATATTAATTATGTTATGTACCATATCTGTGAACTGCCCTTGTGGTCCCTGAATATTATGATTTTGCTGCCAGAGCCCCCAGCTACAGATGTTAAATATGCAAAATTACCCTTCTAATAGGTTTATTATTTATTTATTTATTTTAAGGGAAAAAAAAATAAAAATCATTGCAACAAGATTTCCAGCCGGAAAAGCCTTCTTGCCAAGATAAACTTTACCTTCACAAAGTGTTTTCTGCTATTATTGCCACAGTGGTGAAATTTATACGTCCTGATCTGGACTATAGAACATGAAATTCTCTTGTAGCAGATAAATCAGGGCAGTAACGGGCATCTCTGACCCTTCATCAGGAACTTGTAACTTTTCATGTTCAGCTGGAGAACAACGCTGTTATCGTGGGCCATTCATAATCAAGCTAATAGGAGATAAGTTGGTACAAATTGCTGTCACATCTTTACTGATTCCTACGCATTTTATGCATATGTAATGGTGTCTTCTGAGCTGAATGTATGTTGAGTGAATGGGACTTTGTAGAAACATGAACTTGCTTTTTCCCCTGTCCTGGTTGAAAAAGATTGAACAAAAACCCGAGCAACTTTAAGAAATTCTGACAGAGTTGAAAGGAAGCAAATACTCTTAAAAATGTTACCTTTAATCTAGCAATCCTAGCAAAATTATGATTTTTCTTAAGGCACATGCTTCTTTACTATGAAGAAGAGAAACCATAAAGAATTGTCTATACTATTTATGTTAAATAAACTCCATGTTGTCTGTCTCAGCTTCATAGATGGGCCAGTCTGTCATGCACTGTTCTGCTGATTATCTGCTCAGAGACAATTTTCCTTTCAGAGGATTAGCAAAACTGTATGAAATATGTGATCAGCTAGAGAAAGACATCTAGCGACAGTGTGAGAAAGCCAAGTGAATTTTAGAAAGGTAAACAAGAATATTAACTCCTTGGTTGCTGTTTTTTTATAAGCAGACTCTTATTTAAAATTGTGTCTTTGAAGAAATGGTGTTTTTGTGTGCCTTTGATGTAAGAGTCTTAGAGTAACTGGTACTCATAGAGTTAAAAGATTTACAACGCTTCCATGAGATGAAGGATTTTATAGATGAGAAGCAGAGGCAGAGAGACTACAAGCAACAACTCAGTGACAGAATCAAGGAAAGAACTGGGGAACCTGTCTCCTGCACTTCCTTGGGGTTTTATTTGTGTGGTTTTCTTCCCTGTATGGCAAAAATGGATGTTGTAAGTCTCTGCGTCACAAAACACCTCATTCCCCCCATCTGTACATCAAAGTGCTAATTTAGAAAAAATGACACAACCCAGTTCATAATTCACTCTTTTCACCTTTTTTTTTTTTAATTTTCTTTAAACTTGGTTATCCCAGCTCAGCTTCCAGAGGAGTGAATTGTCCTGATATGTTAAAACAGCAAATGTGTTTTCAGTGAAATACTGCAAAACTTATTTTAAAAAGCACCCTCTTAGCCATAGCTATGATTAATTTTCTTTTTTCATCTTTCGAGCCAGGAGATTCTCCTTGCCTGTCATGGCTGATGGAAGCAGGTAATTTGCTGTTGCTCATGAGGTAATTTGCAAGCATCAGTGCTGTCTGTCTGCTGATGAGTTGACGCTTTGAGCTTCTTCCTTCTTTTCTACCCTCTCTGGAAAAACGAATAGACTGGTTCCCTTGATGACTTACTCTGTTTATAAAATCAGGGATGCTGAATCCGTTAAATATGTCTTGTCTGATGGCAAACCACAGTGCCTATCCACCCTTGAGAAGAGTGAAGAAGGCACACTAAATTCTGAGCACTACCAATAGCTCACGGGGGCAACTGCTGCGGTCCAGACTATTACTTCTAATTACTGGCACCAAGAAGAGCAGCTATCCACAACACACTTTACAACTGTGACATGAAGTCCTGTATCACTGAGATCCATGTGAGGCCTGCATTCAAGCCAGGACTTTCCCCACATAAAGTAGGTGGCCAAATGAAGGCCTTCACACCTCTGCCTTGAAACACCTCCCCACAGAGCACGTCCATTCCTGACAAGATGGTGGCTGGCAGGTGTTAGGCGTTTATGCACGTCTGTCTTTGTGGCAACCAGCCACAAAAGGTGGCCAAACCCCAAGAGGGCTGTGAGGGCAGCTGCTTGCTGCTCGCAGGCTGCAAGCTTTTCCCCCAGCCAAGCCACCATGGTGGAAGGCAAACTGTCAGCCTGCTGCCACCCGGTTCCTGGCAGGCCCTGCTGAAATCATACATAGGAATGCTTGTTTTCATACTTTTTTTTTTTTTTTTTTTACACAAATCTGTCTGCAGAGCCAAATTGAAATATAGCACAAATAATTTCCAGCTCTGTATTAAATCTGCCACAGAGACATTGCATATGTTTGTGAAGTGCTTTTAGGCTGTGGGTTAAATGGTGCCCCAGCTAGGCCAAGGTGTTTTTTAGGCTTTCTAACATCACAGTGAATCTGTTTATTAATTGGCAAGTTGGATTCCATTTTTACAACATTTAATGAATTTTTTGTGAAATTCATGTGGTAGCCTAATCCCCTTTCTCTGTACATAGCCTCTTACTGAGGCGACTGGCTCCAGGGCAGACATGTTTTGCCGTGGAGCCAGGGTTCAGGACAGACAGGGCTTCTTTTCTGGCATCGAGGCTACTCGAGGCAGCTGCCACAACCCGGCAGCCCTCACAAGGGAGGCTGACAAGGCATAGGTGGAGCCAGCAGTGCCCCTCTACCCTGATGTTCAAAAGCTGCCCCTAGGGAGCACAGCGAACAGGACATGCAAAAAGGGTGGGACGCAGCAGTTCGCACAGGCAGGGCAGAGTGTTCCCCCCGCCCATAAGAACAACTCATCTAATGGCTGTCTACGACTAGCTAGGCCACAATGGTCTACACTAGGCAGAGAGCTGTCTGTAGAAAGTCTGTAACCACCCAGACTTACTGCCCGCTCAACAGTGTGGCAGTTCAGGTCTCTGGATGCTGAAAGTGTCTGAGCCTGCTGCTGCCATCTATCTGAGGGAGGCAGAGACACCGTGTGTGTGAGGTGTGAGCAGGTGGATGGCCTGGTCTGCCTGGTGGCAGGGCTCAAGGAGGAGGTGGAGAGGTTGAGGGATATCAGGGAGTGTGAGAGGGACATAGACTGGTGGAGCAACTCCCTGCAGGGCCTGAAGGAGAGTTACTGGGGTGAGACACCCCAAATGGAGGTGGACCCCCAGCCCTGTCACTGTCGGGCAGAGGCAGGGGACCTAGGAGTTGAGGAGGAATGGAAACAGGTCCCTGCTCGACCTTGAAGGCAACGCCCATCCCCTACCAGCCCCACCTTCCCAGGTGCTCTTACACAACAGAGCTGAGGCCCTGGAGCTTGAGAGACCAGTGGGTGAGAATGAGGTAGAAAGTCTACCCAGGAGGATGCCTAGGGCGAGGAAGTCGACTCCATGCCTCAAGACTGCTTCCACCAAGAGAGAAAGAAGGGTGATTGTTGTAGGCAACTCCCTTCTGAGGGGAACAGAGGGCCCTATTTGTCAGCCTGACCCTACCCATAGGGAAGTCTGCTGCCTCCCTGGGGCCAGGATCAGGGACATTGCCAGAAAGCTTCCCAACCCGGTTTGCCCCTCTGGCTATTATCCTCTTTTAATAGTCCAGGCTGGCAGTGATAATATTGAAGAGAGAAGCCTGAAGGTTTCAGGACTTTAGGGGACTGGGATGGTTAGCAGATGGAGCAGGAATACAGGTGGTGTTTTCATCCATCCCTACAGTGGCAGGAAGGGGTACAGAGGGGACACGGATAACCCACCTGATAAACACCTGGCTCAGAGGCTGGTGCCAACACAGAAATTTTGTGTTTTTTGACCATGGGGCGCTTTACTTGGCACCCGGCTTGATGGCCGCAGACGGGTCCCACCTATCTCAAAGGGGAAAACAGATCCTAGGCCAGGAGCTGGCAGGGCTCATTGAGAGGGCTTTAAACTAGGTGAGAAGGGGGATGGGGCTGAAACAGGGCTTGTTAGAGTCATGCCGGGGGAACAAGGGAAAGGCCAGGGGAGAAGGCAATGGCCCAACTGAAGTGCATCTACACTAATGCACGCAGCATGGGTAACAAACAAGAGGAGCTGGAAGCCATTGTGAAGCAGGCAGGCTATGACTATGAGGCCAACTGTACATGTATGAAGTTCAACAAGGCCAAGTGCTGGGTCCTGCACCTGGGGCACAACAACCCCAAGCAGCTCTACTGTCTGGGAGATGAGTGGTTGGAAAGCTGCCTGGCAGAGAAGGACCTGGGAGTGATGGTGGACAGTCGGCTGAATATGAGCCAGCAGTGTGCTCAGGTGGCCAAGAAGGCCAACAGCATCCTGGCTTGTATAAGAAACAGCGTGGCCAGCAGGACCAGGGAAATGATTGTCCCCCTGTACTCGGCCCTGGTGAGGGCACACCTCGAGTGCTGTGTTCAGTTTTGGGCCCCTCACTACAAGGACATGGAGGTGCACGAGAGAGTCCAGAGGAGGGCAACGATGCTGGTGAGGGGTCTGGAGAACAAGTCTTATGAGGAGCAGCTGAGGGAGCTGGGGTTTTTCAGCCTGGAGAAAAGGAGGTTCAGGGGCAACCTTATTGTACTGTACAGGTACCTTAAAGGAGGCTGTAGCAAGGTGGGGATTGGTCTGTTCTCCTATGTGCTTGGTGACAGGATGAGGGGGAATAGGCTAAAGTTGCACCAGGGGAGGTTTAGGTTATTAGAATATTAGGAAGAACTTCTTTACTGAAAGGGTTGTGAGGCATTGGAATGGGCTGCCCAGGGAAGTGGTTGAGTCACCATCCCTGGAGGTCTTTAAAAGGTGTTTAGATGCAGAGCTTGGTGCTATGGCTTAGTGGAGGCCTTGTTAGTGTTAGGTCAGAGGTTGGACTAGGTGATCTTGGAGGTCTCTTCCAACCTAGACAATTCTGTGATTCTGTGATATTTAACTAACTAATATAACTAAGTTTAATGCTGAATTCTTAACATTTTAGAAAACTGTATTTTTAAAATACATGTAAATGTATTTTTAAAAACGTGCAGTTCCAGCCTATTTCTCTGTAGAGCTGTTTCTTTGGACCTTCTAATTTTGTTGCACACATAGGATACTTGTGTGATTTATTATAAATAAAGATAGAAACTGGAAGCTCATTCACCTTGATGATGCCGGGTAACCACTTAGTCTGAGTGATTTGGCACCTTTTCCAGAAAAATAAGCAAATAAAAAATAAAAACATGCCAAGACGGTGACAGTGACTTGCCAGTTAAGCAGAAATTATGGAGAAGTCAAGGCTGACAATTTGCACTCCCCACAAAATGACCTTTGCTGCAGCTCTTATCCCTTGGCTGTGAATGGTAAAATAAAAAGCACAGTGGTATGTACTTTTGTGAAGATGCAGCTGTCTTACCAGTGCTTGTACAGAGCCAACATCATGCACAGAAGTGGCAGAGGTGCAAAACCCTGACTTCCTTGGCGGCTCCATGTGCCAAGATTTGCAAGATTCAGTGGTGCTGCTCCCGCCAGAAAATGTTATTTTGTGGTTTGTAATTTGGCTCCTGGAGATACAGCAGCATGTCCAGATGCTGCTAAAAATATTGTCCTTCATTTTCTTCTGGCAGGTCAGAGTAGTAAAGAATATTTATAATGTGTGTTTTTCCTTTCCAGTTAAAATGTGCCACCCTTGAATTAAGAGCATAAGTTGTATTTTTATTTTTATTTTTTTAAATTTACCCTAATATTTAACTTAGGATAATGTTGAATTTCCATCCAGCCTTGTAGAGCTTGGAGAAAGCTTTTCTAAAAATAGGGATTATCCAGGGATTCTTTGCATCAGAGGTCTAATGGATAGTAGAGAATTTGACATAAGAAATAAACTGTCAACATGACACTTGTCACAGCCCCAGTGATTTCTGGCAAAACCTCCTGTTGCGCAGCAGCTAGATTGTTTGCATCTGTTTTACTCCTACCCTTTCAGCATTGCTTGACAAAAAACGATTAATCTCCATTTAGGGCAAATGTCTCAGTGACACAGCTTAAATTTTTTTAAATTGCTGGAATATATAGATATCCCTCTTTCCACCCAATCGTCAGTCCATTACTGCTAAGAAGAAACAAATCTGGTAAAATTTCTCAGTAATCAGTTCAGTGACGTTAACAGGTAACTGGATGCTGAGGCACCAGAGAATGACCTTGATAAAGACAGAAATAGATTCTCCAAAGAACTTTCTCAAAGCTTTGAAAGTATAGTCCCTTTATGATTGACCTCTGAAGGCCTGAACAACGGTTAGAATATCATGAGATTGTTTTGTAACACTTCAGAGCCTCCTCTGAATCCTGTTGTGATACATGGTTTGAAAAATAGTACTTTAAAAAAGTATCTAGTGTGCTTCTTCCATGAGGGATTTCTGTGATTATTGGTTTATGCATTTCTCAAACCTTTTCCTCTGAGCAGCTTAAAGCACTTAGCTTCATAATAGCTGTAATACATAGCTTAAGCTGTTTTCCTCTAAACTGGGTGAGACTGTAGAATTCAGTAAGTCAGAAGGGACTTAATTGTATTGAGATAGGAGTATTGTATGCATGAAAGCTTTTCACTTTGCTAACAGAAGACAATCCTGAGGGGCATAGTTGATTTGCAGTTGTATTAATTTGTAAAAACAGAAACAAACATCAAGGCTTATACAGCAAAAAGTATGTAGAGCCTTCAAAATGGGGCAAAAAATACTAAATCTTGTATCATATACTTTAGTTTGCGTGCTTCAACAGCACAACTATGATGTTTTTGCATGCAGGGTCCCGATAAGACGGTAATAAACTTAATAAAATAAAATCTTTTGTATAATTATGGTCTTCTATTGTCAGGTTCTGAAAATGGCATATAAATGATGGAAATGTAAAGTTTAATAAAACATTATACTGAACATCCTACTGTGCAGGACAGGTGACATCAGTATATTCATCAGTGAATTATATTAGCAGATAAAAGAATGTATTTAAGTTCAGATTGTTCTGAGAATTACTTTCCCATGATGAGAGTTCTGATATCTGTCATTTCTTCATCTTACCAGACAAAAATACATAATATGATACTAGAAACTTTCCTTTGTTGAAAGGGCTGCCTGGGTTTTGTAATAAAGTGTATTAAAATTTAATCCTGTTTATTTCTGCTATGCAAAATTATATTGTTCTCTATTTCTTTAGCGTGACTTCTTAGAGAAGGAACCCTGAGAAAGAAATAGGTGTTTAACTGGACGATGTTTATTCAACAGACTGTAGGAGAAAAGAGAACTTCCCAGCTCCTTACTTCACACCTCATCTCAGACTTCTTGGCCTGGATTTTCTATGGTGCTGAGCATTCAAATAGACTAACTTCGGAACTAGTAAGAAGTTGGCCCAAATTTTCAAAGGCTTCGAACTCAAAGAAACCATCTGAAATCTTTTTGAGTTATCAGTGCCAGCTTCCCAACAGTGCCAGACCCAACTCAGCTGAGTGGGAGCTGTGGAGAGGACACATTGATGCACTTCTGATGCCTTGTGTCCCTATTTGCTTACTCTAGAAGTGAGATGCAATGTGTGTTTGAAAGGTGAGGACTATGAACTTAGCTAAGTGTAGGCAGAGTGTAAATACCTACACATTTTTTTCCCCTTGAATTTTTGAGTTACATATCCCAGAAAGTCTATTCTCCAGCAATTGCTGGCTGGGTTATCCAAAAGCAGAAAACTGATCACAAGCTAAATACTTTAATTTTCAGAGTGGAAATAATAATACAATTGCTTTCAGAGGCAAAATTCCCACTGACCTCTGTGTGGGCAGGATTGTGCCTTGTATATTAATTCCACTTTTGTTTGAGTGCATTACTGCTTCTCTGTTCTGCCATCTTAGGTAATAATTTGTTTCAGCTTTAAATGACCATAGAGAAGCTTTCTACAGCAAATTTAAAGGTTGTTTGAGGCACAAAATTTTAACTCTATGATTTTCCATTACTTCAGACATGCTATTTAATGCAACGTACCACATATATACAATGAAATATAACCTACCTAGTGTTGGGTCATACTCCCAGATGAACCGTTTGGTCAGGAAGCGTACAACAAGAGCTGGAGGAACAAAAAGTTTACAGGTGAGATGCAGAAACCATCAGCTTGCCCAGTTTATAAAATTTTACCAGCTTTTTTTTTTTTTTTTTTTTTCTTTATGAATGCTCATATAGCAGCTCTCCTGAACTGTGTGTGGAGTTCAGCATTGCTTATGGGGGCAATCAAGACCTTTTCACTCTTTGTGGCCCACAAACACTTGGTGGTGGAAGACATTACAGCATTAATCATTTACCCATGTAACAATGTTGGAAGAAGAATACCGAGAGGTTTTCAATGGTAACCCCCAACTATTTTTTTCTTTTCTTTTGGTCACAAGAGCATATACTGTTAAAAAGACAAAACAGAACTCCATTTGTTGTGCTGGGGGTTGGATGAACAGATGCCCTTTTTTTTAATTTTTTTTGAGGGGGGTGGAGAGGGAATGACACATGGGTTTCTTTAGATTTCCCATAACCCCATCAGGGCTGGCAGGTTTTGAACCAGGATGCTTTACAGCTTCAAAACCAGAAGTGTTCATAATCATTTAATTTCTGAAGAAAAAAAAAAAAAGGACAACAAAATGTTCCCATCAGATTTTAAACCTTGTAAGGTAAATACATAATTGGCTAAATAGCTTCCTTCTGCATCTTGTCATGCTTTCCTTGCAACCACTTATTTTCAGTGTTTTGTGTACTTGTCCCTGTAACTAACTAGCTATAACATTTTAAAGTAATGGTCAGCAAATGGAATTAACAAATTTGCAGAAATTTAAATAATAGTTTGGATTTTGTTGCACTGGATAACTAGTTCTCAGTTTCAGTTTATGGGCTAAGGTCTTTCTACTTATATTTATATATATATATAATTTTTTTTTTTTTTTTCTCTCTCTACCCCCCTTTAAAGACATCCTACAAAATCTTTGTCAAGATTTTGATTATGCTCTAACCATCAAACTTAAAGCTAAGCACAACGTTGAATTTCTGGTGAGGTAAACAAAGTGCTCACCCATGCCACTGGTTCAAAATTCTCCGTTTCCAAACTGGAGCTAGTGGTATCACCACACTAGCTGTGATTACATTGATTTCAGCTATAGAAAAAGTTTTCCTTGTCAGCCCTACAGGATTGTTCTGTTCTTCCAGCTGCAGACAGACAGCAAAAGGTGACACTTAACCCACTTCTGACCCTTTTCAAAATTAAAGCAATAGGAATCCCCTCCCCACTTCCTACTTCTGTGCCCAAGAGTAGGAGAAGGCTCAATGCACTGCAGAACAAAACTAATTAATTCAGCTTTGCTCAGTTGGAACCTATTTTCTTAAATACAGTCAGAACATTAGTTTTGAGGAAGATTTAACTCTGCCTCATGCTTGGAGGGTAATAAGAATCTGATCCTAAGGAAATGAGATCACTAGACAAGACGCAATTTTAAATCGGTGTTATTCTTTTTTTTCCTTAGGAAATCCTATTTTTTTAGCCTTTGCAGAAAAGCTCTCCTTGGCTTTCAGAGTCAATGTGGCAGTTCTTAGCTAAAGTTACTTTTCAAGCCATAGTCATAATGTGGATGTCATTATAGTACAAGAAAATCTCTGTGTAGCTTATTTTCCATCTATAATGATGTCTGCACCAGTACTTTTTTCCCCCCATGGTTTGCCTCAGCTGTAGTAGTTTAAACATCTTGATATTTCAAAAGTTTGGTCATGACTCTTCTCTAATTAGTAGTAATTTGTTCCCTAATTGCTAGCAAAATACACAGCATGTTCTATTTTGACTGGGATGTGGTGCAGGGTAAAAGTTCTGACATGCTTTCAGAAGACTTCTTATCATGTTACTTTTTGAAAGCAGATTTTAAAAATGCTTCCAGGGGCACTGCAGCCCACAAGGGTGATAAGCCTGCTTGCTCAAGTGTTCAAAAGAAACAGCATCTGCTCTATTCCATCTCATGCCTGCTGCACACACTGTTTTTCAGATGTTGAGATTACAAGGTATTCCTCCACCCTCCCAGAAAAAATAAAAATAAAAATGGTTGGCACAGAGAAACACATAGTTTCATGGAAGCAGAGTGGGCTCTCAGATGGGCTCTAAAGATGGAAAACCATAATTTATTTTAATGTCAGAATAAGAATTCATGTGGGTATAATCATGGTCTGTCTTGCTTGTCAGCTTATCACTGTGTCGTTGTTCTTAATGAGCACCACCCACACATACACAGCAATGCTGATAGAGCGAAGAAAACCCCTTGGGACAGCTTTTATTGCACCTTTCTGTCTTATGACTGTGAGATGCTGGCTCACAGATGTCCAGGAACAGTGCTCTGCTTGCTGCCTTGGGACTGCTGATGGGGTTTTTGTGCATGCTGTGTGCAATGGCAAAGAGACAGGTGACACACTGCCACCCCTGTGGGCATGCAGCTGAGCAGGGCAGTGCTTCTGAGGCAAGCCACTGCTGGTGTTTGCACATGGCACTTCCAGCTGCTCTAATATCTAGCCAGGCAGATGCTTTCCTTAGCTGTCTTCTCATAGTATTAGACTGAAAACAAAAAGGTATCTAGAATAAAGGTATCAGGTTCAAAGCTAAAGGTGCCCGACTTTTCACAGCTGTACTCTGAAGGAAAAGCAGCGGGCTTCTGTCTGTTGTGGTGCCTTTCACTGGAGCCTGTGCCTGGGCTTGCAGTAGCTAACAGAGAGAAAGAAAAGACAGGAAAGTGGGGGAAGCCTGCCCAACTATTTCCATATTTAAATGTGGTCCACTTCCAGTCATGATAACCTTGTATGTGTAGATGGAAATTGCTGGAGATGAGAGTCAGTGGTAATGGGGGCTAGAAGAAAATCTGTTAAGCATTCATATCTGAGAAAGGAGCTGAGGCCAGATGAAAAAACAAAGAGTGGTAGAGCTGGACCACAACAGCTAAGGTGAGCCTGGGAGAACACAGATACAGGTGCGTACAGTACACTGGATGAGTTGATACAGGCTTTGCGTGTTACTGAGATGAAGAACTAGTGATCACAGATGTGAGCTCAGGTGAGGAGAGAAAAAGTAGGTTGGATTTTCCTCTAGCAGGAGAGGCCTGTGTGCAGAATACAAATACTTGCATACTCAGGAGGAAGCTGAAGGAAAGAAAGAAAGGGTGGGAGGAGGCTGCCATACACAGGGCCAGATGGCAGCTACTCTCTCACTGGCTGGTCTCAGCAGGGAGAACAGCAAGCCCAGCAGGGAGTACCCTTGAAACAGTCCCAGCTTCTCTCCTTCATGGCAGTGGTCACCATCCATCCTACAGACTTTTCCACTTCCACACATTTTGACAAGGCTGAGAGTTAGCAGATACATTTTACAAATGAGGAAAATGAGATGCTCTTCATCCAGTGTCTGTCCTGTGTGTAAATAATCACAAGATGTTTTGAATAGGAAACATCTTCACCTCCATCTCATTAAAGATGCTTAGCAAATGGGCTTCTGACATCCAGTTGGATATTACAGCAATGTATGCAGCTTGATCTGATTTGACTGAAGAGAGTCAATGAGAGGAGAGCTGGGAAGGGAATGCAAGTGCTTAGTCTAGTCCAGCTTGCTGGCTCATGCTGCCTCCCCTAGAAGTGATTCCTCTAGAGCAGGGATATTACTGTGGAGCCATTTTGTTTATGTTGAGCTCATTTACTGCCAGATTGCATCACTTCTGTTTTAGTGAAATAACTTCTGCCGGCAGAAGAATCAGAAGTGAAGACATTAGGAATTCACTACACTTAGGGCTGTGGCATTCAGATTTCTGCTGCTGGTATAAGTGACACTTCATGCAAAGCAATAAAACTTCCTCACACTCAGGAATGCTGCAAATAAAAAGTTGAGGTCTTGTTTCCTTCTCATCTTAGCAAGGGTGTATGCATTCTGCTTAACCTGTGCATTCTGCTTAGCCTTATGTAGCTCTAATGCTAAATAATATTGAGTCAAAACCAACCCAACACTTTAAAGTAATTGTATTCGCATGCTGGGTTTTGATTCAAAAATAACAGAGATTGAAAAATGTATGAAACGTTATTTTCTGATTAAACTAGGTAACTAATTCCAGTGTTCATATTAAAATCACCATTTCTAGCACTCATCCTAGTAAAAGATGAAATGAATTTTGAAGCAGAAAAGACTTGGATTGATGCAATACCTAACAGAAGTGAATTTCATTGTCCTCTGCAGAGAGTAGCCCACACCCTTCCCCTAACACATATTGCTTGTGAAATGCATGAACTTGCAAACTTCGAAGGAAAGAATCTCAAGAAAACTGCAGTTTAGATTCCCAGTGTTTTTTTCGGAGACATGACCATTACCTAAGGGAATTGATGTAATGTCCCAGCAAAGGAAGAATAGACTCATGTCTCTTCTTGCCTTTCCTCACACCCTCTCTTCCAAGTTAGCTGTTTTGTACAGGGTTTAAATTAGGGTAGATCTTGGCCCAGGCCTTTCATTCACTCATGTTTAAACCTTCTGCCTTAGAAGTTTTTCTTGGAGAAGAAACATGACTGTCTGTCGAATGCATTTCCACTGTAACTCCACTGAAGACAATGAAGTTATATCAGGAAATAACTTGGCTTATAAACTGAGACTGTCAACCACATAATTAATCAGTTTCTTTGGGACTTGTGTGGCTGAAGTCCTTACTCAGCTTTGAAGCTCAAAGTCTCAGTCTGTATGTTCTGGAACACACACACACACACACACACACACACACACACACACACACACACAAAATCTTGAGTTTTGTTTTAGATCTTTGTTTGGATTTAGAAACACATAAATGCTCTGATAAAATGTGCAGACTGTCTGAATACATATCTTTGTGTTTTGTTACTGTTTCAGCTAATGCAGGCTGTGCTTTCGGGGTCAGGAAGAATGGAAACTGGGATTTATTTGAAAAATGCCCCCCTTCCCCAAAAGCTACAGAGTTCAAAGTTATTCTAGGAAAAATAACAGTTCTCTGCAGTGAAATAACTATGATGACTCTTTTATGCCATGAGAATTTTCAGCTATAAAAATGATCTGAAAAAAGTCCCATTATTTAACATATCAACAAGTCTGTTCCTGGTGCCATGATGACGTGTCATTAGTAAACCATACTTGGCAGGAGATACCAGAGTGGCTGAAACCAGTTGTTATAATGATCAGAAAGCACTTCCACAGGCCAAGTACTTCATTTTTTAAAAATGGGTATTTTTGTCAGAGTTCATCTCCCCTTCGCCCTCCTGGAGGCCCCTCGTGTATTTGAGTTTCAGGGGACTTGGAGCACGTGGTGAGCCCAGGTCTGGCTCTGCAGCATGCTGGCATGGGATTTGCTGCCTCTTCGGAAAGCTCTGTGCTCAGCTTGGGAAGGTGATAGTTTGCTTTAAAACCACTACCAGGAAACTTCTGATTTGCTTCTGAAAGTGCAGGTATTTCAGGGAGGGAGAGGAAATAGTCATGACTTTTGATGGTGTTTGTGGGCCTGTGTTCAACTTAGCTTTGACCGTCTCTTCAGTTAATTCAGCAACATGGGGTCATAAGTGGTGAGTTAGACATCAACAGGAGGATTTCTCTGTGTTCTCTATTCTCCTAGCTTCTGATGTGGAGACCTAACATGCTTGTAGTAAACTAGAAGGAAACTTTAATGGAATGTAAAAATGGTCTGTTCTAGACTGCCTTGCTTTCCCGTACTCTGCATATTTTATGCATATTTTAATCACTTTCTTAAGCTGTGAACTCCTTAGAAAGATTGCTAAGTGTGCTCATATGTTTTTTTCTGTAGCAGCATAGTGAGGTCCTCCACTGACTATGATGATGCAAATACCAAAAGCATATATTACTTGTAACAGTAAATACAGAGTAGGATTGAACAGCTGTGTGACAAAATGTGTTACTCTTGACTTTCTTAAGGTTATGTTTCTTAGTGTAATGTAAGACATTTTCTTCAGCTACAATGCAGCAATTTGTTTGATTAGAAGTCAATAACTGACTTTCTTTTGGCAAGTTGTTTGGAAGGACAGTGTTGTTGTGGAAGAGAGACCACAGTCATATTCATTTGTCTTTTAACAAGCTTCCAAAGGATGTTCGTCTTTTGGTTCCGACCATATATCAAAGTTATTAACATTTTTTTAAAACCCCTGTCACTTTTCAGTTTCTAATGTGCAGTCTTAGATAGTGTTTCTTCTGTCAGTGGCAATTCCAATTTATCTCAGATGTTAACTGCATTTCACTGCTGTGCAAAGTACCTGCTTTTAGGAATTTCTGAATGGAAAGCAGCTAGAGAAAAGTAATTTGTTTCAAGGAGCTCACCTGAAACTCTTGCAGTCCATAGTACTGTTGTACTGTTTATTTAATTATCTCCTCTCAAGTGTCTTAATAGGAGACTTGAAGGAAACTCTAATTAGATTATTTTGCAAGTACTTTTTAATTGAAAAAAAAAAAAAAAGGACAGAGAAAAAATAAGTTGGGCTTTTAGCAGAGCACACACACCTGTCTCCACTGAAAACAAATGTAAAAGTCATTGCCATCTGTGCAATGAAGCCAACGCTTGCAGATGCTCACAGACCAGGAAGGTGAGGGATCCTTTTCTCAGCTTGCACAAGGGTAATTGCTGTATCTACACCCATGCTCATCTCCAGGATGGCTGTTTGTGCAGCGCTCTGCTCCCCACGTGTTTCTGCTGTCTTGGCCACTGACCAGGCCATGTGTGGGCTGCACAGGCCTTGGGATGCTGCTGTCTGTGTGTGTCCTTGCATGGGCTCTTGTGGGTGCTCAGCTTTTGTGCCACTTCCAGTTGTGCCTGCTCCTGTAGGCTGGCAGCTTGCACACCACTTAAATTTGTTGTTGGGGAGCTATTGGTATCTCCCTTCACAGGTAGAGATATAGTCTAGGGATAAGGCCCTCAGGTGAGAGGGAAAAATTGCCACTCTTGAGAGACTGGGAAGAAAGCAGTCTTGGCCTGGGCCTGCTGGCAGGACAAAGGCCACCTTCCTTATTCAGTACTAAATATGGGAAATGTAAGAGTCCATATTAACCATATCCTAATGTTGATAGCAAGAAATGCTTTTTGCCTTGTTTCTGGCATGGTAATTTCATGATAAAAAGAACTTCTCCACATATTCATCTGAAAAAGCCTACTGCAAATGCTGTGAAATATACAGTCCGATAGTCATTCATCCCATCTCCACCGAGCAGGAGGATTTTTGTAGTAATGTTCTGCCCATTGCCTTTTATGCTGGAGGCATTTTCTTTACAACAGTTACTGCATGTGACATATAAGCAGGAAGCTTAATTTATATTATCCCATTCCACAATATACTGTTGCAATATAAGGTTGTTTATTTTACAGGATTCCTCTCATATAAAAGACAAATGATCAGACTGGTGCGTCTAATGGTTTTGATCGTTTTAGAAATGCAGAGTGTGATATCCATACTTCTACCATTTCTCCTCTCTTGGCTTTATTGTATAATTTGTTATGTCGCCCCTTTGTGAAGGATAAACTTTCTAGTGTGGTATTACTAACACATATGGTTTTTCAAAACATAGTTAATGATAACACCTCCAGATGTTTGTGTGCGCAAGACAGAGTGTACTTGTGATCAGGCTGTAAAGCAAGTCCTACATATGAAATCACACAAATAGCTGTGAATTCCCTGCATAACTGACACAGGCAAGGTAAGCTGTGAATTCGGATGCTCTTTTTGAAAGATACTGGACAGAGAAAGGTTTAGTTTTCCACTCAGTATAAAACTTTAACATTAAAAAAAAAAAAAAAAAGCAACAACTAATTCCATTACAGGGAGATGGCAAAGATGCATGTTCTTGACTGTAGCATCCAGAAACTACTCCAAAGGCTGTTTGTTACCAGTGTGGTACAATGAGAAGGGACGGTAGGCTGCTCTGTTTGGATGTGCCCTGAGCTGCTCCTAGGACAGTGTACAGCTTCTGCCTCATGCCCTGGTAGGGCGAAGGGTGGAATGTGCACCAGCACAGAAGGAAGCAGCTGCCAGTGCAGAAGCCAGGGGCTGTTGCCGTTCTGGTTTAGTTTGGGGTGTTTATTTGTTTTTACTTGATTTTGAGTCTCTCCTTCAGTAAAGAAGGCAAGAGAAGGTGAGTAAGAGGAGCTGGAAGAAAGCAGAGAAGTTGCCTTACTAGAAAAGGTCCACATGCCCCAGGAAAGTGGTGGACCCCTCTCACAGCGGTCAGGGTAGGGAGCACAGACTCATGACCAAAGAAGATGAAGAAATTTTGCCAGTGCAGTGAAAAGCTAGCTCTGTGCTAACCCTTGGTCAGGGCAGGGACCGCTCTCTGTCCCAGCTGCTCTGTGAGAGTGACCTGGCTGCCAGCAGCCTCCTGGCCATCAGTGTAAGGGGGAGGCAGCTGGTGAGGAGCTCAGCTGACCCATTCACCTCATGCTGCAGTTAGTGATCTCTGGTTTCTGGTGATGTTTCACCACTGCTGGGGCAAAGACATTTTGTTTCACGGGGTATGCTGTGGTCTCATCAATCCATGCTGGAATGGAACAGCACACTTTTGCAGCTAGGCTAAAGACTTAGTGTAACTCTAAATGCCTAAAAATAGTGATTTTTTTTTGTCAGTCCCTGATGAGTCAGGCTGGGAGAGGGGGCAGTCAGTGTACTGTGAGCAAGGCCCAAGGCCACCATTGTTAATGCCAGATTACTGCATGAGTTTGTAGCCTTCAGGATGGCAAAAAGTACCTTCATGAAAGTGCCTTGCTGTACTACTGTTGCACTTAGTCTGTACTTATATGGACAAATGGTAACTAGAAATGGCATGAAGTGTACTTTCTACCATTTTCCTCAGGAAACAAGTGACGTGAAGGGATGCAGTACTCCCTATTTCATTTTGGTAGATGGCACTGGCTGTTTCTGTGTGGTCACAGTCTGGACAGAATATTTATCACTCTCTCCTCCTGAGCCTGACTATAATAATTTTCTTCTCTCACGTTAACTCCATGCATACTTTATCAGATGTGACTGCAACTCATATCTTGAAAGATCACCTGTCCTGTATAATTTCCAGTTTCCTCTGACAAAGGAGCTTAGGTGAACGCTGGAACATTATTAGTTTGTCAGCTGTATTGACTGATCAATATGTTCCTCAATAAATAGATGCATGCCTGTAAGGTGCCTATGTCACAGGGGAATGAGCACTTAGGGCAATAAAATACACTGAAAACTGACTCGTGTTTTCCATAGACCGCTTTTTTCTTTTTTTTTTTTTTTTTTTTTTTAATATAACAATAATGATTGATAAGATCATTGATAAATGTTACGTCTTTTTAATATGGTGCACAGCACTACATTTATGGGAACCCATTGTTTTCAAATTGTATAATTAGTTGAATTTGCATTGCAGCTCTTTGCCTACCTGGTACTTTAAAGGCAGAAGATAAGGAACAAGGAATTGTTTTCTTTCTGATGGGCTCATTGCCAAGTACCTGAACCAGACACCTTGGGAAGTTCCCAGCAGAAAGAATAGAGAGAGGCATGCAAGAACAGAGACATCAGAGAGTGACAATAAACTACAATGGCTTTCAGGCTTCCGTGACTAGGTGCTATCAACATAGTGTATAATCTTCAGAATGCCTCTAGCATCTCATTGAAAGTGGTTTCAAATGTCCTGATGGCTGTTGGCTGTTCTTATACTGTATCTCTCTTTTTGTTTTTTGGTGTTTTTTGTTTCCCCCCCTTTGTTTCTCTAAGACATCTGCTCCTGTTACTTGCTTGCCACCTGGAGTCTTGAACTTTATTTTTACCAGCTTTTTTTTTTTTTTTTTTTTTTTTTTTTTTTTTTTTTTTTTTTTTTTTTTTGTTACAGTAAACAGTTTTTCCATTACACGTGGAAGAGGCACAGCAGCAGGAGCAGAGAAGCTCTTTAAGAGAAATGCTATTGTTTCCACAGTAGGGTTCACAATCCTAAAGAACAAGAAAAATGAATGATAGACTCCGTTCAACAGTTAAAACACAAATGCTATGGATAATATGCTTTGTCATGGTTAAAAGAACTGTTACAAAGTGGAGAAATGATTAGCTGAGGAAGAAAACTTAGGCTAAAGCTTTTCTAACCTATTATAGATAGAGATGCTCATTCCTAGAGGCAAATAAAAAAAAGAAAAAAAGACCCCCAAGGGAGATGGGACCGATAGGCATTTAGTGGTAATCAATAGTATCAGTGGTAGGATCACCTTTCTTCTTTTGTGTAGCAGGATTGAAGAGCAGGTGTGGGTGAACAGAAACTTTTCATAAATCAATGGCAACTAAAGCCTGTTTCAGTCTGAAACCTAACAGTGATCTGCATGATCTCACATACTGCTCATACCATACAACCACTGCCAGCAGGAAGATTGACATACAACTTGGAAGTAATGATTTCCCATCAAAGCTACAACATGTTAGGTTGGGTGATGATAAACAGTATCAAGTGGTCCAGCCAGCATGCTACAAAGTGGTGTGCTTGGTTCCCAATACTAGTAACGGCATTAAATTAATTTAAACTAATCCATTGTTTTGATAAATAACTCTAATCTCCTATCTCTGTCTGCAACTGCAATTTTGTAAGCACTCATTTGGTGCCTCTAATAATGTGGGGGCTTTTATTAGCCTTCTGCTTGGAATCTGGACATGTAGTCCTGGGAACTGTTCAGAGTAAACTAAAATTTTGTGTGTTGCAGGAGGGAAGCATGATCTAAATTTAAATGGTAAAGTTCTGCTTTCATTTTCAATACTTAAGGGCATTCAGTTAATAAACATCATACATCTTCAAATAAAATAAAAACCACAGTAGTAGATAATGGACTTTGTAAAAGCTCCGACTTATCTCAAGCCTGCATCTTGGAGGATTAACATAACTTAGTTTATGGTGGTCATCACAGCTGCCAGGAGACCTGGCCCTGCCTCTCTGGAGTGCAATAGATACAGGGAGTGTTCTGGTCTCAGCTGGTTAGTTAGCTATACTCAGATAAAAGTATATATCAAGAGGAAGCTCTAATACATTTTACTCTTTAAAAATAGTGAGTTATTCCCCCCAAAGCTGAGGTGCTATTTGTATGAGATTCTTTTGTACATTTTTGATCCATAGAAATTACAGATGGCAAAGATAACCAGTCATATATTCAAAACTCTCACAGTCATTATCTCATTCAGTGGTTTACCCAGTTTAAAGTGACCTTAGCAATGGGATTTTCTTCATTCCTTTTACATGATGCTGCAAACACCAAGTTCCTGTTTGTTCTGAGGGGACGTTCAAGATCCCACGGCAGTTTTGCAAGAGCATTACGTCAGCTTTTCCTGCTAGGATCTTATCCTTAGTCCTGAGGATTGGTAGGTATGTGCCACCCCCACGGATTGCAGTGTCAGGTGTTCAGAGACCCTTAAGGCCTAAGGAAGTTTGCAATTATGATGATGTGAACTTCTGTTATTTTCCCAGGCCAATCTGATAAACTGCTCATTGCTGAGTTGTCCTTCTAATGCTTTTCTTAAGAACACTTCCTCGGTTTCACCCCACAATCTTTTTAGAGTAAGCGGAGAGAATAGAAACAATTCCACTTTCTCTGCCAGCAGCTGAATAAAGAAATATATGCTTATTTTTCCTGTTACTGCCCTATAGAGTGCTGTAACCCGGCTGCAGCAATCTGCATTTGCTTAGCTGTTGATGATGACATCATAAGAATTGTGAGGAAACACAGCCCTGGGAATCTATAATCTTGACAAGTAAGAAAACCTCCAATTGCTTGTAATGCAAGGCTGATGCAGTGGCTAGGGAGCCAGTCTGAGATGTGGTTTACATTCCTTGCTCTGCCACGCTTTTGTTTGGTTTTGCCCAAAATAATAAGTGATTACATTTTAAGTGTGCCTAGCAGAGCAGAGAGGTAGCCAGCATCACATTAATAACCTTTAGACAGTGTTGTTCTCTAAGGATGCCATTGCACACTCTTGTCCTCTCCATCTGTCCCCACCAAGTCTCTTGTTGTCATGCCCCAGTCTAAGTGCACCCATCTGGTGCTGATTCACATGGTTGTGGGGAAAAGCACCACAAGAAATCAGTTCAGTTGCAATCATCAGAAAAGGTGCTCTTTCCCTGAGATTTTTTTTTATTTTCTGTAAGCCCTGATCATTCCACTGATCCTGGGAAAGGCACAATGCCTCCAGAAGCCAATGTGGCCAAACTGAGAGCAGAAGGTGGTCTTGTGAGAAAGGTGGGAAACGCTTGAACTGGCTTAGCTTCTGCAGAAAATGTGCCCTACACCTGATGATTTCCCTTATGCTAGGGCATTTCTAGAAATTCTTTTTAAGATGTATCTTCTGCTTTCAGCACCTGAGCAGCTTTTGAAAAACTTAAGTCTTTAGCTTCTCTGCACGCTCCTCAATTTCATCTGGAACCTGGACATAATTGTATAGCTGTGGAAATAAATGGATTATCACTGCAGATAGGCTGATGCTCACAAAGCATAAGTGTTTAGGAAATATAAATATTTCTTTTTACTTGGATACTAAAAAATGTTTGCATAAATGGACCTTTAAAGAAAGCATTAATTGTTCTTTGTTGTTTGTTAGAAGCTGCATTTTCCGTGAGCTGTTCACAGACAGCAAGGATATTCTGTGACCCTGAGTTCCCTACTGCTTCTTATAAAGGAGACAAATTTAGGTGGCGTTTTTTATTTTCCTCATGCTCCCTGACATATCCTCCTCAGCAGGTAAAGATGAGTCTTGTCGTCTGACAAATAAGTCTGCTGCAGGGTGGGACGAACTCTTCAGCTCCGGCTGACTTCAGCCAAAGCTGAGCTCCTTACTTACTTTTCTTATCGGATCAAAGACTATTTTTCAAGTAGTCTGATTCCCTCTTTATTGCGTTGTTTTCATATAGAAGGAAAGATATGGTCTTTAAGCTTCACTTACAGACAGTGGCCTGCCCTCTGGGTTCACTGTGCTTAGACCGCAGAGCATCTGGGAGTGTCATAGCACCTCTTGCCCCTCCAGATCCACCTGGGGCAGATGTGACTGAGCCCCAGTGACATGGAGCCCTGAAGGGGGCAATAAAACCCACAGCAATCCTGTTCCTGCCCCTCCATGGCTTCTGCTCCAGATGGGTTTAGCTACTTTATCTTTTCTGCATGTTGTCACAGAGGAGGAACAGTCAAGGCAGTGATTGCTGCTCTCTCCATTGATTTTGAGGTCATAGCCGGAGGAAGAATTTTATTATTCCTCCCTATTCTGAGTTCATTCTCCCATTTTTCAGAGTCTAAACCAAAGAAAGCATCATAAGTGGCAAGAAGAGATAAATAATTCACTGCTCTAAAGGAGTGAGCATGGTCTGGATAGAAAAGAGACGTTTCATGCACTCATTTTAATTAGATGAAGAACAAGATTTAAAGGTATATCACTCATTGATATAGTAGATAAGAAGGCCGTGACTGTGTTTAGGAAAGCAGAGAAGCAGCAGACAATCATTGTAACCTGTTGTCAGATAAGCCACTGTGACAGAAGGTATTGGCTGGAAAAGAGAAAGCCATTCCTGGAAAAAACAACAACAACAAAACAAACAAGAAAAAAAAAAAGACAATGAAAGGACAGAAACACCACAGATTTTTTTCTTAGATGATCAAGCATAAGGAGGCTGTTTGTGATTGGGCTGTTGAATTGTTCAACAGCTAGAAGTACTCTGCTGTTGCTCAATATAGCTATATATTTCTGCAATGACTTTTCTACTGAATTCTTTCTTCTCTGAATGGAGCCTGAGGCACAGCCCACTGAAGTCATCAGCAGCTTTGCCTTTCTCTTTGTAGGTTGGATCTTATGCCCCTGGGGGGTTGTTTAGGTGCAATGAGATAAGTAATGCTCTTAAATTGATACCAGCAGCAGCCCCACCCCTACTAGAATGAGAAGCAAGACTGAAACCACAGTGCCTGCCATAGCTGGAAACAAGAAGGCTTACACTAAATTCCTGCATTGTAGAGCAGTCTCATGAAGAGAGAGCTTCTGATCTCTCCAGTGTTTTCTGTGGGGGTTCTTGCAAACATTTCACTAGATAACAATCTTATACTGGAGTGTTTGCTTTGCTATTCAGGGCTCTGAAAAGCTTGTCTTCACAGGAAAATCATCTCACGTGAAATAAAGTACAATTATGATTCCTCAACAGCTCTTACATGGATAGGCCTACTCCTGGTCTTTCTCTGGTTGGTTAAACTAAACTGATTTCAAAACTCAATGTGAAAAGGGTTTTTAGGACAAATTCTGACTGTTGGGGCAGGGAATTTCTCCAAAACTATCTGGCTACCTTATCTCCCTACTATTTATTTGCCTACCTATATTTGTCTGCTCAGGTGGCCAAGAAGGCCAACAGCATCCTGGCTTGCATAAGAAACAGTGTGGCCAGCAGGGCTAGGGAGGTGATTGTCCCCCTGTACTCGGTTCTGGTGAGGCCGCACCTTGAGTACTGTGTTCAGTTTTGGGCCCCTCGCTACAAGAAGGACATCGAGGTGCTTGAGCGGGTCCAAAGAAGGGCGACGAAGCTGGTGAGGGGCCTGGAGAGCAAGTCTTATGAGGAGCGGCTGAAGGAGCTGGGCTTGTTCAGCCTAGAGAAGAGGAGGCTTAGGGGTGACCTTATTGCTCTGTATAAGTACATTAAAGGAGGCTGTAGAGAGGTGGGGGTTGGCCTGTTCTCCCATGTGCCTGGTGACAGGACGAGGGGGAATGGGCTAAAGTTACGCCAGGGGAGTTTTAGGCTGGATGTTAGGAAGAACTTCTTTACCAAAAGGGTTGTTAGACATTGGAACAGGCTGCCCAGGGAAGTGATGGAGTCACCATCCCTGGAAATCTTTAAAAGACGTTTAGATGTAGAGCTTAGGGATATGGTTTAGTGGGGACTGTTAGTGTTAGGTCAGAGGTTGGACTTGACGATCTTGAGGTCTCTTCCAACCTAGAAATTCTGTGATTCTGTGATTCTGTGATACCTTCTTGCCTAGGCTTGCACAGCTGTCTAGATGGTCCCAGTGAGGATCACTGCAGCCACTCACCTGCTATTGCCAGGGGGCTTTATGCACTTGCTGTGGAATATGTTGGCAAACTTAGTCCCTTGGAAGTGTGTCCTTTGTGGGTGTCCAATTTTGGTCAAAAGTATCACTTCAGGTGCTTACCTGCATCTTTCTGTCACTGTCCCTAAGTCAAAAGTCCTCCCACTCCCTGCAGCACCCTGAGGGGGGGGAGGTGCAGAGGGAGGCGCCGGTCTGTGCTCCCTGCAACCAAGCACAGGGTATGCAGGAACAATATAATGGTTCTGTTCTATCCAAAGAAAGCATGTGGCCTAATAGAGGAAAAGAACATCTTATGGATGTCTGTAAACACACAGCTAACGAAACATGGACAATAACTGCAAGCTAGGATTAGACTCAGCTGTTGTTTCGTTATGTTTTTGCTCCACCAGACTTGAGCTAGCTTTCAGTTAGCTGTCAGGAGAGTGCCTAATACAGGGCAGATGGATGTGCTATAAACCACAACAGGCAACTAATGAATCTAAAGGGGTATTACAGGATGGCATGCCAAATGGGTCATGGTAAAAACATTGCTTTGGTACAATGCCTGAGGGAGAGCCTAGGTAGTTCAATTTATATATTGGAAGTACAGGAAGTACATAAAGATAAATGAGTATCATTACAGCTATTGTAAATCACCCTTATTGGTAGAGATTTTACTAGAAACTTTTTGATGAAAATGTTGTCATTTTAGGCTAGTGCCCATCTGACCCCCACCTCCCATATTCTGAAAGAAAACCTGAAATGCTTCAAATTTTGGTCAAATTTCATGGCAGGTTTACCCATATTCCTGCTTGAACATTCTCTTTTTCTTTTCCTACCCTTTTCAGAAGTAAAAATAATTTTTTCAATAAAAGAATTGTAAGAGGAAAAAAATGTGATAACTTCCTAGCTAACTATATTTTGAACTAGTTCTGATAAATAATTCCAAAGATATAGTCATAATGCTAAAATAATTTCTGGGATTACCATTGTCAATATAATACATTTTCATGGATCTTGCTGTCTTCTCTTTGTTTTGCAAAATGAAAACTAGATGACATACCAGTTTGAATCTGAAAAGATCTTAAATCCATCAACTGATGTATTATCAACTGGTTTGACGTTCTTGCTTGCCATTGCTGGCAATTTTACATAAATCATGTGTTTGCATTCTTTTTACCAACACTTGCCAATCAAACCATTAAAACAGATCACTTTCCCTTCTTCAAACATTTATTTTCAGGACTTTCACAAAAAAAGATCTCATGTCCCTTTCTTTGTACAATAAGCAAACCCAGCCTGGTTTTATGCAGGTAATGCAAACATCAGAAAATCAAGTACCAAAAAGAGGATTAATGAGTAACTAGTTCCTTCAGAAGTTTGGTGCATGGCTGCACAGCTGATGGCCCATAGGTCTTTTCCATCAGGTCCTGGCAAAATGATTTTTCCACTGTTAGATGGGATCATAAAATGTATTTGTATCCAAAAGTCCAATCTGAACAAATCCCTATAATGTCATCTTGTCACTGGTTATCAAAATTTTGGATGACCCCAACTTAAAAGATTGGGAAATCTTTCACATGCCTTTTAAACATTTCCCAATCACTTCAGTGAGGTTAGATTTTTTTATTTTTTTATTTTTTCCAAAGAACCAGATCCAACATCAGCCTCTGTAGGTGTTCTAATTTACCGTAAGTATACTTAAGCTCTTAAGATGCAAATAGTGGCCTCATTAGATCTTCCAGAAGCACCAAGTTTCCTGGCACTTATCTTCAGCTTTGGGGACATACTTATGTTAAAAATTTTAGCCCTCAGTCTCTGTTTATAACTTGCGATTTCTGACATTTTCTTTTTTCTTTTTTTTTTCTTCCCCAAGAAGTACAGTCCCTGTACCTCTGCCAGTTTAGAATTCGCTTTATAGTTTTTTTCATACATATACATATACATATACATATACATATACATATACATATACATATACATAATATTCCCATAGCTTCTTTAACATAATTGGAAATTTTGTTCATTAATACAGAATTGGGTGACCAGCACTACATTATATGGGACAGCAGAGTAGAGGTGAAAAACCATGGACATAAATCAGGAGAAAATACAAAATTGTTAAGGTGTTTTTTTTTTTTACTTGGAGGTAGTCACTAATAACAATTTTTCTGCAAGTCAAAGTAGTGGTTTTTTTTAGGTTGTTAATTCTACCAACAGTACTCAAATAGAGAAAGAGAAGTAAGGAGGGTTAATTTAAAGGCTTAGTTGAAAATCATTAGGAAACTTGAAATGATTTTTGATTAGGTTCTTAAGTCTAAGCAAAGTAATGACAAAACTCTTTTAACTAGCCTACTTAGCTAGGTGCAAAAAAAATGTTTAGTTGATCACTTGCATGACCAGCTAAATGGAAGAAAATTCAGAGGCTTAGGCTAAAATCTAAGCTGTTAGGGACGTATTCACAACAGCTGGCTTTAGCCTTCCAAGACTAATTATTCCAAGATCTCTAACTGATAGAGATGGAGAGGGTTGGTCTTTCGTAATGCAAATCAAAAATGTAAAATTACACTTCTGCATTGAATTACAGTCTGGAGGGCCTCGTCTCTGTCTATTGGATAAAGAATTGCAGGGAGTTAACACCTCCCTGCTTTTTTTTTTTTTTTTTTTTTTTTTCCCGTCACGTACACTCAGGTTCCAGTAATGTTATGGATATTTGGGTTTCTTAAGTATGCAGGGTCATTTTGACATACTGGAGGGCAGGTTAGGGACATTCCAAGGATCTCTGTGAGTGCGCTGAGAGCTTGTGTTTTTTCACAGTGAACTGTTAGGAAATCTTGTCTGCTTCTCTTAGTATGAAATAAGAGAAAATAAATGGTCAAAGCGATGGACTACAAGTACGTATGACTTATGTTTGTGCTACAGAGTGGGTAGGTTACCAGCCTAAATAATAGCCAAATTTAGGCCTGACCAATCTGATGCAAGTAAAAGTAGTTGACCTTAAGTCAGAGGTTTGTATGTGTTAACAGAAAAGGACCATTGGAACCAGAGGAAATTCACTGTGAGCAAGATAAAGGTTGAGAAAGAAGCAAAAAACGTCAGTAGATCCCCAGTGGAAAGGACAGCAAACCCTGATACAGACAAATGCAGTCTGCAATTCAAGCCAACTGACATACCAGTAATAATAATAATAATAATAAAGCCAAATAGAGCCCCAAGATTCATCTTTCTGATGAATTTCTGTTTTCAGTTCAAGTCCATATCTAAAGTAGATGGGACATGGAAAGAGAGGAGTGACCATTTAGCAATGGTCAAAAGCTCTAAAACCTATGTCTTCACCTACACCACAAAAAGAGAGTCCAACAGAGTGGAGAAAATACCTTTTATATGCAAGGTTATTTCTGGTATAGAAGTGAGAGCAGAGCAGTCACCCACACACATAATAAAGGTGATCTCCTGGTAACACTGTTTTTCCTATAATTCTAGCTGTGCATTTAATACGCTAGTTTTGATAAAGTGAATCAATGTAGAGGCCTCCAAACCAGAGTGCTGGCAGCAGAGGATGTCTCTGGATACCTTTCCTTTCTTTTGCCAGCTGGATAACTGGCACTGCCAGAAAATCAGCACAAAAATGGCTATGCAACATAATTAGATGAGGCCCTGTGTTTCTAGCATACTTTGCAAGGTATCTTTGCTTTGCACTCAATCATAACAGCCTGCTGAGCAGACCTGCTGCAGTTTAATTAAAGCGTCTGGGTCCACCTCCTGTTCCTCTTTAATAACATTAGTCAGAAGTGAATTGTCTGGTGCCTGCCTCTTCCAGGCTAGCGTGAGCTGCTGATGCAGAGCTGGCCAGATTGGTTAATTGCACCCCTGACTTTTAAAGGTCAGGTCTTACAGAATCTAATAACACTCAGAAGATTTCCAAAACAAGGTAAATTGGAAAGAAGAGTCTGGATTCCTCTGATGTGACGCTGCCTACTGAGGCCTGGGACAGATCAACATCTCCTGCAGCTCCCCAGCTGAGCAGTTGGCTGGTCCTGCCAGCAAGGGCAACAGCCAGGCTGGAAAGGGCGTTTGCAAGGGCAGCTTCATCTCTGATTTTGAGCAGCTGGTAGAGTTGCACTGACTTCTGGAAGTATGCACTAAAGGAAAGAGGGCAGAGCAAGGGAAAAGTTTATCTCAGAGAAAGCTGTGAAAACACATCACTACTCAGCTGATTTGTCTTTGTGTAAAGGATTGCATCATATCCCAAAAATTCTTCATCCTTAGCTTATCCTAATAGGAAAACTGAATAGTTGCTCAAGCAATATCAGTTGGAATAGAAAAATGCAGAAATTAAAAAAACATCTTGAGAAGACTAAAGGATGCACATCCTCATCTTCTGTCATGATCTAACTGCCCCAGTCCGGAAGAGAGTGGATGTGGTAAGGAGGACATGTAACTAGCATTTACAGTTTGTATGGTTTATTCAAAGCTAATAGCCATCATATTTGAAACGCAAATTATTGTCCGTTTTAACCTCCTTTATAGGAGAGCGTACAGCAATTTGCGTTGTAAGCACCTGTCTTCTGGCAGAGCAAAAGGGACAGCTGAGGGCAGTTTTTGCTCTTTTCCTCTCCCCAGGATGCCTGGAGGCAGCAGGCTGGAAACTCCCCTCGTGGGAGGGAAGGGTGGTCCTCGGCTGGGTTGCTCCTTCTTTCCTCCCATACTGTTTATTTTCCTCTTCATGCAAACACCTGAAAGGAGTTTAGGCTGTAAATCCTAAAAATATCCAGTCCTCCCTCTGTTCCTAATTCATCTTGCAGTGAGCCAGGTGGTCTTCACTGTAATAGCCACAGATAAGGGGAAGTCTTAAGAGGTATCGAAGAGCTCTTGCGCTGCTTGCAGAGGAAGAGGAGTCAGTCTATTTAGTTACAGCTGGGACTTCCTCTTCTCTTGGCAGATAGCCTTGTTTAAAATCTTCCATTTGCCATTCTACAACTGAGTTTATACAAAATGAGTGGGGTAGATATGTATTTTTGGTCTTTCTGCAGTTGATGATTTTCTAACGTTGTTTATCAATTAAAACATTACAAAATGTTTGAATAGCTACTTATATTTGTTTCTTACTTTTCTTTTTTCACTCCTACTTATCCTACTTTTAAGGGTTTTTCCTTTTGAATTTCAACTTTTTTTTTTTTTTTTTTTTTGAACGTGCTTCTTTTCAACTGACTTCCATGTAGATGATGTAGTTTGGGTAAGGAGATGTTTACAAACTGATATTAAAACACTCTTCTTGTTTGTCCAAAACATAAATTGAATAAATAGTAGTTACTAGTTTACTGACATATTTCTTTGCTTTACTTGTTTTTTGCAAACAATGTAGGGGTGTTTGTACTATAATTAAGAACATTTAGAATATTCTAAAAAGAACTTACTGGTTTGTTTTCTCTAGAAAGGTATGTTTCTGCAAGAATAAGATTTAGAAGGTAGTTCTAGGTTTGCACAGTATATTGCTGCTTTCCTGATTATTTATCTCCTTTATTTTTTATTGTTTTATTAGGTATTCACCCACTGAGTCACTATCCTTTTTTGTTGCTTATGCTCCAGCTCCCTCCACTATACCTATTTTTTCTAACAGTATGCCCTAATGTTAATAAAAAGAAGCCTAATGTAGATATATTCATGTTTCAAGTACTGAAGTACCTTTTATACTTTGGATGGTTTTTACTACCATCTTCCTACACTGATATGAACTTCTCTGCACCAAACCTACGTTCTTTACAATCATACTGCATTACAACTTCTGTATCCTTTGTAATTCAATGCAGCTTCCCAATCACTTCTGGTATTGTTTTCCAGATTTCTCAGCTAGTCCCTGTGTTACCTTCCTTCAGCTATCACCTCGATTTTATATGAGTTAATTTTGAGTTCCCAATTCCTGTGTATGTACCTAATATCCTTCAAGTTAATTTTGTCAGCCCTGATAATTTATCACTGATAAGTAACCAATAATGTTTCCTGTTTTCTAGTCAGTGTTTCACAATTACTTGCATGTAGCTTCTATCCACGTTATGTTTTTAGCTATATAAGCAAGCTAACAGAAATATCTGATATTTGCTCTTAGATAATTCTGTTTTCACCCACAGTTCTACAAGATGACACCTTCACTAGAAGAAAACATTTAATGATAAATAGAAGGTACACAGATGCAACATAACTCTCTGGAAGCCAACCTTCAATGTTGACACAGGAAAAAAAAATCTCCAGTTCTGGATTCCATCAGGTAACGCTACTATGTGACATTTTCCTGCATAGGCTGAAATTATTCTGTAAAGTTAAGACTTTATTGCCTATATTTTTTTCATAATATCTAAAGTATATTACATTCATTAAGTAAAATGTGCTGAGAAAAAACAGCACTCAGATTCACTTTGAATATTATCTTGATTTCATCCAAATTAATGTTTATTTATTTCGGTTACTTGAAGCTTCCTTGTAAACTGAAATTGCTCAGCACTTCTTTTGAAGTTTGATATAGTTCAGTTAACATACTTTTTCCATTAGTTCTTCATCTGCTTCTGTTCTTGTTTGTTTTGAATGAGACCAGAAGAAAATACTATGCTTTCCTCACAGATGGTTCTCTTAAGATTCTGATTTTTTGTGCTACTGGAGATGTCTTGATGCTTTGTTACAACCTATTTCTGCACATGCAACCCCTGTGCTGGTACCTACATGCAGCACTAAATAATGCTCAGTGTACAAGATCATGAATCGCAGCTTTACTATGTAAGAACACTAATTTGGCAAGCTTTCCTAGCATTGCAGAATTTCAAAGCAGGAATTGATCAGATTAAGTATTCTTTCAATTTGATGTCAGATTATTCTCTTGTAGCATTACCCCTCACTTAGAGCAACAAACACTGCTAGGTATATGAGAAGAAAGATATGCCAAAAATTCAGAGGACTTTTGCCAGCCGGTGTTCCATTTGATTTCTAGTTAAGTGTGTTCGAAGACCTCTCCATATTTGTCTAAACAGTGTCCTATCTATTTTGGAGTTGGGTTAGGAGTAAATATATACTTAAAATCATTGAATGGTTTGGGTTGGAAGGAAACTTAAAGACCAAAAATTTCCATGCCCTGCCGTGGGCAGGGATACCTCCTGCCAGCCCAGGCTGCCCAAAGCCCCATCCAGCCTGGCCTTGAGCACTCCAGGGATGGGACAGCCACAGCTTCTTTGGGCAGCCTGTTCCGGGGCCTCATCACCCTCTGAGTGAAGCATTTCTTCCTTATATCTAATATAAATCTACCTTCTTTTAGTTTAATGCAATTACTTGATCTTGTAAATTCTGGATTGCTTGATTTTACTCGACATCTGGTGCTTAACATTCCCAACTACCCACCAGTGCTGTCAGTCCTATGTACCTTTTTTATGCTGTGCACTCAGGTGCTTCTTATAAGATGTGGATTAGACATTACTGTCAGCGTGAGCCCAGCATGTATATCCATGAAAAAACAGACCTCAGTCTTGACAGTGCTTCTCTACAAGTATAAATCAGTATTCTTTCATAAAACCCTCCAATATCCTAGTACCTATAATTACAGATCTTTATTGAAGACTATAAACCATTTCATGCTTTTGAGAAAGAAAATTGTGATTATATTCTATGGATGTGCAGTATGCAGGTTAACCAGCTGCTGTTCTGAGTATTATTTCCCTTTATTTTGTTCTAAATTATCTGTACCAGCTGTTCATCTTTCCAGAGTGATGTTGTAACATTGAAACATGAGAGAAACAGGAAGCACTGACTAAATGTTACTTTTTTTTCTTCATAATTATATGCTCTCTCTTGCTCCTCATCTGTGCTTATTGTTTTTATCCCACACTGAGTAGACTCAGGTGTGAACTTTGCTTTTCTGTAGTGTGTTAAAAATACTGTACTGAAGAAATATTATTTTGATTAAAAAAAAAAAAACACTAAATCTTAATTATTAGTTCAGGCGTGACTGAAGCAGTCAAGTGATTAGTATTTAGGAATGATGGTAAGGATGCGTTATTGTGCAAAATAACTTTATTATCGTGGGAGCTATGTTAGATCCTAGACCTGTCTAATGCACTCATTTATCAACATTTTCTCACAAACCTAAGGCACATGTGTATACTTCTCTTCCAATATACGGAGGTTTGAAGAGGATGAATCTATGTCCATCTTTAAAGACTTGGTTCCCCTGCTGTGGGCTTCAGCTGCCATTAAAGCACAGATTCTAGTTGAAATTGAAGCTCAAAAAGCTGTTACACTGCAGAGAATTCATCACCAGGAGAAGCTGCATTGCTGGTACTAGTGGGAGTAGAGGACTGACAGCTCCTACAGTATAGAACTGTATTTTTAAGCAGCAGAGCTTGAGGATTTGCTGGAAAGTTACTCCTATTTCACCCTTAGGACATAACCAGGAATCATGTGCAAGTCTTTCAGTCTGGGAGTTTCTGCTTCTGTAGACTGGTCCTGAGAGCTGGATTATGCAAGAAAGGAGCAGACTCTGTAGGGAGACATCCCAATCTGAGCTGCAGCCAAGTGTGAGGCAGCTCTGGAAAATCAATGCAATTGATGAAGCTTGACATTTTAATTGTCTTTTGTTTGCAGAACTAAATTAGGTTATGAAGAACAATGATCAGTGGCTGTGATTAAAAGTTTGAAATGTGCCAAGTATCCTGAGATTTGAACTAGACTGTGAGTGTACATTGTATGTAAGTGCTAGGTTTTAAGTGGCTGTAAGCAAACAGGGGCCAAGAAAACAAGTGAGATTTTCAAAGCCAAATGAAAATGCTTTTCCTCCTCCGCATTGTCCCTGAAGAGCTATTGTGTTAGAATTTGGTTTCCAAAGTTATCACTAATTTGTGAACTAGCAGGATTTTAATTCCGCTTTAAGTGGAATCGTCAATACACCTGTAATGCTAGAGTCCCTAGTGGCACTTCTGTAATGATATCTCTATGCTATATTTGACTTGCACCATAGTAGCAAATAATTTAAATGGAAATTAAACGAATGTAAAAGAACATGTATGTGTCCTTGAACTCTGAGCTCTGCTAAGACCACTCTATTTGTTTTGTTTAAAAAAACAACCAAACAAACAAAAAACCTCTAGCATGATGAAGTCTCCTAGCTGAAAGGTGCTTGGTGTTTTCCTCCTTAAATTCACTTTCTTCTACCAGGAAAGAATATGTAATGCCAAAGTAACCTTGAGTCCAGATAAACAGCTAAGTGTTCCTATAGTGCAAAACTCCCTATGGTTTTATTGCTCCCTTGAAATACAATTGCTATAGAAGTGTCTGGGAAACTGTACTAAAACTGTCCCTTTGAATGTATTAATTAGAATCTGTCAAGCATATTTTGACTGGAAACAGTTCATGACACAATGAATACATTTTTGGCCTTAAAAGGATACTAAGACAGGAACAACAAGAAAAATTAGTTAATACTTTTTGTATATTTTTGTTTCTAAAGTTAGATAGCATAAGTCTCAGCAGGGACTACTCTTGATCTACTGACTACAAGGTCTACCTTGTCCCATGAAATTCTCAAAAACAACAAAGCTCTTTATTCTGGGTTTCAGGCTTGGGTTGTTTGGGGCCTGAGTGTTTAGTCTCCAGAGACTTGTATTCATCAACCACACATGAACATGGCCTGCTGTTAAGCGATTAAAGTTCTGATATTTATGGTCCCACACTGTTGTAGGATGAATGAATCATATATTTACTTGGGAGATTAGACACAAGGGACCTGTTGCACAGCAAACAACCATGCCTGTAGGTTCTGAAGCACTTGTGGGCTATAAAGCACTAGCTTAATGATGCTGTTCCTCCTGAGTAATGTCAAAATGTCTTTGCTACTTAAATGCAGCCTGTGATGATATCAAAAGGAATATCTGAGAAAGTCAAAGAGAATGAGGGATGGGAATTGAGTGAGGAAAATAAGTTGGCTAGTTGTCACAATTCAATATCCCAAGTTATCAAATTGTATTCTAGACCTTAAGCTGGACTTGAGCACAGACATGTCTGTCAGAAATGGTCTAAAAGGGTAGGAAAACAGGAAAAGCATGGGGCACAGAGGTACACAGTTTCTGCTTTACTTTTGGGGGCAGTTGCAGGGAGGCAATTTGTCAGGAAAAATGTTGTCTTGGAAAAACTGTTTAAAAAAAAAAGTGCTGTTTGCTCCAATCTTTGGTGACTGGTACCACTTATTTTCTGAGCTGTGCTCACTGCTTTGCTGCCTGCATAAGGAGCAGTGGAAAGCCTTAGCGCTCAAATCAGTTGGCTGAATGTAAGCGTGAAGTGGCATTAAAAATTTCCTATTGTACATTATGTGGCTGTGACCACACCTTAGAAAAGCCTTGGTGTTTGATGGGTCCTGTCTCACTTAACAGTCTCCTGTGCCTGTCTCAGGCATGGCATCTCAGATGGCACTAGATTACTGTTTAAGCAGTTTTGTAGAGCCCTGGCTGGTCATGAAGAGCATAGACATCTCATATAAACCTGAGCTAGTAGGCATGTTAAATTTTGCTTTTTGCTAGAGTCCTACCTTCAGTTTCTCTCAACATCTCTCCCACAGGGGGCTTCATAAAGGGATCTCACAACTAAATTCACACCCATAAGCAGCTGAATAACTTGGGAATAACTATGGCCCAATAATAATGCTCAAGTGATCCTTTGAGGCAGGTGTTGTAATAGGAGGCCACTGGCATTTTTACTCTTTATTTGCTTGCTTTCTTCCTGCAGATGAATATGAGTCTCTTCCCACTAATACCTTTGATTTACGTCCCTAAGGGTTTTCCTCCTTACAGAAATGCAAATGATAAGTGAGCTAGAGCCCACTTAGGAGAATACCCACCTGTGACAGTGGTGGTGTTACAGATTCATAATCCTACTGCATGAGCCAAAACTAAACTGTTTCTCTGGGTATTGCTTTGGGATAGCTTGCATATCACCAGATGTAATGACCGAACAAGGTTATAACATCAGCTTGGGACAATCTCTGAGAGTCTAACATCCACAGTTTATCTGCCGCAGCTTAAATTGCTCAGAGACAAAACACTTCTCATTAATTTTGCTCTTTGAGCGACTAGTGGGATAGCAACAGTAGTGTGAAAAATGAAGATGTACTAGTGTGTTGAGGACATTAATTATCTGTGGGATAGATAGGTATTTACTCTCAGAACAAGGTTACCCTATTACAGAATTAGTGGAAAACTAAAGAGGGAGGAGGTAAAAGATAAGCTCACCTATTAAAGACTTTACAAACTGGATGGGAAAACTGGCTGTGTATGGGAAAACTTGATTGCTTTGTTTGGAAGGGAATGTGTTTTTTAAGTAAAAAGAAAATATTACAAGCCAACCTCTAGCTAGTCTCTCTTACAGGAAATAAAGGAATTGCTAAATCTTACTCTGCCTGTACGATTTCCCTTCCTCACAGCCCAGTTACAATCCTGCTTTGTAGAAAACTGATGAATCAAGTGACTGGAAAGACCCTGATGAAAATAACATACCCACTCTTGTACTGGTGAGATCAAACAGAAACCTTTGCTGCAAGAGATCACTATCAACATTTGTGACACTACATAAACCACAGTACAAAAAGACAGTTCCTACTCCCTTAAAATAGACATTGACATAAAGCAGAGCAGGTCAGCTGGGGAACAGGAATAACTGTAAAAAATATGTGGGGTTATCCCTACTAATATTTGATTCTAGTGCTGTCCATTCATATTTGCTCACTAACAGTTTGGAGAAAGAGGGGGAAAATACATAGTACAAAAGTTCAATTTTTTTGTAATTGATTTAGAAGTGTTACATTGTGGATTGTGTTGTGAAAGTAAAGAATTTCACCTCTCTTCCAACACAAATCAGGGCATTAGATATTTTTTTGACCACTAAGTAAAACTGCTCTTGCTTATGTTACAGTTCTTTATCTTGGGAAAGCAGGCTTAAAAGTTTCCGCTCTAATTCAATAAGTAGACCTTGTTCATGTCTGACAAAAAAGACTAATCTGAATTCTGAGAAATTCCTGCACATAGCAGACAAATAAAACATCATGATCAATTTCCATAATTCTCATAAATTTTCCTTCTGACCCTGAGGTATAAACTTGTTTTCATTGCCTAAGGTAGGAATGATTAGGAAGTCAAGAATTCAGTTATTTCACGCTTGATGCTATAAGATTACATCTCTTTCACTTAATTTTCTTTGGAGCTTCTTTCCAAGCTTTCCAAGGATGCCACTGCGTTCTGGATTAGGTCAGACTTCACATGTCTAGTCTGTACATGCTCACACAGTAGGTGTGTGTGGCATCAAAACTTCATCAGTAATTACTGAGATAGTTTGCTACTTCTTGTATCTCTAATGCTACTACCTGTACTTACACATGGGTATTACATCATCTTCTGTTTGGGTCAGTATCTTTGGTCTGAGGTATCTGTCAAGCCTTCAGTTCCCTCATACAACAGTGGTCTGTCTGTCAAGCGTATACCCATGCTTAGAGACTGAGAAGGGCTCTGTTTTTCTGAGGTTCCCAAAAAAAGACTTTTTTTTTTTTTTTCCCGATACTGCTTAAAGTCTGTGTTCTGAGAGAAAGACCTTTGGAAAGGTTAGGCAAATGTGGCTGATAAATGCAATTAAATCGATTGCAGAATGAAGCTTCAAACAGGTGAAATATTTCATTTGCATCCCGTTCAGTCACTTGTGACCTTTTTATTTATGAATGATGTTTTGCCACTAGTCTACCAGTAACACTGGCCTTTGTTTCAGAAATATGCTGAAATCTTTGTCATGTTGCTGATGTTCATGACTGCAAAATGGTCTGGAGCAAATATTCACCTCATAATTTGACATAAGTCCATGGAAATCACTGAAGCTATTGAGTACTTCTCCAGGGAAAGGATCAAACTCAAAGTATATGTATATATGTTTTCATAAGAACATATTTTCAGTTTTACACATTTCAAAAACACAGTTGTGACTCAAAAAAAAAAAAAAAATTGCTTCCCCATCTCCCCAGGTACTGTAATAGCACTCGCCTTTTAGTTAGAGAAACTCCTGAGCAATTCCAGTCTCAAAGATTTTATATATATATATATATATATATATATTTTTTTTTTAATGTGTTATTTATAAACTATGAAGAACTAGAAATAGAAGTGTAGATAGAACAGAAAGGCTCTTTCATCCAGGCTCTGCATTTGATATTTGTGTTTTCATGAGCTGTGGCCAAAACCAGGAAATGGGCTGATCAAATTTCTTGTGCTGTTAGGGCAGTTGATATTACCTCAGGGAAGCAATTATTGCCTTTATATTTGCTATAATACAGTGAACACAAACAATTTAAAGCCACTGTCTACTACATCCCTTTGAGTCTCACAAGCCAGCAAGGAACTTTTCTGGGCTTGAGGGTGCCGTTTGACCTGTTGTCCCACAGACCTGACGTACCAGGAACTGCAGAGCCACACACCACCCAACTAGCAGCATACTGCTGCTGCACGGTGGAGCCAAGAACTATGGTCTTATCTTCACAACAGGCTCAAGCACAATCACAGTGATGGCCTGATTGCCATTCACAGAACTATTCCAAGAGTTAAGTGAGGCTTCAAGCTGGAGGAAGGCAATGGCTTGCCACTGATCTGAATCTTTGTCCTGCAGCTGGTGGAACTAGGGATGGAGCTGGGGCAGAGAGTGAGTTCTACTGGGTGTGGTCTTACCCTGATCCCCCTGCTTTGTGGCTGTTCTCTCCTGAGGTGCATTTACTCAAATGAACTGATTGTACCAGGCAACCTGGAGAAGACATATCAATCTCTATGCTCAAATCCACGTCATAAATTCCAGTTGGATCAAGTTAGGATGTAATATAGGCAGCAGACCCATCTCTACAAGCTGTAATGAGTCTCAAGTATCCTGGCTTATCTCCAGATGCATTTGGATGGGAAAAAACTTTTGACCAACAGCCATGTGGAATAAATCTCAACCAAGGATGAAAATGAATATAATCTTGTTACTGCTTTCCCACATACCAGTTGTTAGCTCCTAGCACAAACTTTACAGTTCACTTTTAGTTGAAAGGCAGACAAGGTAGAAAATAGAGTTAGCGTTGCCTGCTGCCACTAGAAACGCTTCCTCCAGGGAATGAGAAATGCATTTAGTAGCTCCTCTAAGATACTGTTTATGAACATTTTGTTGATTTCCCAGCTAGCAGCAAAATATTCCAAAGATGAAATCCATTCCCTTCTATGCAGATGATATACATAAGCAACTCCCAGGGGCATAATGAAATATACAGTGGAGATGTATTTCTGTGAAGAAGTACTTTCTGTATTTTCAAATTTCATAGAGCTTTTTTATCATTAGGTTCCTCCAATTTTATACTAGTGAATCCCCACTTGGATAATGTTCCTTCATTTGGTTTTCCTTTTAAAGTACTATTTTTATTCAGCGGATCTCCTCCTTTCTTACACCCCTGCAAGCATGAAGATATGTTACAGTTTTATTTGCTTCCATTACCAATCATTTATCATACAGAATAAGGACAGAATCTGGCCTACAGTGTTTGCTTGTGCTCAGTAAACATCCATCACAATTTTTTAGCTCATCTCAGCCAAGTCAATTCATTTTTCAGTTCTATTTTGTGTCAGATTACATCATTTGTATCTGAAGGAAAGAATGTACTTTGAAGGCTGCAGTTACCATCCTTCCTATTCAGATTTTTTAAAAAAATCAAACAAAAAAAATGGCATCAGAAAAAGCAGTGTTTTTGAAGTGTTAATGGGAAGCATCTATGCTGGCTATGTTGAAGAAGGATTTTTTTTTTTTTAAGCATTTACAGTAGAGTTGGGATCTCTTTTATAATTTTTTGTTTTGTCATTGAAAGTAAAGAAACTCAAAAAGAAATCAAACAACTAAATCTCTGGTTTAACACAAAAGGTTTAAACATGCAACAGACAGGATGGATGGTCTGTTTGCCATAGAGGGGAGCATAACCCTAGTCTACATGGAAGGGCTGAGGTACTGCTGTCGGACTATGCCAAGCAATGTAAGAATATGCTTTATGGTGACATGAGGAAGGCACCTAGTTCTGAAAGACCAAGGTAAACTATGCAGAAAGCCAAATACTGCTTTCCTTAGACCACAACAGAGAAATCAGAGCAGGACTGAAGAGATTTCATGGCAAAAAAAAATGCTTACTGCAGGAGAGTAAAAACTATAGATTAAATTATTAAATTTGCAATGTGACCTGTGTGTTCCATGGGAGGAATGTTTTCTACATTATAGAAGTGAGCGCTTGAAACATGCTTTGCCTCATGCAGATGTAAAGGTGATCACCCTTACATGTTTTCTCCATGTTAGGGTGATCGTTACTCTTGAAGACACTTCCGCAGTGCAAAAGTCTGCTTAGTCCCAAATATTGTTAACTTGTCTGGACTCCATACCAGGCAGCAGAGGTAATCCATCAAACAGATGACAGAGCATTTCCCTGTTTTGCCTAGTGTGCAATAAAATGCAAAGGAAAAAAAAATATATTAATGCTACTACTGCCTTCACTATCGCACATTTTTAATATGAAACGAATGAACATTTATGAACACCAGCAGCACAATCTGAAGGTGGAACAGTGGCCTCTGACTTAAGGCACCCTCTTTCTTTGCTTTTGCCACACTGTGGGAGAAGACCATAATGTCTGTGTGTCTTCATTTCCCTATTTGTAAAGTGCAAAATGATGTGATCTTTTTATTACTTAGTGGTAACGCACTTGTAGAACACTAGGCCTTATAAGATGCATGCAGGGATCCATATGGTCTTTCACCAGCTGCTGGAAATGCCTCAAGGAGCAGAATTTGGCTTAATGAGGTTTCCCAGATAACTGAGCGGGAGTGGGTTCTTCTGCCCCAGTTAAATGTCAAGGCAGGGGTGATATATCTTTAAACGTCTGAAATGTTCAGTAAAAAGGTGATTCTCTGTCTTCTACAATATTTATTATTATACAATAACTCTTCAGCCAGTGACTCATCTATCTTCCCTGGCTTCACTTCTTAAGGAAAATCATCCAAATTCAGTGAAGATGGACTTTGTGCTTTTTCAAGCAATGGCAGGTTCTGACCTACAGAATTTGTTTCCCCCCTATCTTTTAATAACGTATATTATTACAAGCCTTTCTTCTATGAATAATAAGGGACTTTTAAGTTGTGTAGAACCTTTACAAGAGTGAGCGCTAATTCAGAAAGAAATGAGACATGCTGCTTTTACTACTCATATAGTGGAATAAGGATGAGTTTCTCAGCTAGTCCAAAGCTCTATTTAAACTAACAGCTGATTTATGCTTGCTCTGCATTTGGCCCTGCTTTCTTATGATGTCCTGTGTGGGCTATAAATCAGGCATGCTGTACAACTATGCATAATCTTTAGAATAACTTTTCCATTTAAAAAAATGCTTTAAAAAGAATCCATAGAATTGTTATGCTTTTTTTTTTTTCCCCCCAATCCAGAATATTGGGGAACATTCTTTCTTCACCAGATGAAAAACACAGGTCTGTTGGTCCTCAGTTACTTTTCTTTCAATTACACTTTTAATTACCTTGCACAATAGTCCAAACTTTTACCTAATAGACGCATATTAATTTTCCATTATGAAGTAGAATATTTTCATTATCTAATTCTGACAGTCATTAAATAAAAACAAACCAGCAGAAGAATTACAAATACGAACAGTCATGTTATTTCCTGAGATTTCCCCCAAGCCCCAGTTATTTTTTTCTTAAACACACTCCATTAATAATACCTTCTAAGATGCCTTGGAAGCTTCCTATTTTCAAAGGGATAAACTACTGCTTTTGGCAGTGTTTCTCTCAATTCTTGCTATACTAGCACTCACATAAAGCATATCAGTCTGTTCTAAAGTCTCGTTGATTTATTCTAATCATTTCAGCCAAATTAGGATAAAATTGCAGTTAAGAGTCTTTTCTTCCCCTGATGTGAGATCACTGCTCATTTTACTGTTGATAATAAACATTGTCATTACAGATTAATTGTCTTATCTTTGAGACCACTGTGTGGTCTTTCTTCCATGAACAGACACAAGGTGCAGCTTGCTTCTCTAACGTCTTTACCAACAACTGAGACAGAAGTCTTTTGAAATGACACCTAGTGAGCTGTAACCACTAAATCAGTTGTTTATCATTGGATGTGAATAGTTTCACACCTGGTTTCCCACAGGGTTTCTTTTATTATATTTGGCACAGTGTTGTGAAGAGAGAGAAATGAATACGCAACAAAATATTGTTAAGTTTGTTTAAAGAAAAACTGCAGAGATTCATACTACAGCTACTTTAATTACTGATCAGCATAAATTTATGCATGATGAGAAATAGCTTATTAAAATAACTAAACATAATTCTCTAATCTCTAATCTAGACGGGTACAGCTTCATGGCCAAATGCCACAATGTCACCTCTTCTTTTGTATCTATAATCGTAATCTGTTTCTTCCAATCTGCTCAATGAGTTTTTACTGTGTAGAATACTGTGTCCACATACTTCCTGCAGTTTATCAGTAGAAATAATTGATTCAATGAAATTCTGTCGTAAACTATTTGATCTGGATGACGGCACTGAGTGCACCCTCAGTAAGTTTGCAGATGACACCAAGCTAGGTGCGTGTGTCGATCTGCTCGAGGGTAGGAAGGCTCTGCAGGAGGATCTGGATAGGCTGCACCGATGGGCTGAGGTCAACTGTATGAAATTCAACAAGGCCAAGTGCCGGGTCCTGCACCTGGGGCGCAATAACCCCAAGCAGAACTACAGGCTGGGAGAGGAATGGTTGGAGAGCTGCCAGGCAGAGAAGGACCTGGGAGTGATGGTGGACAGTCGGCTGAATATGAGCCAGCAGTGTGCTCAGGTGGCCAAGAAGGCCAACGGCATCCTGGCTTGTATCAGAAACAGTGTGACCAGCAGGGCTAGGGAGGTGATCGTCCCCCTGTACTCGGCTCTGGTGAGGCCGCACCTCGAGTACTGTGTTCAGTTTTGGGCCCCTCGCTACAAGAAGGACATCGAGGTGCTTGAGCGGGTCCAAAGAAGGGCGACGAAGCTGGTGAGGGGCCTGGAGAGCCAGTCCTATGAGGAGCGGCTGAAGGAGCTGGGCTTGTTCAGCCTAGAGAAGAGGAGGCTCAGGGGTGACCTTATTGCTCTGTATAAGTACATTAAAGGAGGCTGTAGTGAGGTGGGGGTTGGCCTGTTCTCCCATGTGCCTGGTGACAGGACAAGGGGGAATGGGCTAAAGTTACGCCAGGGGAGTTTTAGGTTAGATGTTAGGAAGAATTTCTTTACTGAAAGGGTTGTTAGGCACTGGAACGGGCTGCCCAGGGAGGTGGTGGAGTCACCATCCCTGGAAGTCTTCAAAAGACGTTTAGATGTAGAGCTTAGGGATATGGTTTAGTGGGGACTGTTAGTGTTAGGTTAGAGGTTGGACTCGATGATCTTGAGGTCTCTTCCAACCTACAAATTCTGTGATTCTGTGATTCTGTGATTAATTTCAGACTGTTACTTTCTGGACTTTTCAACTTCCACAGTACAAGAGCACAGGTGGATATTGCATGAGTTACAGGAGAATGCTTAAGGGTCTTTGAGACTGCAGAGCTGATGGGGAGGTGTTCAAGAATGATGCTTTATTCTTCATCTATAGGAACAGTATGCAGAGCAAACTGTTCCCATAATCATGCTTGGAGGGGAGCAGAGGAAGCCAATGGTTTTTCTCCATCCTATGTGATGGAGAAAAGAAAACAAAGAACCAGATCTGGGAGTGGACCATTAACCAATAACCAAAGTTATTTGACAGTGCTGAACTGTTCTAAACATCTGTACTCCCTTAGCTGAAAGGTGACTCAAATATTACAGTGAGAGTTGTACATTCCTTTCAGAGATATTTAGAAAGATGCTTCAGCTATAAAGATTGTAACCAGATCTCAGTCTGTCCGAAAGGCTGATTATATTTGGATCTAATTGTTCTGGTTTATATCTATCTCTAGAAATGTTTAGTTATCCTTTAACTGTAAATGATGTTATTCACATGCATATTTGCTGTAATTTCTTCTCTTATAAGTGACTTTTAAAGTTTCACATTTCACTCTCAAGGAATTAGGGTAACAATTTCTGAAGCACTTAAATCACTTGAGCATACTGGAACATTTCAGCTATTAAAAGCTGCAAATTTTAGCCTCTGCCATCAAGCTAACAAAGTTACTTAGAAAAGCCTGCTGGCAAATATCCAAACCCACCATAATTTTTAAGAATCAAAACAAAACAGCAAAATCCAAACCAAAACAAAACCGCAAAGCCAAACAAAAAACACAAAATCCTCAAACCTTAGCAGGCTACAAACTTAGATCACAGGGTGGGAAATGCACATCCACCAAATGTGATTTCCTTTAAAAATTTACTTTAATATTTTAGCCTCCTTTCACACATATTTCTGATCTGGGTTCTGTTCTTCTTGCCAAGTGATGGCAGGCTTACTGCAGAGCACTTGGTATTCCTAGTACCCCACCGAGTTTAACACAGTGGGAAACCTGATGCAGGCACCCTGTTTGTACTATCCTATCCTGGCCTACTCATCCTTCCCATCCTTCCCTCTTTCACTCTGGCCACTGCTCTAAGCTGGGTTTGTGGAACGATACAGCTGTAGCCCTGTTACATTACCAGGATTCTGGCGTTCTCCAGCTCTGTTCTTCACAGAAGTGAGTGCCTTCAAATGGCATCAGACAGCACAACGGATTCAACAAAACTGTAATATGGAGAACGCAGCATGGAAATGTGTTGTCACTTTTGTCCAGTTACTACTGGCTAATTTGAATTTATTGTAAATATTTTATCATGATGCTGCTTCCATTGAAAGGGGGCCAAGAGTGTTTCCACCAAAGGGACTGGTTCCAATGAGAGGCTCCAGCATGACTTAGGAAGGATCTATTAAGCACGGCAGAGTAATTAACAAAGCAAGGGGAAAATGGTTAACCACAACCACTCTCTAAATTTACATTTTTAACTTATCAGCTTCAGGTGGAATTATTACTTATTTTTGCTGATACAGTAATATATACCTGAAGCTTTTGACAAAAGCATCAGGTATATTGTAAGTAATACCTATTTTAAACCACAATAAAAAAAAATGTCATCAGCAGTCTCCAAAACTTTGATGCCAAAAAACAAACAAACAAACAAAAAACAAGCATTTTTTTAAAAAAACTTTAGAACTGCCTCTTCAGTGAAGGACAGTGAATTAACCTAACGATTTTTGCAAGGTTTAAACCAACAGTTTTATTATTCAGAAGAATGAACATGTTCAACCATTTTACGTATTTGAGAAGAAATTAAATGTAGATGAAAGCTCCTACTTACTTCAACATTTATTGATGTGTAATGAGACAATTTACAGAGCTGCTGTACATACTCTTATCAGAGCCTCCTAAATCTCCTGAATTGCTAATGGATTCCGTGAAGCAATTCAGCCCAGCATCTGGTGTTTTGTGAAAACCGGTGCAGTGATGTGTGCCTATGCATGAAAAAAAACTGATTGCTAGGTCTGAATGCAACAGAGATATCCCATTGAAATGGCTGCAGAGCTTTTGTTTCACTCCTTTTTTTTAATTTTTTTTTTCCTTTTCTCATCTGCAGGAACAAAGTCAGAAAATCAGGTTTTCTAGTATATTGCTATTACCATTTCATGGTGCTCAAGTTTTGCCTTGCAGACAGACCTGGGGCAAGGCAGCTGATGAAGGAATGTCCTAGGATGTGGCTGCTGCCTTGAGAAGCAGGGCTGTTTGCCTTTATCACTCCCTCTGCCTGCCTCTTCTCTTTCCAAGAGGTAAGCAAGCAGCCAGGCCCTGCACAGATGAGATGATGATGGATGCATCCTCAGGACAGCCAGAAGTATCTGGAGATCCACCCTAACATTCCTCTCTGATAATCTGGCTACCTGGCTCAGAGGAACATGAGAAGACAGCATGCAGTTTCACCCTGCGTGCAGTCCTACAATTGAAAACCCTCACATTAGTGTAGTTTCCTTCAGCTGGGAGACAGCATTTGACTGTGAGTGTTGCTCCAGACCATGGTAAACGTGGACATCAAAGACAGGCTGTTTAGGTGCTGCATTTGATGTTATAAGCCAGCCACATTCACAACGTACTGGGAGCATAATGTACAGAGCCTTTTGCAGCTTCTAGCAGAGGGGCCGTTATGACAGCTGCTATCACTGTGTTATCTGACTGTGTGTGAACCCAGGAACTCAGCAAGTAATGGCAAAGCTTCCTTAATCAAAGGGAAAATAAATAAATAAAATTCCCACTTAGGACTTACATGCATACATGTTAGAGGGGAAAGAATAGGGAAGCCTTTTTTCAGCAGAATATGGGGAGTAAATGGAACTGAGCAACTTCCCACAGCCAGGTGGGGATGGAAGAGGTATGCTTCAGTGTCTTTCTGGGGACAGGAGGAGAGGAAGAAAAGTGAGAAGATTTGTAAGCAAAATAGCTGGAAGAGGCAGCTTGAGGAAGACTCAAGCCATTTGTCAAGTCAGCAAGCAGCCTGGTCCAAAAGAAAGGAGAAAATTGTTTCTGAAAACACAGTATGAATGGAAACAGCTTTTCCATTGCTGATTTGATATCATTCTGTAAAAGGTATAAACAAATTTCAGGCTTTACTAACCTGAAAAAAAATTAAGTGCTTAATTTTTGAATTGTACTAAATATGTCAGCTGCACTCTTTCTTTCCACTTGATGACCTATCCCCTATTTTTGGTGGCAGGAGTGTACTGTGATCCACATCTGGGATTCTAGGTCCCTAAAGGCATTCAGGCTTTCTTCCATGCTGTTCCCACTCCACTGGAAAGCCCTTGTGTCACTCCTAACTAAAGGCATTTGCAAAATGACATGAAGTGGCATCTCCTGAAATAATTATGTTACAAATAAAAGGAGACAGCAGTGAAACGCAAGACAGTAGCAATCACTGTGGCAAAGCACTGTGTTTTCCTAAACATCTTACTGAACCACATATTTATGTTTATATCATTACGTGCATAAAATGAACCAGATATATTATGTAGTATTAGCTTAGTAAAGGAATGGGAACGTTGTTATCAAATTACCTAAAACACTTGTGTTCACTGCAGTTTGTCATTAACTACCAGCTCATTTTTACATATGCTTTACTTTTTAAATCCATGCTTTCTACAAAAAATGTAGCATCCTGAACTGGAAACTGAGAAACAGAAAAAAAATCAGAGCAGCCCTAAGCTTCGAGAAGTTTGATATATCAAGGTCAGAGATGGCAACTTTGCCTGAAACAAAAACAGAACAAAACAAAAACAGCTACATGCAATTGTGAATCCCCCCTTCCACACTCCAATAAAATTAGTGCATTTTGGCTTGAGAGTGCTTTGCAACTCTAACTGAATTGGCCTACCTGAATCTGAGTTATGGGTACTGTGGGTAAATATATATGTGCAGAGTGCATGCAGACCTAGGTACATCAAGGATTGTGTACATAATGTGATGTCTGAAAAATTATTGTGGTGGACAATTAACCTCCAAAAGCATGCTTGAGAGTTATTTACTGTGCAGCTGCAAAAGCTTCATGACTAAGTGGCAGTCTATGAACAGAACTGTCTGCTTCCTCTGACAGCATTAATTGCAGTTCACATCATCCAGCATCACCATGAAATAGCAGGTTCATGACTTTGCTTCAGAGGTCATCAGAACAGTAGCTTAGACAATCTGAAAATCAGGTACATGGGTATCACTCTCCTGGTTTTCAGATGTCATTCCTGAAAGCAGAGCCATTTTCTTGAATTATAGATAGAAGAACCAATCAATTAGAGTAATCTGAGGTTAGAATGAGCATTTTAGTCATTCAGTTATGGATGCATGTCACAGCACATTTAGATGATTTGCTTGTCAAACTCGTGAAGATGAATGTATGTTAACATCAGTCTGTGAATATCTGACATATGCATGATGGCCAAATCCTCAAATGTTTCCTCATTTCTTTTGAAAGCAAAGCACCCCTTAAAATCCATAAGCACATTGCTACATATTCAATATGCAATTTCAGACTGAGTCAAAGAGTATTTACCAAGAAATACAAAGGCAGCTTGATTCATTGTTAATCAGACAACACACAGGTATTCAAGGGATAATAATACTCCTAGAAAGACTTATGCTTGATTTAATTAACAGTATTGTACCTTAAAAGCACTATGACAACTGCACAGGAAGAGTTGAGGCAATCTTGTACATCCTTTTTAACTTAAACCAGGGAATAATCTTTGACTGAAGTGTCTTTGGCATTTCCTGAGATTTTTCATAACCTTAATCTCTTTTATCATCACACTATCAAAGCAATCTACTGTTGATTTCTACTGTATAATGTCTTCCACAAATACTGTGCTTATTTGTTCTCTAAAATTTGGAAACAATATGTAAGTGAAGCAATTTTAAGGCACTATTCATATAGAAAGCAAATAACTTATAGGGGATTCGTGACATGAAGGATTAGACTCTGTGACCATGCTTTCTTTCTGTTCTATGTGCCTGTATCTCCATTTCATAATTTACACATAACAGCTTTATTTGCATAGAAGATAATCTAATTCTGTATTTCATGATCATAAAATTAATGGAACATCCATTTTTTTTTTAATACAGGCAATTATAGACACTTACAAAAGTATTATATAATATATAGAATATAATATATAATATATATTGTGTACATTTTTATAATAATAAATAGAATATTGTATATAGAATATTATAAAATATTCTTGTTGAGTTTCTAAAACCAAGCTTCAAGTACTTAGCATTTAGGTTGCCCACAGTATCATGTTTTAATTACTTTGTCTGCTATCCAACCTCTAGTTACATAATTGTGTATTATTTTTTTAAGACCTTTGCCATATTTGATGTACTGGAAAGAGGGAGGAAAGCAGAATTCTGGTAATGAGGTTTCTGTGTATTGGAGATCTGACTCATTGATTGGAGAAGGTGAAAACTCTGCAATTAAGTTTGGAGCTGATTCTGTAAAGCTGTACCTGAGAAAAAATGGTCTTAACACATTTGATGCTACAGTAGTGAATATGTTTAGTAAAAAAAAGGTCTTTACTTCTCAAATAAAGGTCCTCATAAAGGATTCCATATGGTTAATTACAGATGGTCATAAATTTGCTGTCAAAACCATTCTTCAACCATAAATTGACTTTTGATTAAAAATAATTTTATGAAACATTCCTTCATATATCCAAGTTCATTTAATGAAATAAAATTATAAAGTAAAACTTCTCTGTACGCTGTGTTTCATCGAAGAGAATTAGCTCTCAACTCCCACTGTAGTCAGGACTTAGACTAACATATGTTTTATTTTTGACTCTATTCCACTTAATCCAATGTGCTTCCAAATGAAACACTTCAATATACAGATCCCTTTTATTTTATTTTATTATTTTTTTAAGAAAAACAAAATACAACACCCAAGAAGCAAATACAATTATAAAACTCATCCAAGGATCCCTTTATTTGCATCTTCTTTGTTTAGTACAACTATTATTACAAAGGCCTTTGGTGACTGTTAATAATGTAGCAGCTTTGTTGAGCTGATTAACGTTGTGATCTGTGCTTTCAAGCTGTACTGACTAAATTGTGCTAATAGATGCTTTACTCTGAAGGCTTTTTTAGGCTCATAAGCGAAGAATTATAATTCCCAGCATTGCTGGAATAGCAAGATGTCTTTTGGTTTATCCCTGTGCAAAAATGACATATTCAGAAATCCTAGTAAATTAGATAAATCCCCCATCTAAGATTCTATTTTGTACCTTTTTTTTTTTTGTCCCCTTTTCTTTTTTCCATAACTTTGTGAATTAACTTTAACAAATATTAAAGGTTAAATTTAGTTTCCTGAAACAGGATGAACCCAAACATATTAGCATTTTCCTCATAAAGTTTTAGGGATAGGGCTGTGGCTTCTTTCATATTTTTATATTGCAAAGAACCAATTCTGAGTCTTCTATAACATAAATAAAATAATGATAACAGTGCATAATGATTAGAAAGGGAGATTTAATAGAAATGATCATTCTAGATTTTATAGAATGAGGCACACAAAATGCCTGAAGCAAACATAAAAAGGAATTTGCATTAAGAACCTACAAACTTTATTACTGATGAACAAAAGAAAACACCCAGTAAAGTCAATATAAATGGTGAAAGAGAGTCTATACTCTTCACTGACTGAACAATTCCTCTCATGCCTATTTTTTCATTGTGTTAGGATGCTTTAAGAGGTACAATTGGATTTGAACTGATGATACATGTGTCTAGAATCTGTTACTTCCTATTTTAAGAGTGTTCATTTAACAATTATTGGATCAAATTTTGCTTTAAATTGCGGAATTAGATGAAGTTGAATTTTATCAATTTCTTTGAAATTACTTTGACCTTTACTCAAACAGATGTTTGCTTATTGTTATTCTAAATATGTAGAAGAGTGAACAGATGATAAGAATGCATGATTTTCTTTTAACTGGGTTGGTTCATGAGGTGTTTCAATTTTGATATTTGAGTAGCAGGGATGAAATTGATTCATAAATTAAATACTAAATCTACTTCTTTATATAAAAAAAAGGTTGAAAAATATTAATATTATTAAGGGAAATACAAGTTTTGGCTTTGGCTTTTTGTTTTCATGATGACATAGGGTCATATTTGTATGTGAACCTTTCAAAAGTAGGAAAACAGTTGTTCACCTGCAAGTCATAGAACCACTTTGAGCTTGGTTTCCTTCTTATGTAGTATTCCAAGACAAGGGAAAAGTACCATTCCATTCTACAATAAATTGCACAACTAAAGCCTAGAATGCTGGCATAAACCTCCCTAACGGATGAGTGATTGTTATCATAGGGCTTTACAGCTCAGAAATGGAGGTCTAAGGTCTTTTTTCTGCTTAGACCAACACTCCTGAGTTCATTTTTCAAGGGAGGATTTGAACAACCCTATTTTTACATAAAGTGTCTAGATTCTTAGAAAAAGGAATTCAGATCAGGCAATCATATTTTATTTAGAGCAATTAGTCATTACCTTGTCACTGTCAGCGGGGTTCAGTGGGAGTTTCATGTGTACAAAATTGGTCTTTGTCTTATTTAAGCACTAAGGATTGCTAACAGAAGCATGAACTAGAGTTCTACTGTAACACTTCAATTTCAAACTTGCCCAGCATTTTTCTAAACCCATACTTAATTCTCTGCTCTGCTACCTCAGATTTATGTTGAGATAAGCTAGTAAAATCTTAGTGGTGTCAAACCGTTGTGGCAGAGAAGGGAATCTTGTTCAGAGACTACCTCTTTTCAGCTCTTCATCTGCTACTTCAGTAAGATGAAAAGCCTTCTTCTGTACTCTTAAAGTAGTGAAATTATACATACGAATTCTGTACGATAGCTCTGTCCACTTTCAAAGTCTTCCAGTCAGATATTTAACCAGGACTCTTCAGGAACGCAGTGGTACTTCAAACCCAGCTATTTTTCAAGCTGTTCCACACCAATCCAGATTTTTAAAGTCCATGGTGCGGTCAAGATACAAATCTCTCTGTGTTTTCTAGAATTCAATTTCCATGGAAATCATTGAGATTGGAAAATAGGGGGGATAAGACTTTTTCACAGAATTTCACATGCTCCTTGGTTCCTGTCAACTCTACATTGCCATGGGAGCAACCTTCCCTCTGGAATTCCACTGTCTGTTTCTGGTTGACATCAAGAAGTGTTGAGGCATGTGTAAAAACTTTTTTTTTTCTCCCCTGAATCTCAAATAGCTTGCAAAGTTCAAATGTAGTCACAATTATATGTTGGTTGTAAGTTCTCAATGTCCTCACTACAGATATTTCATTTCTAAAAGCAGCCTGTTAATGTCAAACATTTCCATTCTAGCATTCAGAGATTATGAGTTTATTGCAGCAGCTGTAATCTTCATGTATTTCAAGGGAAATATATTAGGAGACATTTTAAATGCATTTTCCTCTATTAACATAAATCTTGGCATCTTGTGTAATAAAGTCAAATAACAGGGCATAAATTATCCTAGAAATCCTGAAACAATAAAAAGCACTAACAGAAAAAATAAAATTAAATTAAGATTTCAGGCTTAAAGTTTTGTGCGAGTTGGGAATGCAGTTCCTAGACACCAGGTAGTCTTCTGTCATCAGGGTATAAAAGCTGAGACACAGCTAACAGGACACAAAGTTTTTCCATTAGGTTAAATCTCTGTCACTCCACAATGTGTGGAAAACGTGAGTCACTGCTGTCTGGTTGCTTTGTGGTGGCTTGTGCGTAGCCGGTGCAGGAACCTCAGGAAAAGTCCTGGGAGACAACAGAAATAGGCTGGAATCTCCTTATATCCACGTTGAAAGTTTTTCCCCTTTTATGCTTGCTATAGACTAGGCTGCTCAGGCCTGAGTTCAATCTAAATAGCTCCAGAAGTTTCCCCAGCTAATGGTCCATGGTGCTCAGGGAATGGTGCGTGGACAACGCATCTTTGCAGACGGTGGGTTTGTAGCTGCCGAAACAGCCCCTTGGGACCCTTGGCAGCTTGTACACTCAGCCAGCGTGAGCTGGCAGCAAAACCAACAGCAATCAACCTGCAAGCTGAAATCCCACCCAGACCATTCCCTCAGAGAGGAGTTTCACTGCTGCCCTCTGTAGTAATCCTTGCAGCCCTCACTCAGCCTGCTACCCTTCCTTCCAGCCACGCCACTGCCAAGCCCCTGCCTGTGGTCAGCTTGAAACACCAGAGCCAGGAGGGAGGCCAGGGTTTCCAGGGCAGGGAAATAAGCTGTGAAGAGGGGCCACACTTCGCTGACACGTGTTAGCAGTGGCTGCACGTGGCAGCTGGCTGCAAAAGCTCTCTTGCTGGACAGACACTCTGGGTTGCACATCACAGGCTCAGCAGCTGTCACCAGTGCTAAATGCATCTTGGAGAGAAAAATCTAGTGATGTTTTCTTTTCTGACGCACACATGGAAGCTCATGTTGTTGATGGCAATTCTGAGCGTGCTGGGTGCTTACTCAGGACTGTGGCTCCGAGTCAGCAACATCCTTCAGCCCAGACACAACACTAAGCTGGAAGTGGTGGATCTACTGAGAGGCTGGAAGGTAAGCATGTGTTCCAGTACCCTTACTGGCCTATTGTTTAAACTCTGCACGGATAGTGCAGCTGTTAGCAGAAAACAGAGATGGTAACTGATGATGATTCAACTAAACATTTTGGTTAATCTTTTCAATTAAGTCCTCAAATTTACACTTAATTTATATTTAGTTAGATTGTCATGCCTTAATAAAATAATGCAGACTTATTAGGGACTTATTTATGGAAAATTTATTTAATTGCAGTAAGATTACAAATAATCTGTTGTGCACTCAATTATTTCAGATGCGCTAGTTTGCATGACAGGCTTTTTTCCCTGGAGTAGTTGCTTAGCTAAACTGAATGGAGGCTGGCCTGGGGGACCTGTGATGGAGGGGATATGTGATTGAAATGTGAGTGTTGTACATGGTGACAAGCTTGAGCACCCATAGTCTGGCTGGGAGTTGATCCTGGTACCAGCTTTAGGTGAGTAAAAAACTGGCTTGGACCTGTCTTCACAAGTGAGTTTCACCTCCCCATCCAATCATGCTGCCCCTCACTGAACAACGATTCCCAGACTTGACACTTGGCTCTCCAGAGAGCAGCCTGTTTGTTTAGATTAAGGTGACTTTAGAGAGACTGCTCACATAAGATCCTCTGTCTCTCCCTCATGCAAATGCCTCATACTTCTTTTGCCCTTTTGCTTGCTAGACCTGTGTCTCTGCTGGCTGAACAAACAGAGTTTATCCCAGGAAAGTAGGACCATAGGATGGTAATAAAAGCAAAAAAAAGCTGTAGAGGTGTCCAACCAATTTGTCTGTCCTAGGATTATTAGCTTGATGATGACAAAATGCTATGGATGTTACTTCAACTATATGAAGTTTCTGTGCACCCTTAATCCGAATCTTCCATTATTTGTCTCCACTTTCTTTGCCTATTCCTCTTCTTTGATTTGGTCCTAATTTATCAGCCTATTTACTGTTATATTTATTGACTACATAGTTTCAAAATGTAAATGCAAGTTGAGGAAATTTCAGAAGAAAGACATTTCTTCAGGAAACATTGCGTATGTGCTGAAATCAGTGTAGTAAAGCTGTTGATATAGTAGCAAATGCAGTAATATTTTTTTCTGCCAATGAACAAATCTTTATGTGCATGTTAAAGCACTCATTCTCCTAGAACTTTCTTGTACTCTTAGACAGAAAGCTGAAAACTTAAAGTGAAAACAGAGTTTCAGGGATTGTACTTTCACAGTGTTTAAAACTGATCTATTTTTTACTCTTATTATCTCTTTCTCTTGGCTTGCTCAGGTGTATTTTTAAAGTGTTTTCTTCCATGCATAACTTTTTATAAGCAGCCAAGTCAGAATCAGGTCTGCAGGCTGACACTCTAGGTAGCCATTTCAGTGTCTACAACAGGCTCCAGGGAGAACTGGAGCAGGTAAAGCACAACATTTCTCTCACTGATGTCAAACAAGAATCTTGCTAGAAGTCCAAACATGGACAAGGTACTTTCCAGTAGTGACCCTTTATGCCATTCAGGGATAAATAAAGAGAAGGTGAGGCTTCCATAAATTTTCTGGGCCGGTGTTCTGCATCCTCACATGCTGTAAAGCCTGAAGCAGTTGAATTCTGAATGCTTGTTTGTGTGGCCTTATGTGGCCAAAGCTACACTGTTGCATACATTGGAAATGATTCAGTAATGGTCAGTGATGGTACCATATCCCTTTTCTGAGCATCCTGTGACAGCAAGTGGCTCAAAAGCTGCAATGTATCACACAGCCTAGGTCAGCAGCCTCTCTCACTGCTCCACTCACCCTTGTATTGCTTCTGCTGCAAACTGCTCTACTCACTGAGCAGCTGCTATTGCCTTTCTGTCAGAATCAGTAAGTACCAAAAGGGAGGTACTGTCTCTGCTCATTTTTGCCCAAAGTGTTAAAGAAAAGGAGAATGCACTCTTCCTGTTTTATACAAGTTTTATCAATGAATCACTGAAAATAAGGACCCTGAAGTCACCAAATATATCTCCTTGAAAGCTGAACTTTTTCTTTTTTTTTTTTTTTTTTTGACAGATGTTTGTCTTCTGGGTAAAAGCTTTCTGTGATCCCTCAACCTTTCCAAAGCAATCTGTTCCATGGGGTCCATCATCTTTGTGGTTAGATGTTTGTCCTTAAAGCACAACTGAACAATCCTTACTGCAAATTTAAAGCCATTGTTTTTGTTGTACCCACAGTTACATTATAAATATTGGAGAATTCTACTTGCTGCTCTCTTGGGCTAAAGCAGCTCTAAGTAGAGCAGAGGGATTATTTCACCATTCTTACAGACAATATTCTAGTTTAAACATACTGTTTAATATTTTCTTTATTTGCTTGAGGCTGATTGACACATGTTCATAGCTTCTGATTCATTATAACCCTCAAATCCTTGCTGGATGAAGAGATATCTCACCAGACAACCCGCAGGCTGTGTTCATGCCATTAATTTCTTCAGCCTATGTAACACACCACTTTTCTGTACCACAATATCTTTCTAAAAAGAGATGTTTATTTCCCTAAATTTCGATAATATCTCCAACTCACCAGGATTATTTTGAAGTCTTATTTTGTTCTCTAGCACACTTACTGTCCATCCCAGCTGGGTATCATGAGCATATTTTCCATCCCGACATCAAAATTATAAATTAGTAAACTGCAAAGTGCCTGCCAGACATCAGAGGACAGCAGAAAATCTTTGCATCTCCTGTACGACACTTGTTCATATGAATTACTCGAAAAAGATCAAGAATGTCACTATAAACTATCACAACCTCCACTTTCATGAATTCCTGATACAGCCCAGCTTATACTTCACGTATCTTTTCCTGTGAAAGAACTGCAAATCTATCAACTGTCTTTCTGCTACTGCCTCTCTCCTCTTAATTCTTTTCCTAAATCATTTTCTAGGCAGGTTCTCATTAAGTCTTCCCTGGATGTTCAGTTCTCTTGTAACTAATTCCTAGCTGAACTGGGAATAACTGCTGCATTGTGACGTGACTCAAGTCTGACTGTCTCAACTATTATAAACAGTCCTTGATCTCACTGCAAAGCACCAAAGTACTGAAGTTCACTTGTTTCAGAATAAAACAGCAAGCTGTTAAAATTTTCTTTGTTGTTTCAGAATAAATACCTACTGTGATTTGAGGTTGAAAGTTCAAATAACTTCTGCCTTTTTGTTCTTGTGAGCACCTTGGTGAGTGATTCTCCGCTTCCAGCCCCACCTTCCCAGGTGCCCTTACAAAACAGGTTTGAGGCCCTGGAGAATGAGAGATCAACAGCAACTGAGGAAGAGGTAGAAAGTGTTCCCAGGAGGATGCCTAGGGCGAGGAGGTCGACTCCACGCATCAGGACTGCCTCCACCAAGAAAGAAAGAAGGGTGATTGTCGTGGGAGACTCTATCCTTAGGGGAACAGAAGGCCCTATTTGTCGGCCTGACCCTACCCGTAGGGAAGTCTGCTGCCTCCCTGGGGCCAGGGTCAGGGACGTTGCCAGGAAGCTCCCCAACCTGGTACGGCCCTCAGACTATTATCCTCTTGTGATAGTCCAGGCAGGTAGTGATGACATTGATGACAGAAGCCTGAAGGCTATCAAAAGAGACTTTAGGGGGCTGGGACGGTTAGTGGACGGAGCAGGAGTGCAGGTAGTATTTTCGTCCATCCCTACGTTGACAGGGAGGGGTACGGAGAGGACAAGGAAAGCCCACCTGTTAAACACGTGGCTCCGGGGCTGGTGCCTACGCAGAAATCTTGGGTTTTTCGACCATGGGGCAGTTTACTCAGCACCTGGTCTGATGGCCGTAGACGGGTCCCTATCCTTTAGGGGAAAAAGGATCCTGGGCCAGGAGCTGGCGGGGCTCATTGATAGGGCTTTAAACTAGGTAAGAAGGGGGATGGGGCTGAAGCAAGGACTGTTGGGGCTGTGCCAGGGGGAGCAATGGCAAGGCCGGAGGATAAGGTGAAGGCCCAGCTGAAGTGCATCTACACCAATGCACGCAGCATGGGTAACAAACAGGAGGAGCTGGAAGCCATCGTGCAGCGGGCAGGCTACGACTTGGTTGCCATCACGGAAACGTGGTGGGACCAGTCTCATGACTGGAGTGCTGCGATGCCTGGCTATAGGCTCTTCAGAAGGGACAGGCAGCACAGAAGGGGTGGCGGTGTGGCTCTCTATATTAGAGAGTCTTTCGATGTTGTAGAACTCGAGGCTAGGAATGACAAGATCGAGTCCCTTTGGGTTAGGATCGGCAGGGACAACAAGGCTAGTGTCCTGGTCGGGGTCTGCTATAGACCGCCGAACCAGGATGAGGAGACGGATGAGGAGTTCTACAGGCAGCTGACAGAAGTTGCGAAATCGTCGGCACTTGTACTCGTGGGGGACTTCAACTTCCCTGACATATCCTGGAAGCACAACACAGCCCAGAGGAAGCAGTCTAGGAGGTTTCTGGAGAGCGTGGAAGATAGCTTCCTGACGCAGCTGATTAGTGAACCTACCAGGGGTGGTGCCCTGCTAGACCTTCTCTTCACAAACAGAGAAGGACTGGTGGAGGATGTGATTGTCGGGAGCTGTCTTGGGCAGAGTGACCACGAAATGGTGGAGTTCACTATTCTTGGCGGGGCCAGGAAGGGAACCAGTAAAACCACTGTATTGGACTTTCGGAGGGCTGACTTTGGGCTGCTCAGGACACTAGTTGGTGGAGTCCCATGGGAGGCGGTTCTGAAGGGCAAAGGAGTCCAGGAAGGCTGGGCGCTCTTTAAGAGGCAAATCCTAATGGCGCAGGAGCGGTCTGTTCCCATGCGCCCAAAGATGAGCCAGCGGGGAAGAAGACCAGCCTGGCTCAACAGAGAATTGTGGCTTGAGCTTAGGAGAAAAAAGAGGGTTTATAATCTTTGGAAAATTGGGCAGGCCACTAAGGAGGACTATAAGGATGTAGCGAGGCTGTGCAGGGACAAGATTAGGAAGGCCAAAGCTCATCTGGAGCTCAATCTGGCTACTGCCGTTAAAGATAACAAAAAACGCTTTTATAAATACATCAACACAAAAAGGAGGACTAGGGAGAATCTCCATCCTTTACTGGATGCGAGGGGAAACTTAGTTACAAGAGATGAGGAAAAGGCGGAGGTGCTTAATGCCTTCTTTGCCTCAGTCTTTAGCGGCAAAACCGGTTGCTCTCTGGATACCCAGTACCCAGAACTGGTGGAAGGGGACGGGGAGCAGGATGTGGCCCTCACCATCCACGAAGAACTGGTTGGTGACCTGCTACGGCACTTGGATGTCCACAAATCGATGGGGCCGGATGGGATCCACCCAAGGGTACTGAGAGAACTGGCAGAGGAGCTGGCCAAGCCCCTATCCATCATTTATCAGCAGTCCTGGCTATCGGGGGAGGTCCCAGCTGACTGGCGACTAGCAAATGTGACGCCCATCTACAAGAAGGGCCGGAGGGCAGACCTGGGGAACTACAGGCTGGTCAGTTTGACCTCAGTACCAGGGAAGCTCATGGAGCAGATCCTCTTGGGAGTCATCATGCGGCACTTGAAGGGCAAGCAGGCGATCAGGCCCAGCCAGCATGGGTTTATGGAAGGCAGGTCCTGCTTGACGAACCTGATCTCCTTCTACGACAAAGTGACGCGCTGGGTGGATGAGGGAAAGGCTGTGGATGTGGTCTACCTTGACTTCAGCAAGGCTTTTGACACCGTCTCCCACAGCATTCTCCTCAAGAAACTGGCTGCTCTTGGCTTGGACTGGCGCACGCTTCGTTGGGTTAGAAACTGGCTGGATAGCCGGGCCCAAAGAGTTGTGGTAAATGGAGCCAAGTCCAGTTGGAGGCCAGTCACTAGTGGCGTCCCCCAGGGCTCGGTGCTGGGGCCGGTCCTCTTTAACATCTTCATCAATGATCTGGATGATGGCATTGAGTGCACCCTCAGTAAGTTTGCAGATGACACCAAGCTAGGTGCGTGTGTCGATCTGCTCGAGGGTAGGAAGGCTCTGCAGGAGGATCTGGATAGGCTGCACCGATGGGCTGAGGTCAACTGTATGAAATTCAACAAGGCCAAGTGCCAGGTCCTGCACCTGGGGCGCAATAACCCCAAGCAGAACTACAGGCTGGGAGAGGAATGGTTGGAGAGCTGCCAGGCAGAGAAGGACCTGGGAGTGATGGTGGACAGTCGGCTGAATATGAGCCAGCAGTGTGCTCAGGTGGCCAAGAAGGCCAACGGCATCCTGGCTTGTATCAGAAACAGTGTGACCAGCAGGGCTAGGGAGGTGATCGTCCCCCTGTACTCGGCTCTGGTGAGGCCGCACCTCGAGTACTGTGTTCAGTTTTGGGCCCCTCGCTACAAGAAGGACATCGAGGTGCTTGAGCGGGTCCAAAGAAGGGCGACGAAGCTGGTGAGGGGCCTGGAGAGCAAGTCCTATGAGGAGCGGCTGAAGGAGCTGGGCTTGTTCAGCCTAGAGAAGAGGAGGCTCAGGGGTGACCTTATTGCTCTGTATAAGTACATTAAAGGAGGCTGTAGAGAGGTGGGGGTTGGCCTGTTCTCCCATGTGCCTGGTGACAGGACGAGGGGGAATGGGCTAAAGTTATGCCAGGGGAGTTTTAGGTTAGATGTTAGGAAGAATTTCTTTACTGAAAGGGTTGTTAGGCACTGGAACGGGCTGCCCAGGGAGGTGGTGGAGTCACCATCCCTGGAAGTCTTCAAAAGACGTTTAGATGTAGAGCTTAGGGATATGGTTTAGTGGGGACTGTTAGTGTTAGGTCAGAGGTTGGACTCGATGATCTTGAGGTCTCTTCCAACCTACAAATTCTGTGATGCACTCAGTCTTGTCCAGCACCCAGCTTAGTCGTATCATATTTTTATTCCTGACTGCTTCTTTGGACCATAAACATAAGCCTGGCCATTACCACTAGCAGAGATTTGGTCTAGAAGAATTACAGTAAGCAAGATTAATGAAGTTAATGCAAGTAAGACTTGGAGAGACTGTTACACTTGAGTACCTAGTGATACAGGCTGAGATGACAAAATGAAACTTTCTTGGAATTTTCACTAGGATGAACCAGAAAAGGCCATCCTTGGAAACATCTTGTGCCTGAAAAGTTAATTTCTAACTTCTGCCATTTTGTCATTTCTAGTAAAATTCAATGTTTTGCCTCTTAGAACCATACTTTGGTCTTTGTGTTTACTACTAAGGAAGAAATGTATGATTCTTGGTTATAAAGGTGAGATAAAAATGTAGTCAAACACATTACAATGACTCAAAAATATAAATAAAACACAATAAAACTTTTTTTTTTTTTTAATTTAAAACTCCAGTTCTGCCAGCTTCTGAAGAAATTACATTATTTGGGGTGAAATCTAGTTCTTAATTTTTGAGTCCTTGGACGTGGCAATATCATTTTGATCTCTAGTGCAAAACATAGCCAGCAATCTGCGCTTTGAGAATCCATTACTTTTGTCAGAATAAGTCAGTGTAATATAGCAACTGCCCAAAGCAAAACAAAACTAACCCAAAGTACTTGTAGATACTATAGTCATTATATCCATCTGTCTCTCTATTTATAAACGGGTTAGCTGAGGCACTCCACACATTCTGGAGGTAATAACTTGCCATTGCTGTTTATTTTTGCAGGTGCCCTTGAACCAAGTAAAAAAACAAAGTGACACAGGGTTGAGAAGGGGAGAATTTGTTTGCTACACACAGTGAAACAGTAGGTCCTTTTCTCAAAGCCTGAGAAATGATACATGAACTGCAGTGAAGAATTTCTGGAGTTGGTTCAATTCATTTTGACACTTTGGGGAATACTAATTGAGCATTCAATAGCTTCAACACTGTGGGAGTGGGGTAAGCCAATCCAGGGAAAACCATCAGCCGTGGGGAAACCAATTTCCTCTCTCAAACTTATTGTTCCTCTATGTCAAAGGCAATCCCTTGAGAATCTACTTGTTGCTGACACATTCCAGAAATCATTTCCTAGTACTTTTTTTTTTTTTTTTAAATCAGCAGAAGCAGGCATGAGAGCAAGAATCATAAGGCCAAAAGAGAAAAGTAGGCTTATAAAAGAAATGTTTGAGAAGAGAAGCAAGTTAGATAAGAAAAGGCATAAATGCCAAGCCTGCTGGCTTCCACTGAGTACTTCCTTCTGAGTACTATGTTGTGTGCTATACATATTATGTACTTGACCAGTCCCTCTGCTGATATGGAATAGAGCAGCTCTGCTGAACTTGTTAGAATTACTTATTTATTAGATTGCGGTCACTACAAAATGAAGAGATGGATGATCCTTGGAATCTGAAGCTATGAGGTAAATATTGCTAGCCCGCAGCTACAGCACTCTCAGTTTCTGCTGAAGATGTGACTACACCACATGGAGGATGTGCCCTGTCTAACCTCATTTTTCAGCTGTGTTTGAGAAACTATCAGGAAATGAAAGAACTACATGAGAAATAAGACTCTTCCTATCTCTCACCAGAAAAACGTGTCTGTGTCCCCCACCCCCCCAAAAAAAAAATAAAATACAGGGCTATATGTTTGTCTCTGAAATGATAGTGAAGACCTTGGACAGCCACAGGCACCGAGCAGCACTACAGTAATGAACATGCAGAAGGAGCAACAGGCACCTCCTAGATGCGCCTCTCCCCCTTTTATGTAGAGTAACTATTCAAAAGAAAAACACAAGATTATTTGCATAATGATTATTTTATAAAACTAGTCTCTCAGAAGTTTCTAAGACATTGCTTCATCTCAAAATCTCCCTCTCCTTTCCTGTAGGGATATTAGTGTCATCTGGAAAATCTAAATCCACCTGACAACAAATATTCTGGTGAAACTAATAGCAACAGCTCTCAAATATTCTTAGCAATTCTTGGTTAAGAAGTCAGTATTAAAGATTTACTATGTTTTTCTCCACTTCATTAAAAGCTGTACTTTAATATTTTAAAACTTACAAAGTTGTGTGCCAATAGTATCACATCTGTCATTGGCAACATTCTGCCAGTGGTAGAATTCAGCTATGGGAGAACCAAATGTGGTTCTTGTGCTGTAGCAGAAAAGCAGTAGGCTGTTATTTCTTGTCTACTAGGTATTCTCCCTGAAATATCAACACATGAAGCTGTTCCTGACTTCTTTACAAAGTTTACTAGTACTGTCATCACTGTTACGCCAGGATCTCACACATTAATTAATTGATCCTCGCAGCACTCCTTCATTAGACGCCAGATTTTCCAAAGAGCTCAGACTCAAATTTTTGAGCATTCAACACCTGAATCAGAGCCAGATTTTCAGAAGAGCTGGGTTCTCATTTTGATTCTGAAATAAGGAGCAAGTTTTCCAAACTTCCCAACAACCCTCACAGCAGTGCCTGCTCCCAGATTGTGTAAGAAGCTGGGGATCCAGTGTGCTAAACTTTTTTTCTACACATGAATATTACATTTTGGTGCCTAAATGGGAGGTGATTTCCTTGTAAAGTCTGGCTGTCAGAGTGGGAGGCTGATATCTTTTGAAAATCTGAATTGCTATTGTAAGATTATCACTACTTTGCAGAAGACAAACTGACAGATAGAGTGGGACCCCAGTGCAACAGAACATTTGCATAAGAGGTGAAAATGAAATCAGGATTCAAGTTTTTGAGCCATCCGTTTCTGTCCATGTATGTTCTCACAAACTGGCATGCAGTATCTTTCGCTCCCAAGAGTGTATGTGTTCAGCTCCAGTGAGAACTGCGTGTCAGCAGTGTGTGAGGTGGGCACTGGCTAAAATGCAAGTGGTGTAGCTTTCTGCATGATGACAGAGCTGCTGCGTGCGACATAGGAAATGAGGCAGAATCAAGCAAGTTCCTGGAAAGCTGCAATATAACACTTTTTCCGCCCTTTTCCTTCTGAAGGGGGCTGAGGAAAACAAAGACCTACTGACTATCTGTGGCTGCATCTCAGTATCAAAGCAATCCTAAGATATTTTTTTTCCTGCACTAATTGCAAACTTTTATTGGCTCTGGTTCACAGCTTAAATACTATGCACCATGACGCAGATTCACCACCCGCTGCAGCTCCACGAGCCAGCTGCCATCCTACTCAGGACAGCCCCAGCACAGAAGCAACCCATGGGACTGAACAAGCTGGTAAGTCCACGCACCACAAGTAGGCAGACCCTGCCTTGGGTGAAAAGCCATGCAGCACACATTTATAATGCTAAATGACATAGGACCGGAAAGCAAGATCTGGCAATAGCCCTTGGTCATCCACACTGTTCACTCATTAGATTGTCCTCACTGTGTTTTGGACCTCACTGACTAGATCCCTCCAAGACAAATCAGCTGCAAATGGAGTTGGCCTTGACCTCTTTACTCCTGTCAAGTCTCAGGGCTAAGAACTGGCCTTTAGGCCTATTTTATATAGCAGTACGGGCATAGCCATAGACTCCCCAGAACAACTAGCCCTGTTAACAGGCAAGGTTAGTTACTCTGAGCATGCATACACGGTATATCCCAGATGGCTGTTTTGCTTCAGTTTCCTGAGCAATCATTCAGAGCTCACTTGGTGAGATCTGAACTTTCTGGTTTGCATGGAGTAGCCATGCCGAGGGCTGAAATTACAGAATAGCCCATTCCAAAGCAATGGCAAAACTCATATTTCACTGGGGCTCAAACGAAAGACTTTATAATTGGTTGAGTGTTATGAATACTTGCTAAGACACAGGAGACAAAGGTTGTTCTTAAGATATCTTATAATCCTTCTCCTCCTTGAAAGCATAGGCAGAGATAATTTCCCAGGATTCCTATTTAATCTCTGAAGATTTCAAGGCATTGGAATTTTTTGCTTCTAGTAAAGGTTGATAAATTTATAAGGGAACACAGCAGGATGGAAAAGGCCAAACTTGCAGTTGTGCCATGGACCTCTAGGTACAGGCAGGGAATGTTGGTTGCCCGTCATCTATAAAGACTGCTGTTTCAACGTGGGTCCAGAATCTCAAACCCAAAGTGGCAACACTTCACAGCCTCACATTAACTCTGCTTCTCCTGGTCATATAAGCAGTTCCTTATTCATTCCCTCCATACAATATCTTACATTTTTAAAAATACTTCCAATCTGGCCATGTTAATGTGACAGATGGGAATGCTCTGGCAGTTCCCTTCTGATGAAACATTTATAAGGTGTTGTATGGCTTCAGAAAGCAACATATTAGGAAATGGGGGAAGGGAAGAGCTTTCCTATTTTAATTTCAAGCAGCAGGAGCCTGAGTACAGTGAGTCATAGCTCTTCAAACACAAATCCCAAAGCAAAAAAAAAAAAAAAAAAAAAAAAAAAAAGGAAAGCAGCACAGTATGGATTACACAGCTATAGCAAACAATACTTTTAATCACTCTGGACCTAGATGGTGAGTTGTTTGCAAAATGCCCAGGGAATGGGATGGGATGCCACACACAGGTGTTTTAGCCACAGAGGGAGGTAAATCACAGCTTAACATCATTATTGGGGCCTAATTCAGCAAGTGATTTAGGGTGTGCTGAGTACTAAGGATGTGAGCAACTGTACTGATGGACTCGTGAATGGCAGGCAAACCGCAGCTTGAGTTCATGGTCCTGCAGTGAGGGACCTGTGCAGCCACAGCAGGAGAGCTGCCTTCTTCACAGCCAGCTGGGATGTTTACAAAGTTTAGAAGGTGGGAACAGTAATTACCATTGCACTGAATAAGAAAGGTGGGTGGGGAAGATATTTCTGGTTTTCCTCACACCCCCTCCTAGCAATATCACTTACATGAGTACTCCCATAATGCGCAATATAATGGTATCCCAGCAACTGTGTTGAAATAATACTATTTTGTACTTCATGTATAGAGTGCTACCTGCGCAAAAGTCAAAGCCCTTTACAAAGACAACAGCCGTAATTATCCTAAGGGCTAATTTTGTATAGAGGGAGGCACTGGAATACCAGTGATGTTTGTGCCAATCAAACAGAAGGCACATGTGTATTTTTCCTGAAGTCATTATTTATTTATTTTGGTCAAAAGTATGTTCCAGTATGCTCTACTGGATTGCTTCATCACAAAATTAGCATTTATTACCTGAGTGTCAAAATAAGGTAGCAAAGGCAAAATCAAGAGTATCTCACAAAGAGGCACCATCTTTCATTACTTGATGTTATTTAGTGATGCAGAACTCTCTTGTTTAATGTGGTCCATCATACCTTTAATCTAGTCTTCATTTTGCCACTTCCAGGTTGCACAGTTAGACAGCTGGGTATGCTTTCCTGTTTCCTTAGCTGCAGTCATTGCACTTTAATGTTTACTAGCAAGGCTGAAAAAAAGAATCCAGCAGGTTTCTTTTTGTTGTTGTTTTTCCAATAGCATTTGATATTTATTAAATGGAAACATTCTGAAGAGCTGGTTTGCTTTTGAGTTTTCCTTCACAACCCAGGAAACTTTGGGATCAGTCAGCAAAAGGTCTGAGTTTCTTAAGGCTCTTGGCACACACTGCCTCTGGGGAAGAGAGCCAAGGTGTCTGCCCCAGAGTCCTAGTCCCATGGCTCTTTCTTTTTATAGAGAATTTTAAAATACAGCTCTTGTCAGAATAACACCAGATTTTGAACCATTTAAATTCTCTATTAAGCAGAATCACCTTCCCATGCAGAATTGCAATATTTATGCACACAACACCATTGACAGAGGCACCAAAATACAAAGGAGTCCTGTTTGGAGTGTTATCCAACCCATACTAGTGTTACAAATGATGAAGCAGTGTCTTTCTAGAGCACATGTGAAATAGGTCTCCTCTCACTGACTCATTGCCACCCAGATGACCAAGTCTAACTGGAAATGAGTGCCTCGTTAGATCTTGGATATAACCCAGAAGCTTCTCATTGGCTTTTCTGATCCAAAATACACTCCAAGGTTTAACAGCCATGATATTTTTAGACCATCTTCCATCTTAGAGCTTTGTAACAGTCCTCGGAGGTGGAGGAAATATTACAAGCCCCCATTTTGCAACAGAGGAGGCTGAAAGCGGGAGGTTGCCAAAGATCACAGTGCGGTTCCAAGGCAGCGTGGGGAGAACAGGACAGATGGCCACCCGTGCAGGAGAGAGGAGCCGTGTTATTTCTGGCATGCTCAGGCACCTCCATTCTGCCAACCTCCACTCCGGAAGCTGAAATGGCTGTAGGAGCCCTTCATTTTCTGTCCAGAAACGTCATGTAACACTGCTCTGTGCTTTTAAACAGAATCCACACTTTCGCCCCAAGAAGGCTGTGTTTCAGGAGTAAGCGAAATGACTCGCTTCGCCCACATTGTACTGGGCAGGCACAACACAGCTTGCAATGCTCTGAGTGGCAAACATGCCAAAAGGGAAATATTATCTTGGCAAAATATTAACTTCCCTAGCTGTGCAAACTACGAGCAAACATTATCTTGCCCCCTCCACATCCAGCTTCAACATCCTTAACAGAGTGGGCACATGAAAAAATAGTGGCTATTCTGGCTAGTGCAAGCCACACAAAGTAACTTCTGACTGATCACTTGCCCCTTGGGGATGTGAGCAGCACCAATGCTAGAAGCCAAAACAGAATCATGCTGAGAATAGAGCTCCACACCCCTGTTGGGTTCCAGCTGTGCCCCACAGGGATTTAGAGATTAAATGTTTCATTTACCCTGCAGAAGGCACTATAGTGTTTTCTCAGGAGCTTGATATTGCTCAATGGCATTCATCTTGCAGGGCACAGAGAACTTCAGCATCCTAGGCTGTTACCATTTATAGAGTTTTGGGAATGAGTGAAACACACTGTCTGCACTGTATATCATCTGTTACCATGGCCTGGAAGCATTCATCTCCAGATAGACGAACAGCTGTAGTAAAATGCAAGTTGTAGTAAGTACATGGCGTATAGCTGTACACTACACTAGAACTGCTATGAAAAGCAAATCAACCACATCCTTTTCTTCTGAAACCTGCCATCTGCACTCTAAACACTGATCTAATTTTGCTAGATCTGGCCTGGCAGAACTTCATTCTGTCAAATTAGCTGCTGTGGACCTGCTTACCCAGTGCCAGTAAACTTGACCTACAAAGCATAAACTCACTTTTGCATCCCTAGGTCTGTCTGTATTGCAGTACATGGGCTATGAATAATTAACTACAGTCATCTGTAACAAAGACATCCATTTTGGCACATGAATTCATTTTTTTGAGCTGCAGCTAAATTCAGCACTTGAAGATATTTTCAAATGAAGTTTTTTAATTCTTACATTGATTTACTTTCAGGACTATAAGAAGTGACAAAGACCCACACTTATATTCCTCCCTAACAGCAAGACTGTAGGTGTAGTTCTTTGTCACTTCTTGTATTCCCAAAATGAATCAATGAGGGAATAACAAACATCTTGCCCTATTAATTATTGTGAATGATAAGTCTCTTTAGTTTGGAAACATTTCTATAAATGTTTCCTTTTGTCTTCCCATTTATGGGTTTCTAGTTCACTTAGACATGGACTTTAATGCCCACTGATTAGAAAACCTTGTCTGGTTTTAAGTTGTTCACATGCATGCCATTGAAAAGTGAAACTCTCTGCCCATCCATCTGCAGCTATGTTGTACGAGGCCAACAGTTTAGCCGCACCATGTGAATCAACAGTAACAAGACCTCAAAACCCTAGGGTATACATGATCATCATGAAGCCTGAATGAAAATGGAGAGCGAGTGCAGAGCAAGGCTGGAACACCAGGAAGGCCTATGCAGGAATGGTGGGGGATCTGGAGGAGGTGGCAGTCAGAGATGGGACAGAACTAGTCCATGAGGCCACGGGCAAAAAACACCTTCAATATGTCCTTTTTCCTACAGTTCACAGACTGAGCTGAGAAGAAGGGACAAGGAACAAGATAATGTGGACTAACAAAAGATTAACCACACATAGACCAAATGAATGTCATGGGATTCAAGTATAAAAGGATCATGGGTGCCCAGTTTGGGAATGTGTTGGAGCTATCTTTTTCCAAACCAGTGCTTTGTGTTTTGCATGTTTATATGTCTAGATGTACGTATTTTACTGTGGAACTATTTCCAGGCAGTCTTTTGCTCTGGGTGTCCTCATCATGAAGATCTTTGTTCTTGTGTCCTTATTCTGTGTCTCTGTAGCACCTAACACAATCCAGCCTCATGTGGTGAGAGCAGAAAAGCTACAACTACAGGAATGACTAACCAGAAGCAGGAACACTAGTGCAGTCCTTTTATTTATTTATTTATTTCCAGATGTGGGACCAAGCTGAGATATCTAAAGAGGTGAGTTTACAGTGCAAACTTTTCTTCAGCTGAGGCTTTATGTGTATTATTGAAACATAATATGCTTCAGATGACTATCTGTTTGTCAAATTTGGCTGGAGTTTGGTCAACTCATGACTAAAAAGAAGAGACAGAGAGATAGAGCAATATAGAATTCTTGAAAATAGTGGTTTCCTTAGGAAAACAGGACCACAAAGACAACAGTAAAATGGGACATTTGAATTCACATGACATTTTCTCATTCCACATCTTTTCTGCTGACATGACAGCTTACACAGAGTTTTCCAGAAGCACCTCCTCTTATTGTTTTTTCCATCCCAATTAGATGTGTGTTTCTTGAGCACTTAAAGTCACACCTCCCAAATTCTTAGAGATGGAATTATAGTGTGCGAAATAAGGGACCACAAGCAAATTAATTTGAGATTAGAAGAGTAAACACAAAGCACATTTAAGATACTGCCACATCAATATATCCCAATGTCCTTGCACATCCAGAAACATCTTCTACACTGTGATCCTACTAGACAAGTTCTGTGCTTTTTTAAACACGTACCATTCACTTTCACTTTTTTATTGAGCAATAGCAAATCCAAATTCCAAATAGTTCTCTAGGAATTACCATTCCAAGCACACCTCTGCTTAGAAAAGATTCATTCAACAACCTGTGAAAGTTAAATCATTATCTAAAACTACAAATTTCTCTTGTTCCTTCCTACTCCCCACATGCAACTAAGTGGGCTGGGATCAGTGACTTCTACTCTCTTTCTCCTTCCAAAGAAACACAGTCTTTGCTCAGGACTATTCAATGCACAGATTCTCTGAGACTTGTTAGTTACTCCCAAATATCTTTCCTTAACAGTCTTCCGCTGCTATTAAAAGAATTTGAGCATGTAACAGGCTTCATTCCTTCACTAAGAATTTTTCAAGTCCAGAGTCCTCTCATTTCTTTAGTACAAATTTTCTGAGACAAATCCATCAACTTTTCAAAAACACTTCTCCTTTTTAAGCTGGGAAATGATAAAAGTTACTTGTTTTTCACAGGAATAGAGATGTTACCATGTTGTTCTGATCAAATTTAGCTTTGCTATTATTTTCTATCCTTTCTGCAGCTTCAGCTGGGCTTGTACCTCCATTACAGGTTTCAAACTGGTGAAATGGGTTTTATATGTTCTGTTTCAATTTATATGAATCAAAGCTTCTATACTAGTGTCAGGCAGTGTTATCCACTTTCCATCTTCAGAAGATAACTATCAAGAGATATTCGAAGTCTTCTCAAACAAAATATGTTTTGCTTTGACATTTCCAGAGCTTTAAATCAGATTTACACTTAAAAACTTTCTTTGTGGTTTCAGTCCCCTGAACTGTTGAAACAAGCTTTAAAGGATAACAGTGTTTGTTTAAACAGATATTCAACAAATCATGTGGAAGCAATGACCTCTTCATATTAAGATATGACATTTATGTAAAAAACATCTCTAGCTAAGTTATTCTGAGTGGGTAAAGACGACAAGTTTCTAGGCTCTTTTCCTAACTCCCCTCTGAACACCGGTAGCAGGAAATGTATTGTGGTACATTGTGATTTATTCTTAAATAAATATACACCTGGCTGCACCATCTGCTTTGCTAAACATTGTTCATTTCTTCCTCGGCAACAAAGAAATCATGTAAAGCTATGTCAAATGTGCTAACATTTACAAAATACTGTCCAATAAAACACAGCAACAAAATATGCTGTGAAATGTACCCATGATACACCTTGTTGGTATGCTGAGCGATGGAGATTTAGCATATGTAGATATGTAGCTCTTAAAATGTAGAAGTCTACATGATGATACAGTTGAAACAAAACTAAATTCCCATCTCAAGCCAAGCTTCTCTCAGGCTCGGTGAACTCTGCTCAACTTTGATGTGTTTTTTCTTTTCTTGAGAATTTCTGTATTTTTATGCTCTAGTTTAAGCAGAAGCAAGGAGCCCCACAAATCTCATTAGAAAGTATATTCTTGCAAGACTTTTAAACTATCTTAGGATGTTCCAATACTTTCAATAATAGAATAGGAAGAGGTTTTGTTGTTGTTGTTGTTGTTCTATTCTGATCAAGTTATATGAAACAGTTTAAGATACTTTTTAGCAGTAAAATCTCTTACACAAGAGATTATTTTCATGATAACATTTGATATAAACCAGCTCCCCTTTTTCTTTATTTTTTTTTCTCGAGTTTTTGACGAATTGTTATAAACCATCTTCCTAGACCTGCAAAAGGTGAGATGTGCTCATGTGCAATGGAGCATTTTAAGGCCTTAGTTCTTCATCACAATTCCTAGTGTAATGATACAGGATATAAGCACTGTAGAGGCCATTTGATGGCCCTTAGTACAAGGCTGTATGCCTAAAGAACAAATCTAATAAAACAAGTAATGATAGGAGGACTACTTTGCCTCCATCTTGGTAATGCTCCACCCATTTAAACTTTCTCTCTCCCTTTGTGTCTTCCCCTTTTCCTCTCTCCCCCCCCAGCCCATATGGTATATGTTATCTGTGCATAGACTCTCTTAAGCAGATCTGTTTCCCCACATGCTGGAGTAGGATCTAACCATACATACTGCAAGCCAGTTAAGTCTGTCTGGAAAAAAAGAACAGGACAGATAAAATCATGAAGATCTATGAAAAACTGAAGCAAAACAATATAAAAGTCTTTGATACATAATCTGCTTCTCAAATCTGGAGGCCATTGGAAATTGTGCTCATTAAGAACAAGCACTCATATTGCCTGTGTCCTCTGTTCTAGTGAAACCAACTTTATCTAGTTTATCTGTTTGATAAACTCTCCCTTTATCAGCATATGAATATAATTATTTTAGCAGTTGAAAGATTATGTTTTTGCTGGATAACTCATAGGTTACACAGACAAAAATATCACATCATTAGCATGGCCAGTATCAAATGTAGTTATAAATCATCAGCATTCAGCTTTTACTCCCAGATTATTGCTTTTAATTTTGAAAATACATGGTTAAATAAATCATTCTCTTCATCAAGAGTGAGAAATTAAATCCCAGTTTTAAAACTGTGTTCCAGCATCACACTAACTACTTGTTATGCTCTTGCTCGCAGGATGTAGGGATATACTTCGAGCCCTGGTTGACCAGTCATGAATATTATTCTCAGTTCCAGTAGCTGGAACTGCACAGTTCACTGTTGCACATGTCAAAGCTATCTGTACAGCTAACAGCCCCTCCAAAATTATTCCATACTCTGATACGCTGGTATTTATTTCCTATCTGTTTCAAAGGGCTTAGATAACAAAGTGTGATGCATGCTTATATCACGGTATCTTACCTCCAATCAGCTTCACTCCATATTAACCAGCCAAGCAAATAGCTCAAAATTGCCAGGAGCAATGAGACCACCAAGATGAAAGATCTGCCACTGTAGTTGCCCTAGTGCTTGCACTTGCGCTTGCTGGACCCTGGGCAGCTGTTTCTCCATCACCTTTCCCACCAGGGAGGGTTGGGAGCAACCCAGGAGAAAGCCCTGATGGGAAACACAGTCTGTGACTGAGGAGAAACAGGGGGATCAGGTGGTACAGATGTGCTGATTGCAGTACTTCTTTTAAATTGCAAGTCCTGGGCTGCTTAGATCAGACTAACTTTAGAGGGTGTGGGTTTGGTTCTTTTCTGGTGAGCAGAAAATGGTTCAGAAATTAATATGCCACCATTAATATGGTTCCGGTCAGAAACTCAAAATAATTCATGGTCTGGAAATGAAGTAAAAAACATGATGAAAGAATCTCATGTGCTACAAGGTTGCTGAGGAGTTCTGGCTTATGTCTCACACTTCTACATCTCCACCTTCTCATGGGACATCTGAATAAATCCCACTGCCTCTTTGATTCATGGATAAGTGACAAAGTTTTTTGTTTGTAAGGACAAGTGCCTGGTTGTGCACCTGAAGAGGAAGCACTTACCTGCCTGAGGCAGGGTAAGAATTGTGGAGCTCTGATAATGCTGCAGAAGACCTGTCTTGTAGTCTTTGAAGCCTGATTTGCACCCAAAGGAATGGATTTCTCTTTTGTCTGGAAATTAATGTACACCACAGCTACCACCTTGGGATTGCAAGGTCAGAAAGTTGTGAGGGATTGATGCTACAAAGGTAAGGTCCCCACACAGAAATCAGTAATTTTCTGGGGATGTAATATTATGGAAAATGCCAAACCAATGAGATTGTTTTTTACAATAGAAAGGCATTGCTAGTAAACACAATAATCTTTTAGTAGGAATTCAAAATCCTTGTTGTCTGGGTATTCATCTATCATACTCTCAAATGCTGTGCTTGCTGTAGCTATCTGATATAATTGACTTTTCCTTTTTAAATGCTTTAATACAACATATTTATAATGTATGTATATATGCATGTAAAAATATAAAGCTTGCTATGTGTGGTTCCTGTAGCAACAAAAACTATTGCAGTGTTTCAAAACAAATAATGATTTGGTGCCTGGATATGCAAGAGGCATTTTCATGTCCTCCCCTTATTTGCATCAGCTCCATTAAGGTGATGAATACATACAGTGCTGACAGTGTAAAGCAAGCAAAGAAGCAAGAAGTATTTTCTGTTATTCAGTCCTGCAGAAGGGGATACAGGGAAGGCTCTATCTTCTGGACAGAGTTATAAAAGCAAAGGAGAAGCCTTTAGAGACTGTATCTGGAGCAGCCTGGGCAATTTTTCTGCTCTGCATTTCTTGGGCAGAGAGCCGCTTGAAACATTTCCAGCTAGTATTGTTGTGTTTTTTTGTGTTTGAGGTTTATTTTATTTTATTTTATTTTACTGGGGAATGTCAATTCACAGAAATCAACAAGTTCCATGGGAATATGCTTAAATATGTTTTTATTGCACAAAAAAAGAAAAAAACAAATGGTGCTGACAAGGTCAAGGAATGTTCTGATGCTTCATTTCAAACTTATTGGTTTTAACATCTCATATTGTATAAAGCTTTAAACAGAGGCAAAAATGAACTTTTTTTTTTTTTTTTTTTTTTTTTAATTTTAAATAAGAGAATCACTTTAGGGGCAACTTTTGTAATTGTGTGAAGCTAGAAACAGAGTGTACTGAAAATACCAGTTCTTGTGTGGAGTTACAATCCCTACTGTTGTTAGTGTCTATTAAAAAGTCATAGTCTGTGTGGAAGAGCTTGAAATGAGCATGGACAGGGCTATGAGGCTATTTGAGGAACCAATGTGATGCAGCTATTAATGTGTTTAAAAGAGGGCTTTGCATTACTTGTGTATTTCTAAGCCTGGAACTGCAGTTTCTTGCTAATGGTTTTTGTAAAGGTGTGGTATACAAGCTTTGGGAAAAGATGATGCATGTGTAGAAAGTCTACTTTAAAGCTTTCATTCACTGTTATCCCTTTTGAATATTAATACTGGATTACTTGCATTGCACTTGTTATCTTGTAGGAGTGTGGCTTTAATAAATCCTGAACTGTGGTCTGTGAGGCTCCAAACCCGCTTCTGTGAACAGTTGTATATGCTGAAATATGCATTTAACCTTCTGATGTGATAAAATATGAATGTACCATATCCATTTTGTTTTTAATTAGCAGTCTCTGCTTGAGAACATTGACAGAGCACATTCAAGTGCTTTAGCTTCTCAGCTTTTCCTTTTTTCCCTCCAGGTTTCTTCATGTTTTTGTGTATTGATGTTTTTTGTTTTTTGTTTTTTTCTCTTGCTGTTTTGTTTTTTGGAGGGGGGTGTAGTGAGGGTGGAGGAGTGTCTGTTGTGGTTTTTAGCCTTGCAATAAACGTTAAGAGATTTACTTGTCCTTGAGAACAAAATATATGTGCACATGAAACTCTTCTAGAGAATAAGTGCTCTTTCATAATTTAGATGCTTGTGATCATCTCCTTCTGGGCTAAAAGTGTTTTTTTCTTCTAGAGTTAGTCTATTTGAAGCAATGGAATCCATTTCAACTAAATCTAACAAAACCTTTTACAAAGGAAAATGTCATTTTTGCAATAAGATTATACACGGACTGCTTCACTTCCTCGCATGCAAAAGGTACCTATATTCAGGCCAGAAAGGTTAGACCCAGTGGGTGCCTCTTGTCTGATGGTGGAAGAAGAGCTCAGTGGTATGAGCACCCAGTGGGGCCTCGTGCTGAAGACAGCAACCAGACCCCACTGTCTGACCCCTGAGGGGAAACACTTCTACCCGTCCAACGCTGAGGTAGACAAGCTTGATATGAATTGAATAGTATGGGGGTCAGACCTTTTGCAACCCCACTTCAAAGGCCTCCTCCCACTATGCAAGCAAGACACTTTCTCTTATTTATCTAGCTTTACTCTGAACTTATTTTACCCATATACAAAGTTTCATGTATCTTCCTTTAGCAGTTGTTTTCCAATGCCTTTCCTGCATGCTTTGGAGTGCAAGCTGAGCACCCAATTTATATCAAGGTGCATCCTCAACACCTAATGAAAAAAGGCTGAAGATGCAATCTAATTTATGAGTTATATTAAGTTCCAGACATATAACTCATGATAATGCAAATGAGAGCTAATGTCTCTGTATAGTGTAGTCACATATTCCTCAGAATGATCTAGAAGATGTTTCTAAATGATCCTAGTTCATTGTAGTGTATTTATGAGCATGTGTGCTTTCAGCAGCTACTTTTTTTGCATGGCCTTGGATTTTTTCCTTTTTTTTTTTTTTTCTTTTTTTTTTTTTTTCTGCTTGTCCTTAGTTTGTTTCAACTGATGGGGGCAAAAATGCCTGCAGGCTGGTGTCCGTGAGGTCTGGGTAAAGGGCCATCCCTGCATGCAGGGAAAGCGCAGCACACAGCAATGGTGGGAGCTACTGGGCTAGTAAGATCAGGGATGGGTTGCCTTTTGATCTACAGCATCCTCCTCCCTCTCCTCAGTCCTATCCTTGTCAGTGGTACCCAGCCATGTCTCAAGCTGCTGCCATGAGCAGCACTGAATGAGTGGAGGAATAAAATGAATGCCGCCAACACCCCAGCCTGAAAATATTCTTGCAACTTTCATCCAGTGTCCAGCCCTGAAAAGATTGGTGTTAAGATGAGCTCTAGCCCAGTGATTTGGGACTGTTGTCTGTGACCTCAGGTACTCTGCTCCTCCATCCCGTGCTGAGTCTGCATTGTTGGCTGAGCGTTGGACTGGACTCAGGCTAATTTTGCAGCCTGTCTATGCTGTTTGGATGCCACTCTGCTCCTGGGTGCAAACTCTGGACATCTCCAAAGCACAGGAGATGAAGTGGGTTCATTTCTTATTCTGGGGATCAGGTGTGCCTCCACATGCTTTGGTGTTCTCCACTGCCCAAAGTGCTTTGTGGCAGCGTTTCCCTTGTGGTGTTCATTCCTTTGGGGAAGCAGCTGTCCAGAAATTGTCATGTGCTCAAAGTTGCATGGCAAACACACTTAAGCAAGTGGCTTCATCCTAAGACACATGACACACAGAACTGGGGTTTGGGCCCATGGTTCACCAGACATTAGAGCTGCAACACTGTAGGATCAAGGCAATTCTTTTGTCCTTCCTCTCTGGGGCTGACCAGGCTGTATCATCTGTTCTCTGTGTGCTAGACACAGCGTAGGGAAGCAGCAAGCTGAGTAATGCAGTGCTAGAAAATCAGAGGTGAGGGAGGAAGAATGGGATTCCCAACCAATGTGGAGAAAAGGGAGAACAGAAAATAATGAGTGGAAAGTGAAATACAAAGGAGTGGGTAATTAGTCATCCTACCTGTCTTTGCTTTGCTTGTGCCTAGGATGATGCAACTCTTGTTAGTGTCAGAATAATCTTAGTAAAGGGGACCTGGGGAAAGGACTGCAAGTAGGAACTGAAGAGGAAGCTGAAGACCTCAATGACAGTATGGGGAAAGTGTGTGAGTGGACTTCCAGGTAAAGAGATGCAGCCCTTCCTGCCATAGGCTTTGCTTATCTGACCCAAGCAGTCTGTAAATGTACCAACCGCTTTCTTAAAAGGATGTAAATGATCTGATGCCATGAAAACAGAGGCAGAGCCTGGATGCAGTCAATGGAAAGTGCTGCAAAACCATCCTAGGTAGAAAATGTTCTGTACTGAAAGTTTAGTATTTGGGCCTGAACTAGTCAGTAGGCTCTTTTGGTGCTTTTCTAGGCTTTTGGCTTGACTCATGTGGGAGTGGCCCTTCTCCAAGAAAAATGTTATGCAGTTTCTATGGGATACATAACAAATCAGTATTGGTTTTTTGTTTTGTTTTGTTTCGTTTTTTCCATGATCTGGTAATCCTATTTCCCTTGTATGCCAGGAGATCCTACTATGTGATCTAGTAACTAGCTGTTAACTCAAGGTACTATATTTTTGATCCATCAGCCACTAAAAACCTATGCATGTAAACACCAAGTGTCTAGAAAATATGAACAACCTGTTGAATTTAGCAGCACAAGAATTCCCTAAAGGCATAAAGCCTGTCTCAAAGACACTTGGTGTCCTAAATATAGTTTCAGTCAGGCCTATGCTAGAGAAAAGACCAGGATAGAACAAGGTGAGAGTTGGTGCCAGAAGATCTGAAAGATCAATGTCATTTTTGTCTTGCTTCTGATACAGTACTCTCTCTCATCAGCTTCAGCTAAGAAACTGGACTCTTACTGAGTTCAGTTTCCACATATTTCAGTACTGATCCTAACAGTCTTGGTGACATTATCTGGAGCACTGATGCAGAACCTGCAAGGAAAAACTGTGGAACTCATTGAAGCCCTTCCAAACAGGAAATGGGATCATGGCAGCTTACAACCAAGCTGCAAAACTTCACTTTTACTCTTCCATATGTAGACAAGTCATTTGATACCACACAGGCAATATCATAAGCTTGTGTTTTATTTCTGGACCCTGATGTGGGAAGTGGAAGACATACAATATGAGGTCTCAGAGCTGTACTTTGAGTAAAGACAAACACCTGGAAGAGAATTCAGCTAAATCATAAACGATTCAGTCTGAAATCAGAGTAGTTACATGGAGAAATATTCTAGAACAGTCCTTATGCTCCAGGTTAACGCTGTCTCTTCTTATACCAGGTCTAGTCTTCTGGAAACAGCACAGCTCTGTAGTATGTGGACTTCTCAGACCTGGCTGTCATTGCGGCAATGAATGCAAGAGCAGAAGAATTAGGTTTAATACACTTAAATTCTGCACATCTTCCCTGACATACCTATAGCTGCAAACCTAGCGTGCATGCAAGCAGTAATGTTTGGGGAAAGTCCTTTGGCTTGCACAGCGTACTTTATTATGTCAGCTGGCTTAAGCTGTCCTGACAAAATAACCATGTGGAACTGAGCATGTATGTAGCATTTGTACTAGTAGTTCACATTTAAAGTAAAAGTAGAGAACCTTTCCACTCAGTCCTCACTTTGTAGTGACTTCTGACTAGTTTTCTGTCTATGATCTTGGTTCTTGAAAGCAAGCATTCCTAATTCTCAGTGCAGCTTGATGCTCACAGGCAGGTTTAATCTCACAGCCCACTTAGTTACCAAAGGAAAGGAGCATCTGGTATGTATCTAAGGGCTAATAATTATCACTGAGATATTGCATGAAGATACATGTATTCTCTCAATCATAGCATTCTCTGGGACAGAAGCTACAGGGGAGAGCTATTTCAGCTGAGTGCTTCTGTGCCAATGGGAAAAACATAGGGAGAGAGTTTAAAATGGACCAAGGGGAAAAACAATTTATTTAAACTAACTTGCTGAGTCTCCTGCATTCCGTTACAAAACATTTTCTAACCTCCAATTTTTTTAAGGCACACATGTGAGCCTGCCCCTTGCTCCACAAAGAGCAGAATGTTCTGCTTCTGTTAGAAGCCAACATGCTCAGCACTTCTCAGAAGGCTCCTGCCATATTCCTGGGCGAGCTACCAAATGTCATCTCTGAACACCGTTAAGTCAACCATCTGCTTCAAGGCAGCACCAACTGGTGTTACTGTCACTACTACCGTTACTGGTGTTTTGTTTTGTTAGATCCCAATGCATGTTGCCGATTTTGTGGCAACAAAAGTTTGTAGTATAGTGGGCTGTATAATATCTGGACTGTTTGCTAAGGATCTGTGGATGCTGATCTGCTCTTTGGCACAAACTTGCTTAAACTGGGAATGCAGGCATGCTATATCTGAGGCTACAGAAATCCTCTGCATAGGGAGTATTCAGAACGCTTTCTCCTAGAAAAGTAACGTCTTGACAGAACCAAGGTCTGTCCTCTGAATGGCAGAATTCCTAGCAGTGTAAGTTCCAGTTATTTTCTCTGCTTGTGTTGTTTGAATAGATTGCAGCACATTCAAAGAACAGTGAAGGTACTTCAGGTTAGCTTGTACCAGCCAGAATTTCTTCAGCAACACAAATATAGTATATTCTATGTGGTATATGCTAATGCATCTTTTATCTCCTCCAAACCATTTTTATACAATTGTAACCCGAGCTGAAATGCTCACATGCAGAGCTTCCCACTGCTGTGATATCCAACTACTTTACAAATAGGAAAGCATTTATCCTTCCCAAGCTTTGTTGAAATAACGATATATACTAATAATTACAGTAGACATGTGAAGTGATTGACCTAAGGTTGCTCAAGAAATCTGTACCACATGGGAGACTAACTAAAGTCACTAGTTTTCAGAGTAAGACATCATTCATTAACGGAAACTGTGTTATAAGATATGCCAAACACAAACAAATTAGAGCTGGGCAACTTAGGATAGGCACCACTTCATTCCATTTTCCTTGCACTAGCTGCTGTGTATATAGTCTTTCCCAACCAAAAGAACAACTGCATCACTTACATAAAGTAAAGCATCGTTTACCTTGGAAACTGCATTGATGCACTCAATAAATACCCAGATAAACTCCTGGCTACTTATGCTCCTTATGACATTGAAGGTCATAGGCAAATAATCTATTTTACATCTAAACTCCTCTCATTATGGCTACCTTGCATGTTCCACGGGCTAACATGCAAACATGGCCATTGCCACAGACCAGCTAAGAAAATAGTATGAAGTAAGTGCTTTTCTTACAGTTAGTTAATGTTCAGACTTCATTGAATGTTGTCCTTGCAAATGCAAAGTGGGAGAATGAAAACCCTTCAGCTGAACTGATATTGAAGCCTTGATTTGGTCTTGTAGTCAACTGAGATGGCAAACCTGTTTCCAAAATCAGTGCCCTATGCCATAAGCATAAACAAATGGTTTCATGCAGATATGTAAAATGTAATCTATACAAAAGCTACTAACTATAAAAATGCTTTGTAAGAAAAGTGACAAAGAAAACTCCTCACAGGAAGTGCACTCAGAGAAAGCTCTTTACAATTGAAGACAAATATTCCTCTGAGTCATAAATACATTTAATTTCCATATGTTAGAAAAGGAGGAGAAAGAGAGGAGGAGGTAATGGCATAAATGAAATGGGAGGTTCCTCTAGTAAATTCAGATGAGCATTTGCTCCTTTAGGCATCTGCTTGTAGGAATATGCCAGACGAAAACTTTGCATCCATATGGTGCACTGCAAACAAGGCACTCGTCAGTATACAAACATCAGCTGACTTTCTGCACATCTTTTTTGTTTGCCTTATAGTGAACATTAAATACAGTCCTCTAATCTCTGCTGGAGCTTGTTGGTTCTAAACAATGAAAGAGGAAGTAGAAAATAAACAGGTATTCTTTAGGGGCTAGAGGATGTTGAGGTAGCAAACAATTAAGTGACTTGCCAAGACCACACAAGAAGTGAACTATTATCGATAGCCTTCAGGCTCCTTTTTTTTTTTTTTTTTTTTTTTTTTTCTCCTGCAGTTCTCATTAGTAGATACAGGGCTTCTCACGCAGAAACTAGGCTTGCTTTAAGTAAAGCATCATTTAACTTGGGAACTGCATCGATGCACTCGCTGAACATCCAGATAACCTCCTGGCTGCCTGTACTCCTCATGGCACTCAGGGACTTAGGAAAATAATCTATTTTGCAGCTAAACTCCTTAAAATGACAAGCCACCCGGTGCTTGGGTGCAAGTTGGCTGCATACCTTCTTGCTTTAGTGATTTAATGTCTGTCTTTAATTGGGATGAGTGTAGCCCTTTTAATTGAGGGATTTAGGATAACAAGGCTGTGTGCTCAGGTTGGTAGAGCTCTGCTGAAGAACACTGGTCCTACGCTGGTTTTGAAAAGGGTGTTCTAAAGCAGCAGTACAGTTATGAAAGTATTTCTTTACAGTGAGACAGATCTAACTTTAACTCTGTCTGGTTACAATCAAATTAGATTTTTTTAGGCTTTAGAAATTGCTCCAGAGAGTGACTGACCATGTTTTTTTTTTGTTTTGTTTTTTGTTTGTTTGTTTGTTTTTAAATAATAACCCTTTGAATAGCTCTAGCCTGACACTTTGTTAGCCTTCTGAATTAAGCATGTGTGTGTTTATCACCATGCTTATGAAGGCTGTCTACCCCTGCCTCCAAAGCAGCCAAGTGAAAAGAAAGCCCTGTGGATGGTTATCATACGGCCCAGCAGGCGCACATCTGTGCCTTCTAGATAGCCCTCTTGCAAAAGAAAAGATCCAAGCAGAAGTAGAATATGACATAAGCCAACAACTTAATAACTACATTAAACTGAAATGCAACTGATCATATTTTTGCTCTGTTTCACTGACATCAGTTTGTGTGGTCAACCACACTTGCAGTTTCTACCTGATAGACTTTAAGACATAATTCATCTGTGCAGCCTCAAGAACCTCAGTGCAAACCACCCCTGCTGTGACTGTGGTAAAAAGGGGTCCTCTGCCAGGAAAACAGACATTTCGTTCCATTATTCATTTTTAATACCTGTGCTGGGACTTCAAGTGCCACTTGTAATGGTTGTTTTTACATCGATGCAGACATTTTAAATAAATTAATTCCAGAAGTTGTTTTCATGTGAGGAACCTGAATGGATATAAAATTATCTAGATGGCTGACAGCCAGGTGCAGTCTTGTTTAGTCACAAAAGTATTGCTGTCTCTCATGACTTTACCATGATTTTTCTGACATTTGCTACCTTTACTGCAGCCCTGATTGATGGCAGTATTCACTTTGAGAATTTCAGCTTTGTTTGAAAGCCCTTGTAGATGTACATTTACCCAGCCTGATTATGAAGAAGTTTGAAAAAGTTAAGCAGGTATTCTCTGAAACTTCACACCAGAAAGCAAATAAAATAATTTTAATAGCAGTTACTTGAAAATGTGAATTTTAAAAAATGAAACTTCCCTATTTTTTGGGGCAGTGTTAGTATATGTTCAGGACCTGAGGATATTCAGAAGTCTGGAGCTAATAAGTAAAGGGAATACCTTATAAGAAAAAATATCAGGACACAAAGTTACTCCACTGTCTGTGTGAATTGCACTCTGTAGCACAAGAGCATAGTAAATGCTCTGTAGCACAGAAGCATAGTAAATGCCCTTTTAGGTCATACCAACAGTCCATCTTAGCCAAGAGCTGAATTTCTGACAGTGGCAACAGGAGATACTGCTTAGGGAGAGCATGCAAGCCTGGCTGCTTTTTGTGGTCTGCTCCCCTCATTGAGAACTGTTGCATTAAGGATGTTACAGGGCACATCCTTGTCCAGTGCTTTCAAAATCCATTTGTGGATCTCTTATCCATGAACTTGAGTAAATCCTTTTTGAACTTGCTGATGTTGCCTGTGTTTTAAAACTGTAGTAGCTAGTTTCAGGTTTTTACTATCCATTCTGTCAAGAAGTACTTGCTTGTGTCTGTTTGAAGCCAGTCTTTCACTAGTTTCATCAAGTGGCCTCTAGCTCCTGTTCTTTAGGATTTGATGAAATCTGTTCTTTGTCTGTGTTCATTTTACCCACTATTTTCATGATTTGTAAACCTTTGATCATATCTTACCTTTACCTTTTCCTCCCTAATTATGGAGTTCCAGTTTTACCTAAAGTTCTACAGACTGCAAAGCCAAATTCAGTCACAAATAAACATCTCTTTTTGACTCTGGACTTCTGAGAGCTACCTCTCCTGCAGGAGAAGCACTTGCACTATGCCTAACAAGGGTGCAAGAATTCCCCTCCACCTTCCCCTTCTCTTGCTCTTCTCTTCTTGAAAACATTTTAATGCAATATGACTTCACAGCTTTATACCAACATAACTTCAAGATTAGATATTGAAATGTATGTATTAGTTCTGGCTCCCAGTTAACTACTAGTGTAGATACACTTAGCAAATAAGCTACAGTTGTAAAGTCTACGTGCATGTAAACACAATTCTTATACTTGTGTTCATATTAAAAACTGATCTCTTCAGCAATAACAATTTACTGTGAGTACCCTTAAATTATGCGTGCTTGTGTGAATGACACCAAAAATCAGACTATGATTTTGCAGGAACTGCAAAGAAGCGAGGAGATGCTCTTTTCCCATATCATAGCAAGAAAATGACTAAATACTCCATATCAAATCAATGAAGTCATTAACTTTTGTTTCTAAATCAACTTTAAGCACACTGCTCAAGAAATTCAGGCACTTCTCAAAACCACCTATAGAAAATTCTTAGCTTTTCTTATACTGAATACAGAAATCAATTAAGAAGGAAGACTTCAATTTCTTAGATTTTTTTATTTTATTTTATTTTATTTTGTAATGTCATATTGCAAAATGCTTTAAAAGCCTAGGAGTTAGAAAATTTGACCTGGAATCTTGACTGTCTTGCCTAATACCTGACAATTCAGGATTCAAACTTTCATATTCTTAGTTCCTGTGTGTGTGTAACTGATCTTCCAAATGTTAATAAAGCACAAAAATAATGACATTCTGGATCTGCAGACAGCTCCTGTATCTTTGCTACAGATCAGAATTTTATCACTCGTTATAGGTGCAAAATTAATATGCCTCAGGTTAATATAAACATTGGTTTCATGCCCCTGCAAGCCACAGTGGAAACACTGAATCAATACGGCTTTCAGAAAGCTTTGCGCAAAGCAAAGCTTTGAGCAGGAAAAGGCTGACACAAAAGGGGTCCTGTGTGGACAGATGTGTCCCCAAGAAAGGCAGCAGAGCTCCAAGACCCTCTTTCCATTGTCCTTTGGCAAGGGATATCTTGGGGGAAAGTGAAAGAGAAGAGGTGGTGAGAGGGAAGCAGAGTAAATATAGCAGAAATTCTTTGTAACAACATGTAGAAAGCCTAAGCAAGAGACAGGGTATTTCAGACCCTCAAACTCTAATGTATGGGGACAAACGCTGGAGGGGGAGTTCTGCTTCACATACCAGATACACTAGGCAACAGTCAGAATGATTAACTTAACACTTACATAGACCACTGACGCTACCCTATAAATAGGCCTTAGCTAAGTTTTCAGTTCCACATACTTAAGGGCTTAAGTAAACAAAGGTACAGTTTAATTAAGATATCATGGCATATGGGATCAAGAACTACATACCAACCCATGCTTTTTTTCTAATTTTCTATGAGTATTGCACAAACAAAAGCCCCAATCTGGATAAACTCCCAGAAGTTTAGGGTTTTGTCCAAAAATTGCTTGATTCTCAAGAGTCTGCAAAATTGGCCTTATTCTCATCGGGACAACGGATTTTCCTCATGGCAATTTCAGATAAGGTGAAAAACATCATTCAAACAGCTTCTTCAAGTATTGCAGCACTGAAGTGGAAATTAGAGGGGGAAGGAGTGAGGGAGGAACTGAGGGAAGGGTGGAGGACATGGCTTTTAAAAGAAATTGGGCTAAATTCACTCTGAGTGACCATGACTTTGAAGATACTTTTAAATGAATTAATTTCCCCACAGCTCATTTCAGCTGCAGATCAACTGCAGGACATTCATTTCATTCACTTGTTGTATTTGGGCTAAAACACACATACAGCAGCGAGACACCCTGTCTGGTTGTCGTGCAGTAGGGATCTGACTTAAGCTAGTTAATACCAAATATAAGCTCTTTTCAGCTGATTTGTTCACCCATCTGTGCTGTGTCCTTACACAGTATGTGTATTTTTTCATATAAATTTCCTAGTTAAAACTATGCTAATGGTGTTAATTTGTGCCTGTGTCAGTGTTAAATGTTTTGAGTTTTCGGAGTGGGACAGTTTTCTCCCCTAGTCTAAACAAGGCCTCTGCAAATCCATCAGATGAGATTTGTAAGATTGATCACACTGCTGCTCTTGCTGCAGTGAAGCTGTCTATAAAATTGTCCTGAAGCTAAATAAGTGTGTTCCTGAGCTGTTGTAAAAGCCAGCGCATGGAGCGCCCTGCCCTCCTCAATTGAGGTAGCACAAAATGGAGTCTGGGGCTCAAAAAAAGCTTCCTCACTGCTGTGCAAGTGCAAAATCTCAGGGAGGCATTTGGGTTATCTGTCAGCTTTAAGAGCCTCCATGGCACCTAGCTTGGATGAACTCCTAGAATTCATTTAATGCCCTGATAATGGCAGCTGGGCATGCTGCTGCATGGTATGTATTCAGTGTCTTAAACTGCATCCCAAGCTGCTCACTGGCTTCTCCTGAATGGTGCATTCTAGCTCTGCACTAAAGAAGCCTCTTTCAAACTTAAAAAATATAATAAAATCACCCTGAGGCCCCAATAAATTGATCTCTCAATTGAAATGGGTGGAAAAAATAACTGTTTTGGAATGGCTTCTACCTAGGACATTAGACAAAGTGGAAAAATAAATGATACCCTGATATCCCCTTAGTGGCCTATGTCTGAGAAGAGGTTTTATTATGGTACATTTTTCTCTTTTAGCTGTGTGTTTTGTTTCTTAATTATACAGAGCCCACACAACCCTTGTAGTGCAGGGCCACACATTCTGCCTAGGCTCTTCAACAGACAGCAAACGTAAGGCCACAAACCCCAACTGCCAGAAGATACTTGGACATAAATATATGTGTGTATATATATATCCATCTCCATACATGCTCATGTTGACTTTGTTCAACTAAAGCTTTCTGCTAAAGCACTGAGGTAAACTTCGCCCCTGTGCTTTGGCTTATTCTTTGTGCTGGTGAGAGGTGCTGGCTGGCGTGCCTGGCAGCCCTGGTGGCAGGAGGCCTCTGCTTAGCCGTGGCCAAACTGCCTAGCAGGCAGTGGCAGCAGGGAGCTCTCCTCTTGCTGACACCTTGCAATCCTGCCCAGCTAGGGAAGCATCTTTAAGTGGCTTAGACTGACTTATTTGTTTCTAGTTGCACTGGATGTATAAAAGATAAGAGTATAGAGGTGAAGGCTCTCACTGACGTACAAGGAGACTTAGACGAAAAGATGAGATAAGGTGGCTGAAATTTTGACACTGTCCTCTCAGGCTAGGATGATAGTTTTCAGCAGTTTCCAGAACTATTTCCTGAGACAAATCTGTTTTAAATCAACTAATTGAGAGGTAATTTTAATTCTAAATTGCTGTTTGCTTTTTATTTGTTGGGACTTCTGTCCCCCATACTCTTCACAATGCCTCTGTGCCAGCCAAAAGAAAAGGGCAACAATGACAACATATTTTTTTTTTTTTTTTATGGACCTTTGAGAAGAAAAATGGTCAGGTATCCTGAGCTAGAATGTCTTCCGTAAGGATAAACTCAAGAGGAGAACTTAACTCCCAGCTCCAATTCATGAAACACAACTTGGGACTTCAAGGCATTGGCTTGCTAACAAACATAAATATACTTTCATGAGCGTAGCAAAAGCATGCTCTTGTTGACATGCTAACCCCCCTCTGTCATATTTTGAGCTTCTGCTTTGAGGAATGATGATAATAAAATACCTGAGTAAAGTGGCTGCATGGATATTTTTCAGTACAAATATTTTTTTCCTAGTATTGCTCTTGGAAATGACGGAATTACTTCTTTAGACATCTTCTGGGACGGGCGGCTGTGAAGGGTAGGACAGCAGCTTGCAGCAGACAGCCAATGTGGAAATAGCCAGCCTGAATAGTTAAATCTAAGAAATGTCCTAAGAAATGTAGAGAGGAGCTGGTACTACCCTACTACTATTTAAGGCTACCCTAAATAGCATTGCTTCCCGCTCCACCTGTCAGACTGAAACCTGAAGCTTAGCCTGACAGAGGATACTCATCCTTGTTAGAGAAAAAAGTGCAGCAGCTGCCCTGCCTTCGCTTACAGAACTCAGGTTTTGAGGCAGCAGAGCGGAATACTTCCACTTACTGAAAATGTGACCCTGATGCTTTGTGTGTTAATAACTAGAATTGCCTCCTCCTTACATAAATTGCCAAATCTCTCAACAAACCACCTTTTTTTTTTCCCCACTGTTATCTGAGACAGACTCATTTAGAAGTACCACATTGCTGTTGCTCACAGTTAATGTTTTTCTGAACATGTACTTGCTGTCCCGTGATAAGAAGCACTCTACCATAAGAAGCACTCTACCAGATGCTTCTATCTAGTAGATATAGGAGATGAAGGCCAGTATGTTATGGAAAGGCTGCATTTGTGCAACTGAAAAATCTCCTAATGTGATGATAATGTCTGTTTAAACCACAAAGACAACAGGAAGAGTCCTTGGTTGAAGGAGTCAGGCTGTAGATTGAGCTGGAGAGTCTGGGTTGGGCTCCTGGCACAGCTATCAGCTTGGTATCAGTTTCTCCATGTCTTTGTGTGCCCGTCTCCAGTATGTGAAATACATGCTATTGTACAAGACTACTGCAAGGGCACATTACTGCTGTGCTATTTGCGTGTCTTAACTGTTGCAAGGCAGGGCTGGAAAAGAGGTCAGAACTATAACTTCTTCAGATGATGAGCTTTCAGGGAATTTACAGGAAGTTCCCCAATTCTGAACGCAGAACATCCAGCACCTGTGACTGAAGAGGAAATGGTATACAACTCTTCTCCTGGGGTCTAGAGTTTTGCCCTTTGCTTTTAAATGATATTTTGCCTTTGAATTCATTATGCTACTTTCTGAGAGAGAGTCTGCTAGCACTGGGTGGACACCCCCAAGGAAGTGCCATGGTGGGGCAGTGGGACATGGTCCATGGAAAAACTGACCTTGCTCTCCAAGGACCTGCTGCAAAGAAATAAACATGCACTTTTCCATTGACTTCCACAGACTTTGGATTGATCCCCTGATGTCTGACAACGCTTCTTAACTGTGGCAACACAGCTATGGAAACTAAGTAAGGAAGGATGGCAATTCAGAGGAGACCAAAAATGGCATTCTTCTATTTTTCTAGCCAGGGGGAAAAGTCTTGCTGTAAATCACTGCCGATTCTCTTGGATAAGAAGTCCTGTTCAAGTGCCTGGAGTGCCTAAGGCTGACAAAACCTGCTCTTAAAAAAGAAATTAAAAAACAAACAAAAAAAACCATACCACAAAACACCTACTTTCTCACTCTTTCCCCTGTGACTTTTTTGAAACCTCGATTTTTCAAATCTCCCAGAGCTGCCTTTAACTCAGGAGAACCTCCTTTACCCTGGGACCTCTCTAGCAGATTATCAGCTCTAAAGACAACAGCGAAGGAACAGTGGCTCCAACAAGTAGCCATTCAGATTGATGTGTGGGGAATACTTGATTTCAAACAATCTCCTGTCTGAGGGACACAACATTTGCTCAGGGCACTGTATAAGGTTATTTAGTCTACCATTTTGTGGAGTCTTTAATAATCTTTAACTTCCCATAATAGCAGTTTTCAGCTTTGCAAATAATCCAGTGAAATTTCCATCTAGTTTGGGAGAGTTGCAACTTAAAGCTCACCTTTCTGTGTTGGCTTTTTCATCTTCCAAGAATGTTAACTTTTATTTTCTTTCCAAAACCATCTGGTTCTATATTCCCACCCCCCTTCCTGCATGCAGGATTTCCTCTGTGCAAGCCCTTAGTTTTTTCTCCAGTGTGTTTTCAAGTCTTACACCCTAGCCAGAGGTAAAAATATCCATGTTCGTATGAGTCAGCAGAAAGCTCAGTATCTTTATTCTCTGATCTTAATGTGAATTTACTGAAGAGATTGCATCTGTATTCTGCTACTCCACCTACTCCTGTTAATCCCTGTTCTTGCAAATAAGCTACTGCTGCACAAATTGTACCATTCATAATAATTAATTCAAATGCATGAAATTTGCAAGTTAGTTCTCATTAACACCCCTGTAGCACAATCCAAACATTGACCCAGCTAGTATTTTCAACTTAGTGTCATAAAGCTACACGTATTTATTTTATTTATTGCATGTAATTTGAATTTGTTTTTCATAGAATTGTAGCATGACTCAGGTTGGAACTGACCTTAAAGATCATCTAACTCCAAGCCCCCTGCCATAGGCAGGGATGCCACCCACTAGATGAGGCTGACCAAGGCCCCATCCAGCCTAGCCTTGAACACCTCCGGGATGGGGCATCCACAGCTTCTCTGGGCAACTTGTTCATGCTTACAGCAAAGAATTTCCTCCTAATGTTTAGTCTAAATCTATCCTCTTTTAGTTTAAGACCATTCCCCCTTGTCCTATCATTATCTACCTGAGTAAAGTCCTTCTTCACCTTTTTGTAAGTCCCTTTTAAGTACTGAAAGGCTGCAATGAGGTCTCCACAGAGCCTTCTCTTCTCCAGGCTGAACATCCCCAGCTCTCTCAGCCTTTCTTCACAGGAGAGGTGCTCCATTCCTATGATCATCTTTGTAGGCCTCCTCTGGACTCGCTCTAACAGGTCCGCATCTTTCTTTTTCTTGTGCTGGGGGCCCCAGACCTGGACGCAGTAGTCAAGGTAGGGCCTCACAAGGGTAGAGCAGAGGGGGACAATCACCTCCCTCAACCTGCTGGTCTCACCTCTTTTGATGCAGCCTAGGATGCACTTGGCCTTCTGGGTTGCAAGTGCACACTGCTGGCTCATGTTGAGACTTCCATTCACCATGAAAAAAAATTAATTTTTCCTAAATGCCATAAAAGGATTCAATAACTGTATTATAGAAATCAAGGCAACTAAGCACCAGGGAAAAAATTCTTAAATTAATATAATCATGTTCAACAAAAACATTTTTAAAGTCTGGAGTTGTCACTCCACTCATCTACTATGAAACCTTTGTGATGAAGCACACAAAATTCTTGTTACTGGGGAAACTCTTCATAGGCAACTAGAATCCCAGAGAGTTCATGAGTTGCCTAAAATTGGAGGAACTGCTGCAAGGGTGCTCCATATATCCCATGTTACTGCCATTAAAAGTTTCTCTGGGTCATTTTGGTAGCAAGTGCACTACCTGTGTGATGATATTTATGCAACAATGTTCTTTCAAATACACAAGTTGAGGGAGCTACTCTGACTTTTGTTGATCATGAGGAGATCAACAAAAGTTTCAGGATGGTAGGAATTTATTATTATTTTTTATGTATTTATTTTTAGAAATAATGGTTATGATGTGCTGAGGTATTATAGAACAGTTTGGGTTAGAAGGGACCTTAAAAGATCATCTAGTTCCAACCCCCTTGCCTCAGGCAGGGATGCCACCCACTTGATCAGGTTGCCCAGGGCCTCATCCAGCCTGGTCTTGAACACCTCCAGGGATGGGGCATCCACAACTGCTCTGGGCAAATGAAAGGTAATGAAAGTTTTTGATCATGTCCCAGTATTTCACCAAGTTCATTGGCGATATGACAAGTTAACACATTAACATCGCTGCCTTAATCACAAACTCCTACCCAGTGTTATAAGAGGTCATCTTTCATGTGAAAGGTACAGGGATAACCTGAAAGTAACACACTCATTAGTCATTATGAGAGGCAGTCCTCACTCATATAGTGATCCAGCAGCTCCATGCATTCATGCACTTCTCTTCGTCCAGCTTCTTTAAACAGAATAGCTGTAAGCCAGTAGCCCAAGCAGTTTTCTTACAGAATCGAACCTGGATCTCTTGGGTCAAATACCACCACTTTAATCAGGACTCTGGCTTTTTCTTCAGAGAGCTCACAGTTCAGTGGGGAACTGGAGGATGTCAACCTGTGCTCTAAGCTTTAGGCAGATACTTTTTCTAGAGGCTGGTATTTAGCCAGGGGTTTGGATTTGTCTGAAGCAGGGGAAAGCTATGTATTAGCCTAAAAAAACAAATGAACAAAAAATCACTTCATTTTGTTCTCTCCAAGACCTCTCCAAGACCATCTCTAAGGCTGTTCAGAAGCTGTGCAGGTCTCTTATATAAGAAACATATGTATAAAACTACTCTCATTTGGTTAGTACTCTGGTTAGTACACAGTGAGCATCCTATGTTCATGAATGCCCTGGAAACTTCTTTTTTTCTGAGTGGAAAAATTTGGAATCCAAGAGCACTTTTGCAATCAGCAGGTTCAAAGTATTCTGAAATGTCACATGGAATATGCCTTTAGAATGTCATAGAAATGTGGAGACCCAGCTCCTTAAAGTCACCTATTAAAGCAAACAGAGCAGTCCTAGAATTGCACAATGATTTAGTACTTTTAGCACATGGTGATGTCAGTCTGCCCACGCTGGAAGCTATAAAGACTTACTTCAGTCTGCTGTGTCTTGCTATCCACAAAACGTAAAAACATTTTAACCTTCACCAGCAGCAATGGCATTAGTGGGAATGAACAGAAAATGACAGTGCACAATCAAGCTTCCAGGTGTTTCAATAATGAACATGTTTCCTTAAACTCTGTTCCAGCTCCTGCTGTTGGTCATTGTATTCTCCCTGCCTTTTTGAACAACTACCTCCTGTGCAGAAACTGGAAGTAGGAGGTAAGGTGGCAATGTACTATTTTAGTGTGGCTGTGAAGGTCACTCTTTGCAGCCAGTCCCCAACTGTACTGTAGCACTGGGATAAAAAAGTAATATTTTCAGTACTACAATGTGCAACTAAATTTCTCATATTTGATGGTAATAAATTTTCACAGGCAAAACTATCTTAGGTGATTAAAAATTTCTTGGATACTTGACACAGCACCTGAAATTAGTTCCAATAATACTGAAGCTTTGTTCACCCGTGTCTAGGTGACACTACCTTTGTGCAGGCAAATCTTCACTCTTCATACCTGTAAGGTGCTAAAACCTAAGTAATCCCTCTAGGTTTGTTCTGCATTTTCCACTGACTGACCTTTGCCTCACCTTCAAGGGGATGCCAAGCTATTCTGCTCCAGAGATGATGCACTTTATACCATGGAGGTTGGTAACTGCCCATGATTTTACCAGCTGCATATCTCATAGGTGACAAAACTGCTTAGGAAACATGTGACTTTACTGAGGTTTTGGCGTGAATATAAAACAGGAGAATGATACTGCTATATAATTTGGTGGTTTGTACCATTGAGGGGGAAATTGTAATTGGCAAAGCTCTTTTAACTTAGAATCCAATGCACCTATCTTTTCAACCAGGAAAAGAGTGAAAATAGTGCGTGATCTTTTATTTAGAGCCCTAAAAGTCTGCAGACCTATACACAAGACCTTATTCCTAACCACTAAGTATTTTTTACACTGCAGGCTTCCAGTTTCCTACCAACATTTACTGAGCACTATGTAAACTTCTGTTGTTTTTCACTATGGTGATGCTGAGTCAAAGCTCAGGTGTCTCTTTCATAGAAAGGTCATGAAGAAAACAGTCATGCTAAGTATATTTTAAATCGTTCACTTGTTTTCTTGAGGAAGGTTAGGTAGTTTCAAATGCCAGGTCAGAAACTGAAGGGAGGAAAAAAAATCCCAGAGAAACTATCAAAGTGATATCAAGGATGTGTGGTGGCGGATGGTGAGAAACAGATTGGTTTAATTACATTGAACACTAATGAAAGAGGATTCTTGCATGAGATGCACTTATTTAAGATTACCATGGGGCACTGAACATTTTTTACAGGGAAGATCTTGATTTTCTGCCTCTGCCAGTACTTTCTTTTATTTCAGTAAGATAATATCACTGCTAGGAGGAAAAAGGTGGTCAGCTGGTGCTCCCAGGATTGGTCTGCTTCTCCCTTCTAGTGGGTCTGAACCCTCCAGTCAGGTTAGTTGCTTCCTGTCAAGCCTGGATCACCTTTTGCATCAGTAATTGTCATGTCTTACCAGTACAGTCGTTAATCTCTCCTCCATCGATGTTTAGTACGGAAAATTTTGATTTACATTTTTTTTGCATATCATATCTGAAAAGCATTGGTTTACTTCTAGTCACTTTCATTTGTCATCTGCATTCACAACCCTCTAACTGGATTATTCACAGACCTATGAGTGAGTATATTTCTTTAGTTACAAAGTCATCAATAGGACATGATATATGAATATCTGGCAATTGAAATGCCACATGGAATTTGTAAGTAAGCAGTGTCCTGGATAGTCATCTCTTATTGCTTTCAAGCCTTCTGCCTGTGCTCTTCAAAAGCAGTTTTTCTGCTCTCAGGACTATGTATATATATGAGAAAACTGCTGTGCTCCCACTTGTCATTTGATCAGCAAGGTATTTATAAATAAGTAAACAGCAGGAGTGGGTATAAGGGCCACAACTAAAGTTATGCTTGCTATGATACAAATTACAAGAGTTCTCAATCCTTCTGCTTTAGTGAATTTGTTGACTGCAATCAGGAAACAAGACAATTTCCTCAGCACCCTGTTGTGGTAAGGGGAAAGGTGGTTGTGTGGGAACAGCACAGCAAAGAGGTTGGCAGCCCACTTCATGCTCCATGCTTTGTAAACAAGCTTGTTTGGCCAGAGCTCAGCTTGGGTAAGGAGGCACCCACTGCCAGAATGAGCGTAAGACCACATGGTGCTGAAGGACATCTTTCTAAATAAATACATATATACATAAGGATGCTGATATTCTTCTCTACTCCAATAATCTCTTGTGACCTAATGTGCTCCCTGTAGATAAAGGCCAAGTTTTATTAATTGGAGATGAATTTCCTGAAACTGTGCCTGGCAATATATCTAGCAGATATGGACTCATGGGACAAGCTCATGCTGTGGATCACTATTAAATTATTTCATGTTGGAATTTAGCTTGGAGCAGAACCAGTTCCAGTGTATGTAACCACAAGCATCCAATTGGGTTAAGCAGTAGTGCTTGGCGTCACTGATTCTGCCACTGAGTTTGGTTAATACAAAGTGTTTGTTTTGGCACTGATACTCTATGCCCCCTTTTTGCAGAGTGTGGGGTTGTTGTGTTTTTTTCTTTTTCTTCTTCTGCTCCCCATGGGTCTAATACTGCATTCTTCTGTGGTGACTCTCCAATACATTTTTATTTATTCTGCAGCCCTATTTCAGTGAAGAAATAAATAGCTCACTCTGATTTTTTGGCTTCTATGTTCTTTCTTGCACTTTCCTGTTCTGAATGCAGGACTCAAAGCTCTCACTTGTAAAGCTCCTCAAGGGCACAGGTCAATGGCTGTGTAGGTCAGGAAAAGATTATAGTTGACAGCTCTGTACAACTGCCTTCTGCCGTTGTGGGGAATGGGATTTTTGTTTCCCATGGCAGGCACAGAGATAAGCTGCTGACAAAGGTCGTGGGCCTTGCTATTCCAGCAGAGGAGAAGCAGCCCTCCAGAGAAGTGTTCTCCAACTTTGACAGATTATATTAGTTACATACTCAGAGTTGGATGGCAAATAAAGCTGTGTGGAGGGGAGAGAGAAGGTCCTTTTATGCTGTGGGTCAAAATGAAAGCAAGCCTTACTGGATAAGTAATGAAAGACAGGATTGCCAACTTTGCTTAAATATGTCTTTGATGACAATAAATGTTCTTAATGCTTTATTTAATGCTGCCCATAGTTAATGGCAGAAGATGAGCCACAAAGGGTCTCAAGGATGCAGCAGGGCCTGTGGCAGCTGGGACTCACATTGTGTAATGGCGCCTGCCTGGGAGTTGTTGCAGGCTGGGTCTCTGGAGGCCTGGCCCTGAGGATGAAGCACGGAAAGAAGGTCTGGCAATGTGTGTGGACTGAGTCTCAATTCCCTTGGTGACTGGAGACTATCAGGCTCCTCTTCCTTCGTCTCGGTTTCCATGTTGGCCACTTGAGGATAGCCATAGTGGCGTGTCTTGCAAGGAGGGTCATGGTGATGGCCCTTGTTCCCACAGCCCGCTGGAAAGCTGAAGTGCTGTTCAAGTGCTAAAGAAATTCCCTCCCTGGGAAAACATATCCTGTGCACTCCCTGGCTGCATCCTTCCAGCTTGAAAACTTTTCAAGCCATATATCTAAACAGTTCCCACATGGTAACACATCACTGCCCCAGGCTGCTGCTTTTGCTTGTCTGCAGCTTCCCTTCTGCTGACCCCTGAGTGGCAGCAGCAAAACAACCTGTGAACATCCAGAGCTCCGTGTGCTTTCAAAAGCAGGCTTGATGTTTTCAACATACTCTCTCATTTTCCTGTGTGCAGACTACTGTCTAACATTTCTGGAAAGGCAGCCTGTGACTCCGGCCAACTTCTATGGCATTTTAAAGCCGCACATATGTTTAATATATCTACTACTTCCTTCCCCAGGGCTTCATGCTTCTCTTGCCATTCATCTTTTCATACTGTATGCATAGAAGGAGTTATCTCTAGCGTCACTACTGTAATGTATGGCACTTCCCAAAATCTACATGGTAAATCCATTAGAAACTCTAACAGCTGCAGACTAACTCCAGCAGCATGCATGCATGGTCTACCTGGTTGGAAACAATCACAAAAAGAACTTTTCCCATTCAGAATGATGAAAAGGCGGTAGAAACAGATGCATCTCCCTTCTCAGTTTTTTTTCCAACTCTGGGAAGAGGAATGAGTCACTGAAATCAGGGGAGATGGTTTAATCTGAGGTGAATGGAAAGAAATGCTAGCTGAGACAGCCAGCCATTCAGAGGTGGTGAATGGCTGTGTAACTTTGTCATGGGCATGAGACTGACCCTCCCACTGAGAGCCATCTGCAAAGAGCACAGAAGTCAGTAACGGACTTCCTTCCAAATTGATGGAACTTCAGACAAAGCCACAGCTCACTTGCCTGCTGCTGTCTTGCATCAGTTCCCCTACTCTCCTGTTCACCACAGTGCTGGAGTGCCTGCCAGGGGCATGGTATGGGGTGCAAACCTTTGTTCAACTACAAGCAATGAGTGGCAGCCCTGGAACCACAGCTCAGCTAAACCCTAAAGAACTTTGTTGATCCTCCCACTTTTAGGCAAAGTTAGTTCCTATACTAGTTTTCTATATTTGAGTGCTGTAAATGTATAAGGAGCAATGGTGGCACAAAGATATATGCAGAAAAAGAAAGCCTGCTTGGGAAATACAGACTTACATTGCTTCTCTTTCTCTGCTATGAAGCCAAAATAGGTGAATTTACCCACTTTTATGACTGACTCTAGCTACGTAAAGCTACACAGTATTTCCTCTTTTAATCTGCATGAAGCAGGCCTCACACAGTGAGTGTCTAGAGCAGTCTAAGCTGGAAGCATCCTCCAAACCCAGGCCAGAGAATGGTTTCTAGAATGGCAGGAACCACTTCAGAGTGTCTGTCCTTTGCTGCATCACTGCTGCCAAGTCAGCTCATCTGGATCTCATGCCCTGGACTTTTAATGATGTACTGATAGTGTCAGTAAAGAGTAATGGAACAGCTGAAGATGAGGAGTAGAGATGGGAGGAACTAGTACATGAAGAGGCTGAAAGCACAGCTGTAAATACAAGGTTTTAATGTGAAATACGAAGCAGAAGAGTTTGTACACAGAATTCAGGAAACAGGTATTAAGACAGGCCAGAGGAGAGGAAAGGGTGACAGCTGAGGAGAAATGAAGGAAAAGTATGTGCAAGGCAAGAGGTAGGCAGGGATTCCAGATGGCAGGGAAGTAAGGAATCAATTGCCAGAACTATAAAAAAAATTAACATTAGAATTTCCGAAAAGAACCATTAGGGTCAGGAGTCTGGGAGATAACAGTGCATTCAGTGATCCTGTGGGGAATTGCAGACTGACCAAAGCATTGCCAGGCTTCATGGTAAGCAGGCACAGGATGTCTGGGACTCCACCAGGAAGCTCTTCTGTTGTCTATCCCAGTGACTGCTGGAGACAGAAATGGGCAGGACGGCTATCTTATCAAGGCGAGCGCTGCAGGGGGTGGCTGAGCACAGCCCAGAGAGAAAGCTGTGCTACATACATAAATCTTGAATCCTGGCATTCCTTCCACAGCAATCAAACAGCAGGCTATATTTAGCCCAACCTAAACAGAAACAAAGAACAGCAGGAGTAGACTTAGCTCAAACAGCTGCCACCAGCTGCTCAGAGGGGACGCAGGTAGAGCCAATGTCAGATGCAGTTAAATGAGATGGAACAGGGAACATAGCTATGCCTGAATGAACAACGCTGGCTTTTGGTTAGAGAATTTCTGCATTTTATTATTTCATGGTTAGCCAGAAGGGAGATCGAATATCAAATAAAGCAGAACATGAATGCTTTTTACACTGGGGGCAAGGCTACAGTGAACTGTGGGCAAGTAAGTAGAGGAAAAGGAGGAGGATGAAGCAACAGATGCAAGCAGACCATCTTGCTACTCATGGTAAATGCTTCTTTCTGTGTCTAGTCCAGGTTCTTGGTGTCCAGTCTCCTCAGTTCTAGCATAACAAGAATCAACAAGTCCTGATTTGAGAAAATCCAAGGAAGGCTGGCTGACTGCTGATTAAAAGTTCATATCCATGTAGTACGATCAGTGGGGCTTCTCCGGGCAGCACGCTGAAGGTGTCCATATGTACTGCTGATCCCAGCTGGACCCTCAGCTTGGTTAATATAACCTTTGCCCATCTCCAAATACAGATGTGTAGTGTTGAAGCCCCTGTCCTTGTCGGCATGGCTAGGACTTTGAGGACCACACGTTCATGGGTATCAATGACCTTATTGACTGATTCATGAACCAAGGGCTCATGCTCTGTATACACATCAGTGTCATCCACTGGATGGAAGTGCAGATAGATCATGTTACTGCAACTGGTTGTTTGCAGAACTACCTGCTCCTGAGGGATATGTTTGCACACTTAGTGGCAAGAAACTGTCACAAAACCTCACACAGAGTGAGATAGTTACTGTTATGTTTCTACCACTATGTATATGCACACATGAACCACGCTACCTTCAATGAACCTGTTCTTGGATGAACCATTTACATTTCAGAGGTGGCAAAAAGTGGGATTGTTTAATGAGTACTTTACTAATGAAATACTAATGGATATTTAATACAGTGAGTGTTGAACTTGGTCACTGAACAATTACACGTCTGGTTATCATTACCACTCTTAAGCATAAACAAAAAAAGCAACTCATCTACTTCATTGATGAGGAGAAAAAAAACAACAACACAGTCCTCTTCCACCCACTTTTCTGTATTTCAGATGCACCTTATTACAGTAATGCTCCCTAGATACATCAGTTGGTTTAGTGCAAACTTCACAAGGCAGAGAAAACTGCCACAAAAGCTTTGACTAGAGCTTGCTGACTAATCACTCACTCCTTAATAGCTCATGTTTCCTCCTCAAAAGTCCCTGAAATGAACCTAGTGGGGGAAAACAACTGAGCAGGAATTTATGAAGTAGCAAATCACTTCAAAATAGGCCTCTTTCGCAATAACTGGTACAGTTTTCTGAAAAAGGTGGGGCTGAATTCAGTTCCATGACCAGACCTTGCCGTTAGAAAGTGAAGTTTCAGTTAAGTCCCCAGATAATGGAGACAAAGACAGGTTTGTTGTAGGTGTCTCTTGGTTGGTTGCTGGTTGCATTTTTTCTATAGGAACTTCCAAATCCAGGTATCTTTTTCCAGGTGTGTTCCCCATCCTGGGTTAGGCAGGGGATATAGCATAAGCAAACATTCAAATCTGTTTGCTCAGGACATTTCCAACTGATATTAGAAAGACTGGTGAGATCCCCATTTCTCTGATGGGGCTGACTCTTTGCAGGGAGTTATATACTGATGCCACTTTATCAATCATCCCCCTGTACAAATGCAAGGAATTGGGCCATTATAGGATCAAAAGGTTAACAGCAGCCTCATGTCTTGGGCACCTTATTCCATAAGAAAAGGATTTGTGTAGCTGCCTAGATGCAGGTATGTATTCACCAGGGAGCTTGTGGGGGCTTTTGTATCTTCCATCCCACTTGAGCACCAGTAGAAACTATATGTACTTTGGTGTCACACAGCACAGTTGCAGCTGCGTAGTCCATCCAGACAGATGAGAACTGCATCTGCCCATGGCTGAATGCACCATACATGCAAGCACACAGACTTGAAGTATTCAGCCTGGCATATACCGAGAAAAAATGCGTTGGATAGCACATGCTGCAGCTGGATGTTCTCTCTTTTTTGGCCAAAATATAAAGGCTCCTAAGCACAGGTATTTTGAGCATTCATAGTCAACTGAGTTATGAGTTGGAAAATCATCAGCCATGCAGCTATCCAGTACATGCCCTTCTTTTCTCCTGCTGGTTAATACATTTTCACTCCTCTGCAGCTTTCTGGGCACGTACTGTACCTTGTGATGACATGGGAGAACAAGGCCTTTAAGTCTTTATTAATTGTTACTACTGTATTTTTAAAAAGAGCTATTTAGGAAATTCTAACTTTTGTTACCATAGGAATGAAGCTGTAGGATTCAACAGAAGAACAATTTAAACAGCAATGTTTAAGTAATTCAATTTTAATTCTCCTCTCCCTCCAAGCTTCTCTTGGACATAAAGAAAAGGACTTTAAAAGCTTTCTCCCCCCCCCATTGCCATTTGTAGCCCAAATTAGGAGATGATGCCCTGCTATCTATAAGCAGGGCTTAGCTTATGTCCCTTCCCACCCATGGAGCGCCTCTTCTTCTTCCTGAGCAAAGCAGCAGTAAAGTGCTCTTTGGCTTAGGCAGAGCTCCTCATTGTTCTTTTCAGCTAGTTTAAAGCAATGTTTATGCAACAGTTACACAGTAAAAAACTGGGAGAATGAAGCATCCAGCCCACTGGATAAGAGTGGGTCTGGATGTTTGCACCCAGTGAGCTTGCCCAGGAGAAACCTGAGCTGATCAGTGATTTACAACTCAGTGCAATTCTGATTTAACTGCCTTAATAGACCTCTCCTAATTGCCCCTTTCTGAGTTGATTCATTTTTCTGTTTTTATTGGAAAGATTTAGGTCAACATTAAGTTATAAAAAAAAAAAAAAAGAAAAAAAAAAAAAGGAAAAAAAAAAAGAAAAGAAAAAAAAAGGCTGAGTTGATTAGTTAATTCTGCTGTAATTCTGCTAGTGTTCTCCAGCAGGCAGAGGGGAGGCGAGGAAAAGGAGGAGGAGAAGAGTAAAAGCTGACACTCGGACTTGCAATTCCCCTGTTTGTTTTCTAAACCTTTGAACCATGGAAACTTGATAAGCAGTAAGAAAGTAGAGAAAAGGTTTATTTTCTTTGGCTTTAACTCTTCTTTGAGATGCTATCACTACTCTGACTTGTGAATGGTGTTCTAGTTTCCCACCTTCTGGTTGGGAAAGTTGGATTAATCGGCAGGGACTACTTTGTAGAACAAGGAGTCTTGCACCCTATTAAACAGATGTCTAGGATTAATGACAAGATTAGGATGTTCACCACCTCTCAGTAATAGTCACATCTGTACTGACTTTCATGGTGCATGAGGGACAGCTATAATTCTTATGTCCCATCCCAGCACAACACTTGTTTCTTCAGAGCTGCTTTGATTTGCTGATCCAAAGCCCCTCTCAGGAACTGGGAAAGGATCTTTTCCAGGATATTACAGTATGTGTCTGTAACTTCACAGATGCTGTGAGGTGTTGAAGCCACTTGCAGAGTAAGAACCTAATGCCTGGCTCTTCTTCAGAAAATGAAGACAGAGCCAAGAAAGCAAGCCAGTGACCATATTTTGGCATGACTTTCTGGCAATTACAGTAGCCTTATTTTTCACCCAATGTCTCATTTTCATCACATGTATCTAGTCTGCTTTAGTGTCCTGCCTTGCATTCTTGCTTCTAGAGTCTGGCTTACCTTTCAGCTGTCTGGCCAAGTCTATGCCAGTGACGTATTGCCACGGGATCCTGTCTCTACACTATATTACATACTGGCCACAGGGATAAGAAATGACACAGGAACATTAAAAAAGACATTAATCTAGTAGGGTACTGATCTGCCAAATCCAGTTATCTGGAGACTACTTTGTGTCCAGCTCTGCTTTCAGCAAAGGTCTAACAGCGCTTCCACGTTGCTACTGTTGGTTACAGGCAAACAGGCACTTTCAGACACCACCACCACCCCTCTTAGTTCTCTGGAATTGGCTGAGTTGTCAGAACTGAATCCTTTTATGGGAACGTACAAGAGGGTTTTTCATAAGACAGACGGAAATTCTGGGAGGCAGTTGCTGTTCCATAGGGGTGGTTGGTAGCACTCCGTAGCCTTTCCACCCTCTTAAATTCACCTTTGTTGTGCTGCCCACGTATTTGTGCCTTCATTTCAACACAGATTCACATGCGTGGTAATAATCGAAAAGATGGGATCTTAGTCATATTTTATGTAATATCTCCCTGCATCTCAAAGGAGAGAGAAAAAAAAAGAAAAAAAAAAAGAGGAGGGGAACTCTGAAGGACTGGGATGTTTTTATGGTATTACACCGAAAACAATCTCCCACCTATCTCCAGGACTACAGGAAAACATTTTTACCATAAAATCCTAGTTTACTGAAATCTATTAAAAAAAAAAAAAAAGTGTACTGTGGACAAAAATGAAAGACTCTTGCTGATCCAATGCTGGTAGGGCATTTTAACAGAGCATTTAACTAGTAGTTTTGCATTTTTAAAGATGAAGTCTCAAAAGGCTAGAAATATCAGAGTAAGGGGAGATTAACACTAGTTTGATTTTCATGAAAACTTTTTTTTCCCTGAAAATTTCCTGAAAAAACAACCACATAAGCCATCAACTAAATGTAAGATGAACAAAAAGGAGGGCCACTGAAGTTACTTGCAAAACTTGGAAGGAATGGTAAAATACCAAAATAGATTTATTAAAGCTTTTCCATTTCATAAGGTATGTGGGAACAAGGTGTGGCAGGGGTGAGGGCAACAGGAGAGAAGGCACAGTTTAAACTTATCCCAGTATATTAACAGCATTCCCTCAGGTATTTTATTCAAACAGGTAGAATTTAATCTGCATTGGCTTTGTTTAAGTGGTGTAATCTCTAATGACCTCTGCCTCATATACGCCTTTTTTCCTGAAGGCTGACAGAACTACTTCACTGATAGTGTTCTGCTAAAATACCTTTGGGGTAAACATACTTTCATAAACTGGTTCCAAAGTTAACGAAACGATAATAGCAGTTTGTGGGCCACAATCTTGACAATTCTAACATAAAAGTGACTTTGGGGAAGCAGAGTTGTTTGACAGCAGCTGAGAGTCCAGCCTAATGCTCTTATAAGTGTGTCCTATCCCTGGCTTCTCTCATGCAGATTTCTCTCAAATAAACAGCGCCTTAAAATTCCAGACTGGTACGGGAGCATGATTAGACTGAATCTTCTTATTTCCTCATCCTTACTGTGCAAAGACATGTGAGAGTGGTCCTCAAGATGTCAAGTTAATGCAACACCGCTGAAGTACCTGAGAAAGCTTGCAACCCTAGGGTTACATTCATTTGTCTCATCAAGGGAAAGGCTGTCTAAAGAAATGGATTTTTAACATTTATGCCTCCCCCTTGTGTTTCTCCTGTATGAACTTACCAGACTATGTTTATTTCTGAAAAGATCTCTCTGAATGCAAACTTTACACATCACATTTCCTTGGTTTCCTGCTAGGTACATAAATCCAAGAGAACACAGAGGAAAAAAATCCATTGAGGTGCTAAGCCTAAACTTTCCCACTGAAATCAACAAGAATAACAGCAAGCAACACCTATCAGAAGTCATCCAATATTTAACAGAGGGTCTGATCTTAAATGGATCATAAAGTAAATAACAAATAGGAAAAATAATACAATTACCTCAAACATGCACAAGCTGTGAAGGAACAAACTGAATAACACTAACTGCCTCTGTTCCAGTGGAAAAGAGGAGGAATCTTGCCTCTGGCTTCATGAGAAGTGACACTGAGTTGGTGTGTGAAGTTCTTGGTTTTCTTTTTTTTTTTTTTTTTTTTTTTTTTTTAAGCAATAGAAGTACTTTTATTTGGAGAACCTGGAGAAAGTAGTATGAAAAGCAAGGAAGAGAGAAGCCCTGGCCTTATCCTGACCTCTCTGACAAGAACAAGTTCACAGCTGTCCTTTTGCACAAAGAGTTTGTACAGTGCTGCACAGAGGGAGTAAAAAGTTACCTGATGACAAGCAGAAGGAAAACCAGACAGCAAACATACCTGACTTGCCCACGCCAGCTCGACCAAAGATCGCCAGCTTCACTTCTGCGCTCTTAGCCATGCTGGAGGAACGGAGTGTCGACAAATTCACTTGATTATCAAAACTGAAGCAGAAGAACCGTTCCCAGCTCCTGTCTTCAGCTTCACCATGTCATCATGACGTCAATGCAGAGCCTGGGGATGAACACCACGAGGATGGAGCTGCAAGGAGCCAGGCGCTCCCTCACTCCCCCTTTTCTTTTTTTTTTTTTTTGAAGTCATGATAATTGATGCTATGCTCCAGCTATAAATGTTGCATTAACACCACTGACACATTTGGCACTGTTTTTACAAAACCTACAGTAAGCTTTCTAGCTCTAGCTGTTTGTTTCAGGCTGGCACTGTAATACTGAAAGAGGTACTTACTCAGCCCAAAGTACCCACCTCACAGCTCCACATAAGGTGCCTTGTTCTTTTTTTGTCCTTAGGATGCAATTGCTTACATTTGCTATATTTGCCTTAACTCTGATGAATTAGTTTTTGTATTTAAAAGCCATGACCACTCAGCAGTGCTGCCTGCAGATAGCTGATCTTTCCTCAAGCCCTCCAATTCCAGAAAGGTTTCGATTACTCAGCTGCAGTTGCTTAAAAACCTCTAAGCACTTGTACCTTGCTCATTCTGCTAAACAAAACCATACCCTGAAGTTCTCTAGCGCTCCTGGTTTAAGCTGCATCAAGCCTCATACATAACATTAGCAAAACGTGGGGTTAGAAAAAGGATGCCAGAATTTCTGGTGATACGCTTTTAACCGAACACGTAAGAATTAGCTCTATGCGTGGCTGTGCTGCATGACCTTGAGCAAGTCACCTGGCATTTCCTCATCTCCTTGACTTCTCTGTCCTGCACAGCAGATACAATACCACTACCCGTCTTTGTAAAGTGCTTTAGGATCTTGGGCAAACACTGTTAACTGTGATGATGATGATGACCTTCAACCCTGAGTAAAACCTCAAAAATTTGTCTCCCTTCAAAACAGAGTAGAACTTTATGAACGCAACCTGTTATGAAGGTTTGCCATTGTGCTAAAATGACCTCTAGAGCCGTACATCTAACGGTGACACGGGAAGCTCTGGGTTATTATTACCTGCTCTAAAGCAAGCCACGTTTCAACCGTGTTCCTTGAACCGAATGCCTGAGGATTCTGTCTCTCGGAAACAGCTCGGAGAAAGAGCGAAGCGTCCTCACCCGGAGAAGGGTACCAACCTCCCTGCGCTTGATTTGGCGTACGAGCGAGCCTCAGCCCACCGGGCACGACCCGTTAACACTCCCCGGGCGCTCATCCCGTGCCGGGCAGCCCTGGGGAGCTCTCCGTGTCCCTGCCCTCCCGGGGCAGCTCCCCGCGGCCCCTCACCCATCCCCTCCGCCCGGCACCGCTCACGTTTTCCAGCAGCCAGCGACCCATCGCCGCCCCCCTGCAACTTCGGCTGGGCTCCGCTCCCCGGCAGGTGCCGCCCACCGCTGCAGGGCGACCCCGGGCCCCGCCGCCCCCGGCTCGGTGCTCACCTCCTCGCCGCTCCGGCCCCGGGCGCTCCCGCCGGAGGCAGCGGCGCGGCCGCGCACTGCGGGCACCCCGCCCGCCCCCCGCACGGCTCCGGCTCCGGCTCCTCCGGCGGCTCTCGGTGCCCGCAGCCCCGCGGCGGCCCCTGGCGGCCGCCGGCCGCAGCTCGCCCGAGCCCCGCAGCTCCCGCGGAGGGTGGGTGGGTGGGCGAGCAGCACCGCCCCGCGATGCTCCCCCTCTGCCAGCCTCTCCCGGAGCACCGCGGGGCTTTCCTGCAACTCGGCGTGCTGGGCTGCAGCGCGGCTTTTCGTGACGTGGGAGAGTGCCTCTTGTTCGCCTTGGTAAATCGTGACTAAAGTCTCTGCAGGCTCGGCTGCGTCTCAAGTGCTCGCTGTCCTTCGCTCTTATTTGCTTGATGCTGCTCTGCGGTAGCACCCTGCACAACTCTGTGTAGCGTCGGGTGGGCTCTTGCTGTCCCTCAAAGTGGCGGGCAGGTTGTTTCATCAGACTGTTTTCTACTAGCACCTCACTTCTCATGTGGCGCTCCTCCTCTGTGCAGCCCCCCATGAGTTATGGCAAAGGAAAGCGTTGTTATTTCAATTTGCAAACGGGGAAAATGAAGCATGTAATTGCATCAGTCCGTCCAAGAGGTCAGAGCCAGGGATAGAGCTCTGACATGGTAGGACCAAATTCATCGGACAACTCTTACTTCCTTGTTTATTAAACCACCCGGTAATGTAAAGATACATTAATAACAGATGTGAAGCAGAGCTCAAAAGCACTTAAAGTTCGGTGGATGTTCCTCCTATGTTCCTGTTCCAGCCCAGATCTGAATGAGATACAAGACAAGTAAAAGAAACAGCTCTCCCCTCCCTGTCCTTCTTGATGCAAAATTAAACAAAAGTTGGATTGGAAAAGATCTTCCATGAACCAAGGCTCTGCACAAGAGCACGATGAGCATTTAGGAGGCAGGGCATCAGCCCGGAGGAGAAATGAGCACCTACTATTCCCTACATGCTGTGCCAGCTGCAGGCACTCGGGAGCAGATCTTAAAATAGTTGTACTGCATATCATTCAAAAGCAAAAAAATTAGAAGGCAGATGTGAAAGCAGTAGTGTGGTTTATGCTTTACTTGTTAAAAATAAATGCTGAGGCTTTAAGCCTTCATTCTTTGTTTGGTTTACATAATTTAGAGGGATTAGCTTTTTCCATCCTCCTAAGAGAGCAACTGGTGAGTGTCTATTTTGCATCTGGGGAAATGTGTGTTAGTCTCGAGGCCTGACATTTGTTTTGTGTCTATGGAATGCACCCTGCATGGGGCTGTCAAATTAAATATGATAACAGGCTTTTCCAAAGCAGTAGATAATTTATTGGTCATTAAAAATCCTAGTCGCTGTGCAGTCTGCTTGCGATGAAGTCTCTTGTTGCCAGAGCATAAGAATTCAGTAAACACTAATCCTGGACACAGGCGAATGTTTCAGACTGTTGACACCCACAGGCCCGGTCCAGGACCACTTCAGTTGCTGTTCATTTCCTCTGGCCTCACTGCACTTATCCTACATAATGTTGGTGGGTTTGGGTGCGGGTTTTTTTTCTTCCTGAAATGGGTTTTTATACCCATACATCAAGGACTACCTTGCTTTGTCCAAAGTGATGGTTTGCCTGCAGTTGTGGCTGGCAGTGTGTTTTCTCACTGGCTTTTCCACTTGTGCCGATTGGAAAACATGCTTATGGGTATTATCCTTTCCTTCACTGGTGCATTGGGAAACACACCCCTTTATATAGGCTCCTTTTCTACAGTGTCAAAGCAGATTAGTGTGCCTGCCCGCTGTCATCAGTGACACAAACCTGTGGCTTTGTGACTCTTAGGGGCAGCACTGCATGTCATAAAAGGGCAGAGCAGGTAACCTCCTCCCATTTAGTGAGCTCAGGCATTGCCGACACATCGCTGCTAAATGGCTGGGCCCAGCCATGCTGTGAATTTGGGGACTGAAAGTCCTCGGCTCTGTGGTTTCACCAAGGTCTGTAATATGGGCCTCCACCTCCCGATGGAAGGGTTATACCTGCCCTAGTGCCCCTGTTGTCCGCACCTGGTTGCATCCCTTTTGCTGGGGTCCCACAGCTTGTCCAGAGCAAGGATTTTGGCTCATTTGAGGTCTGGTAAGTACTTGCAGTCAGCCAGTATCTACAGCCAGAGGATTAGACTACAAAAGTAAGTTTGTCAGTAACATTAACTACTGAAGAGCAGGTAATAAAAGAGGAAAGAGAATAACTTGAAATGCAGGTGAAGTCCCAGAGTCTAAGTCTAAATAAAATGCTGCTTCAGGATCAATTAGGAGAGGTACATCCAAACAGTGGTAGTTGACAGAAGTATCTTAGAAAGACTCACAGTTTTAGGTACTAGTAAATAATACCGCCCTGGCTTAACAAGATACTTTAGCACTGCCAAAGTCCAGAGTGTTCTTTCTGGCTGGCCTGGGGGTGCCACCTGTTCACCATCAAGCATCACTACTGGCATATGATTTTAATTCCTGATGTTTAAGGTGTGTTTTCTGGAGATGTTCTTGTTGTGAAAAACAATGGTGTATGTTTCCTGAAAGGTGGTAGAGGGAACTGCTGTGACACTGCAGGCATGATATAGATAGCCTGTAACGAAGATGTGTAAAGAGGAAAGGAATGGTGCTATTTTTCCTACCAAAGCTGGAGTTTCTATGGTAGATGACATTGTTGCAGGTTTCAACTTCTGAAGCTAGATTTGAGCATGGAGTTTGGTGGGACTCATAAGAAAGGAAAAGATGACAGAGACCTGATTTCACAAAATCATTTGGAAGTCTCTGAGTCATATAGAAATTGGTGGCACTTTGTCTTCTGAGCACCTTTGTGCAACTGAGTCCAAGTGTCTGCAAACTGTAGAGCACATCATGCCATTGGTGGCACAGACAAGGAGACAGACCCTCCTGGTAATGTTCCTGCAGTAAGGAAGGGTTATTGAGCTCAGGATCCTGCAGTAAGGAAGGACTATTGCCTTTGCTGATGCTTTGGAAGAGCAGCCTCAACCTGCAGCAAGGATTGCTCCATAGCAGAGCACACCTGGTCAGAGCTGGATGCTCGTCTCAAACAGCAACCCATCAGTGAGTTGCCTTTGTAAGGGTACCCTTTCTACCAGCGCTATCCTGAGAGTGAGATGATGTTAAATTAGTGGTAGAAAAAAACACTGGATAAATAGCACATTAACACAAATATTTGTAGCTATTACTAAAGGTTCACAGGGAAACATTCGGATTGTTTTCTTCATTTTCACAGAATATCTTCCAAATGTTTCTGTGTTGGCTTCCAGCAATGTACATAAATCTGTTCAGTTATGCAAATCTAGTGCCATGAAAAAAAATTGCAACTTTGTTGTTAAATTATGGACAAACTTTGTTGTTAGTTTGGTTTGTAGTCACTATGAAGCACTGCTGTTTTAAATTAATACTGCCTTTTCTCATATTTTCCCTCATGGCTCATGAAACACTGAGTTTATAATGATGTGTTTTCTGAGTGTATGTTAGGTCCTTAAAACTTTTCTTTCTCTCAACTTTCTTCACACTGTATATAAGAAAAAAAACAAACACGTATTTTTAAGACACAGGATTTATTGCTTAATAGGTGTTTATTTCTAGTGCAGCAAACAAGACCACAATTCTGGAAATGTTTGTTTGCATTTAACTTTACACAGGCAGGCTTAATGGAGTAGCTAAGGAAGCTACAGCTCCCCGATTAGTATAACTTGATGCCAGGCTAACTGTGGGTCACCTCACACGGAAATATCTATGCAAGTACAAAATCCCTACACATACGTTATTACTGTGATTTTGCTGTATGTACAATTAGTACAAGCCTTAATGGAGATTTAAAATCCAAGCAGATACTGAAGGATATGAATTTCAGGTTACAGCCAGCCCTGACTCAAAGCTCTGCAGCAGCCTCTTCTTGCATTGCAGCCATGGGGAGGAAAGCAGGCTGCAGAGTCACCTGTAGAATCTGTGCTTCAAAATTTTGCACCATTTGGCTTCTCAAGGTGCCAAAACAGAGCACTGGAGATGGAACTGGGATGTTCTTCACAGCATCGTGTGGATCTCACACATGCAAATGCCTCTATGCTGTGTCCTAATGCAGGCCTTTTGTCACAGGAGGCATTTGGCATGTTTGCACAGACACATAAATACATAGTTTGGCTTTCTGGCAGTAGCAAGAATTTCATCAGGTTTATTTAACAGTGATACATGTGCAAAGTTGAGAGGCACAGCTCAGTAGGAGCTATGCTAAGTAGATTAGCAATGCATAAGGTCATGTTTTATAACACATAACAAATGGGTACATTTCCAGAGAGGCTACAGGAAAGATGGGGAGGGACCCATCATCAGGGAGTGTAGTGATAGGACAAGGGGTAATGGCTTTAAACTAAAAGAGGGGAGATTTAGATTAGAAATAAGGAATAAATTCCTTACTCAGGGGCACGTGAGGCACTGGAACAAGGTGCCCAGAGAAGCTGTGGATGTTCCATCCCCAGAAGTGTCTAAGGCCAGGCTGGATGGGGCATCTTGGTTTACTTGGTGGGAGGTGTCCCAGCCTATGTCAGGGGGCTGGAACTCAGTGATCTTTAAAGTTCCTTCCAACCCAAAACATTCTATGATTCTATTGCCCACATTAAAATGAATAAATTCTGCTACTCTTTGTTTCTTGTCACCTGTGCCATTGACTAGGTTGTATCCTGGCAGTCTTCCATTAAAAATGGGCATGCTGTGACTACACATTCACTGGAATACAGTAGAGACTGTGCTGAATCCATCACAGTTTAGTCCCCCATGAAAGGCTTTGTTCTTTGTTTAAGTTTTGCTTTTCTGATATTGTCACTTCTTCCTCACTCACATAGAGACCCTTTAATAGGTTTTTATTAATGGACAATTGATTGATGTATAACTCTAGGGTAAGCAGGGTGACTGTGATCTCTTGTGCATATACAGAATGATTAAATACTTACATGCCTGAAAAAGTAAAGAATTCCAGTTTCCACACTGAAGTAAGTTTGGACTAATAATTAAATCACCGACATAATATTCTGCAAGGTAGCTAGTGCTCTTTTAATAGAGAGATTTGTGTTATGGTTTTAATAAACTACAGGTATAGAATTAAAACCCACTGGTAACAGTTGCAATGAATTTTGCAACAAATGTGTAATACCAGACTTTATTAATGAATGAGTTACACTGATGTGTCATCTTAATTTCTTACAGATGTATTCATGTTCTTTGAAAAGACCAGTGGAAGTTATCATAAATTCATTTGCTATTCATGTTAATGAATGCTAGCTCTTATTCTTCCTCAACGGTGTTATGATTGCAATCTGGATTGCCATAGGGACCCCACTGTAATTCATCATTGCTTCAGTGTTCAAATTCTCTAGTGGAACCAGATATTGGTGTCGACAACATCTGGAGTTTTCCATCTCTCATCTTTTTTCTGCCTCCTTCCTTCTGTTTAATGAAGAGAATGGGAAGGGGAAATTGCTGCCATCATTAATAATATGTTCAGGGAACTGAATGACTGCAAGGACTTTGGACCTAAGACGTAGGAGATACAGATTCATTTTTGTCCCTTGTTTGCCTCTGAATCTAACCATCACCCAACAGAATACACTGAATGAGAGTTGGGTGGTGCAGAGATCCAGGCCCAGGCAAGTGCTCTGCTTTCAGCCCCAGGGACTAGCTTGCCCTGTGGCTCGGCTGCTGTACACGAGGTACACACACACATAAGCGAGATTCAGGAGTATTTGCTTTGACAATTCTGCAGTCAAACAGTAGGTTTGATGGGGGATGCCATTTCACAGTAAAATGTCCAAGCAACCATAGTCAACATGTGTGTGTGAATATTTGCCCCATTTATTTTGCTGGAGCTGTTTCATGTTGTGTAAACTTGTTCTGTATTTGTATCGAGGAGAGAGGTAGGCTGTCCTTGGTGTTAAGTAGGAGCCTTTATCTGTTCCTGATCAAATCCAGATTTGCTTCCTATCCAAGCCACCCAGGGGCTAGCCCATTCTCAGGGGTGAGACTAACTGAGCTCTGGGATATGCTGTAAGGGAAATCTGGAGTGTGGGCTGTTCTTCAGCATAGACCATGTCTGTTTGTCCTTGCACTGTATGACAATATGTGCCCTATGCTTCTTTGTGAATGTGACCATGGCCAACATGAGATAGGCATTTCAGGCTGGACACTTCCTAAAATGACCTGATAGCATGTACAGCATGGTACTGTGGGGATAGAGGACGCAGCCAGGTGGCAGGTTGCACATACATGGTGCTCTCAGGGAGACAGGGCTGAAAGGGCCAACCATGCAGCCCTGCAGTTAAGATGAAGACAATTGTAGCTGTCCATTCCACAAAGAATATTTGGTTACATTCAGGAAAATATAACTGTAATGTAATGATAGCATCCTGCCTCAAAGCAATATGTCCTTCATACACAGGGCACAATCTTGTGAGTTCGGAGAGAGGTAGATTTAGAGCCTTTCAGGAAAAAGGGGGATTTGGCTTGGTGTCCTGTACCTAGCACTGGCTAAAGAGAAGGTGAAGATAAAAGGGTGGAAAGTGTAGAAACTGTCACCATGATAATAATTTTCTTAGCTTTTCTGTCTAAGCTATACAAAACTGAAATGCTTAATTTCAGGTTAGACAGACCACTGCATTAACAGAAAATTAGAATTTTTTTGAAGAGAACCAGACCTTTATTTTGCCTTGGTTTCTCACTGATTTCCATTCCTGTGTGTCAGAGGCTGCAATTTTGTTTATAAAATCCATTGACATAAAATCTCCAGAAATATGCTGTTTGCTGTCCTCTATCTTCTCTGCAGTGCTTGGGAAGAGCTCATATAAAGATAAATCATTATCCTCCTTCACATCTAGCTGTTAAAATTCCTCCTTGCCGTCATCCCTAAAACCAACTTGACAAGTGTTTGTCTACAAATATGTTATGACCACTGCCTATCATGCTAAGTGATATTTTGACAATCTTTGTTCTCCATCTATCTACATCAATCAGTTGTCTTCTGGGACTAGGAGCACACTGTGGTAGGGAACAACTTTCCACATCCAAGTGCTCAGCAACTGGAATGGCCTCTGCATGATTCACGTCAATGTGCTGGTGACACATCACATAAGCATCTTGAAGGAAAAATGGCAAGAACATTTCTCAGTCAGGAGCTGGGTGATCTACTGTCTGCGAGGCTTGAAGACTCAAGTTTGATTCACTTACTCAGGGTTTATTGGTGGATGAGTGATTTCTTCTGTCTTCCAGTGTATTCTTGAACTAATTGTTTTTGCCTTGAAGAGCATAGGTATATTACTTCTATTCGATGTTGTTTTGGTGAATGTTACTCTAGGATTTATATTACCACTTTTCTTCACAATATTTGGGGACAAGACCTGGAGGGGAAAAAATACCACCAATTATTTAGATACTTAACTCTTGTGCTGTTAGTGTCATCTAAATACTTTTTTGGAACTACCCCTGAATTCCTTATGTATAAGGCCATGAAGGAATCCAAGCAACTTAGGATTTTGTTCTGCTCAGTGTACAGCTGGTGAGGGAAATAAGCTAGTTAAGTAAGCATTACAATATCTAGTCTGAGCTGGTGACCAACTCTGAGGCCCTCTGTTCTGCTCTATTGCTGTGGGACACGAGGTAATGGTGAGGTGGGTAATCCGTCCTCATCTGGAAGTCATTATCGCTAATCAGTCTAGCTCTTGTGTACATATTACTGTTATCATATTACTTATCAAAGTTTCTGTGAACTAGTTTCTGAGATTGTGTGTGTGCACTAGAAGTTTCAGTAGGCAACAAGGACCATTAGGAACCCTTTGTGAATGAGCAATTATCCTTGTATAATTAAAGAACATCCTGTACAATGGTACATTGTTTATTCTTTAGTTACTCAAGTCTTCTGCTTCAAGAATGAAATAACACATTTTCTGTAACATCACACAACATTGTAGTTCAGCCATTTCATACATACAAGTGCACAGCAAATAGGCACAGAAAAAGATACTGAGTGAAATAGCTTAGTTACAAGCCTTTAACAGTATTTTGGCTGATTGGCTAAATTTATTCTAAACTGTGGATTCTTAAACACTGAGAACAGTATTTTTTTAGATAGTTAAATGATTTCTGTTTACATTTTTTTTTATTTTTATTTTTTTAAGGACAGAGATAATCTGAAATCTTTGTAGCAAAGAAGGACTTTTCTGTAGTGTTCCATGTCCAGACTGAAACGCCAAAACAATGTCTCACAGCTGTCCTTGCAACAAAACAGGGAGACGTCAATATATGCTGAAATGCCAGGCACAAAACAGATAATGGTCTTTCTCCTTTCAGTAAAGTAACTCTGGTGAATATAAAGTATATTGTAACTATTAGCACTAACGTAAGAGTTTATCATCTGCTTACCTAAAAGTTTTGGTAAAAAACTTCTAGATTACAGTTCTGTTTCAAACTTTTTGACATCTGTTTGGAAAGTCTTTAACATTGTCATGATATTCATGAAGAAATTATAAGCACATTTTCTGGAAATCAGGCACACAGATTTGTCAGTTGCTTTTGAAAACACCAGCCATTGTCTAAAATCCCCATTAACCGAATCAGTATTCATCTTTTGAGTGATTTAAGGATTGGATGCCTAATGTGACATATCTCAGACCACTCTGACTTTCAGAGAACAGTGATCTGGTATTTTGTAAATACTAGTTCCATATTCAGTGTTTCCAAGCGAGCAGCCAAATTGAAGTAGCCCATACCACCCATCTTGCATATGATATGGATGTGTGTATGTGATGCTTTGCATTTACTGTTAGTCATTTAAGTCATATGTTAGTCATACTGGAAAAACTTTTCTGCTTTATTTAAAATTATGGAGCACTTTATATTGTTCCCTCGCACAATTCAGGCAGACACAGGCTGAGCCAGGCCTGCATGCAACATAGAATCATAGAATCATTAAGCATATGCACCAAATCAATTACCTGAAGAAGGGAAAAAGTGTCACCGGCTGTGGACAGTGTCTTCATTCTGACCATTGCTACTAATGGTATCCTCTTAAAACCAGCTAGGGACTGGCAGGTCATTTCATCTAACTTTAACCATCTAATAAGCATCGAGGCTAAACTATGAATGTACAGTTCTAGTTCATTTTACCTGTCTCTGAAGGCACCTTGAAGGCACCACTGTCTCAGTACAAATCAACACCTTAACTGCCAATATAATTCACTTCTAGCAAGACTGCTGAGCTAGCTGGAGACCAGTTGTAGGAATGCTTCCTCCTCCTACAGTCTAAATGACCTATTTTTGTATAAGATTCATTGACCCTAATGATACTTTTTTTTATTATTATTATTATTAGCTGTGAAATTATTTTTGTTGAGTAGCCATTTTGATGGAGCCATTAAGTTTTGGTCTAATGAGTCCTTTTTTCAACTGAAGTCTTGAAGGTTTAGTTCTCAATGTCCATGCTTATGAGGTGTATTTCCCAAGAAGTGACTACCCCACAGCTGAAGTTGCAGGCGTTTTCTCAGAAAGCCCAAAATGTGGCATTCGTGTTCTTTATCTGTGACTAACCAGGCAGGTCTGTGGTTTTCATTCTTGTTCTTACAGATGAGAAACCTATAAAAATATATTTGTGTTACAATCTTGCACATAGTTTTGGTCTATGGAAAATGTTTTGGTTTTGTGACCAGAACAAAAGTGTTCCGGAAAACTTCACATGTTTGTATGTGTCATTCCTGTAAGATTTTCACCCAAGAAACTTTGTTTCTTTGTCTCTCTTGATTTTGCCTTTTACAATCTAAAAAAAGAAAAAAAAAGAGAGAGAGGGAAAGAAAGAGAGAGAGGTTTTAACCACTGTATTTGTGAACTAGTTTCCACATGACTTTATTATGAGATCTGAGGCAGTCACCATCATCATCTGCAGCTACACAGGGGCCTTGATTGCTCCTTCTCTTGAGCCTGAATGGGAGAGACAGTTTGGCTTTAAGGAGGTCCACTTTTGTCCTCAGTGCTAAACCCCATCATTATTGCCATGGCAACCACAAGCCTTTCTGTATAACAACCATTTTCGGACGTACACAGCTATTTAACGTGGGTTTTGGGGTGGCATATCTTAAAAGGCACAAACTATATGCCTGTATTCAAAAATTTTAATTCCTAGGCTGCATTCCAAATGAAACAAAGATATTTTCCGTTTTAGGTTTTCTGGGGATGCCATGGTGAGAGGAATGCATTTTCATTTCATTTTATAAGGCAGGCAATGCGTGCATTCCAGGGCTTTGTGCCATCTGCATCATTAAGCCACCTTCTTCCCTGTCATGTATTAATTTTGTAAGCACTGAAACTCTGTTAACTGTACAGCCAAACTAAAAATACCTTCTGAAAATAATGCAATTTAAAAATGATTGTCTTCTAAGACAGAAAGTTGTCTCATCTTTACAGCCCTTCTACTCTGTTAAAACACTGGCTACGTTGCTGGTTACTGATGATACCAAGAAATTTAAAGCAGTTAATTGGTTGTGAGCAGCTTCTGAATGTTAATTAAAGAAACTTGGTGTAGGTGCAGCTTTGAAATATCAAAAAGCCCTTAGACTAACATTATGGGAGAAATACACTGAGCTCATAACAGGACAGTGTTTGTGCATGGAAATTTCCCTGATGGGGTACAGATGTATCCTTCATTTCTTTGATTTATGCTAAGGGTTGAGTCCTCATCCTATATTTTTAAGAGTGTTCCTTATTTCAGTCATTTATAACATGACTAATTGGAAGTCTGTACTAAGTGATCAAAACTTCACAGAGCAAAACTAAGAGTAGCAGTGTGGCTGCTCATTAAATCTTGCTTTACATGTATAATTGAGCTTGGGAGAATGAAAAAAAACAAACAAACAAACAAACAAAAAAAACAAACAAAAAAAAACCACTAATATTTTAACAAGAATTAACTTTAAAATAAAAAGAAGGAGCAAAAAGCTTTGCAATAGAAAGATCCTGAGAAAGATCTCAGAGTTGTGGATTCCTGATTTTGGAGAGCATTCATTTTAGGAAGGGAGGCTCATCTTCTTGGGTACCCCTCTGTTGTCAGTGGAGAAAATGAGGGCATCTTCCAGGTAATTTAGAGCACCTGCAGAGCTTGCCTTCAGGTTCATTCATATAACTCTTAACAACACTTTCTCCTGATCACTGATTGCAAAGGGAGCCAAGATGCTTTGCCTCCCTACCTAAAATTATTTTCTTGGCATGCATCGCTTTGCCTGTTAAGACATATAACCTCCCAGGTGTCTGCAATTTTATGCAAGGTAAGGAGATGGCATGTAGGGATGCAAGCTTCTGGAAAACTTTATTCATGGCTACATCAACCACAAATGGTTGTTACATATGAGTTCCAAACTGATTGAAAGACATCATTGCATACTGTGTGCAGTATACGGCTTTGAAATGTGATAGCCAGATGGCTCCTAACACAGGAAAGAAATTTCTAGGTAGGGGCCTTACCAAAGGTCTCTGAATACTTACACTTAATATGTAGGTAAACAAACAAACAAAAAATGATTTTTTTGTAATCTTGTTGGTGTTTTGTTGCAGGCAGCTGAGGTGATAGCAGAACAGTATCAGAACCTTGTAGAAAAATTATAACTAGAAATATCTTCCTCCAAGTTTAGGATAATAGCAATGGCTGAATGAATGTATCCAAAAAGAATTGAGGTGGAAAGCTCTATGGTTCTGTGTCTGTCTAGTCTAATATTTCAAATATGAAAATCTTTGCCAAAACAATGCAAGAAGTTGGAAGTATCGGAAAGAAATGCTTGTTCAGAACAGGATTTCAGTAACTGAGTTTGAATTGTGTTTACTAAAAGCTGTTTTGAATCTGCCAGAGACTCTGATGCACTTAGATAAAGTTTAAAGATTACCTTTTTAACCAAAAATAGACACTACATTTCTCTTTTTTTTTTTTTTTCCAAGATGATTGTATCGCTGAAATGCAGAAATGCTTTTATTTGAGATTACTTAATCTGTTGTGTGGCAGAATTAACACACGCACTCAATATTTTTGTATGTAATTAGGATTTTATTCCATGTGTTTGTCACAGACTGAATCAGACACAATATCTGGGGTATATTAGCCCATGGTACAGAGAGTATCAAGGAAATAAGGTGACTGCTTTGGCTCGTTTTAGCAACATGTATATACTTAAAAGAGTACAGAGATTAGCATGTCTCTGCTCAAGGATGACAACCAAATTTGTGCATTGTTCTGCCATGGCCTATGGCTAATATGCCTCCAAACTCTGGAGCTTTTCTGGCCCCAGGCTCAGCAAAGCTAGGTCACAGAAATCAGCATTTGGGTGGAGACATCTGGGTGCTGTAGGCTTCCAGCTGGACATGCGAGGGGTTAAAAAAATAAAATAAAATCACTCATGGAACAGCCAAACCTTGGAAAAAGCTGCCCAGACATGTTGTAGAGTTTGTCCTTGTGAAATCCAGCTGAATAAACCCTGGGTAACAAGGCCTGTGTTCAGTGAGGAGGCTGAGATGTGTGATCTGAGATGTGACATCCAGCCCAAGTTATTCTAGGATTCAGTAGGCTGAGTTTTATGTATTTCAGTGCATTTCTGTATTTCCTGTTGATAAAGTTGTGTAGTTACATTAGTTATGGCTACAGTGGTAGTATTTGATAACCATAATAATCTTACCATTTAAAAAGAGGTCACATTTTATGGTACAAATAGAAAAAAAAAAATTTTCAAAGATTTCTAAAGATAACGCTAATTGCCATAAGGCTTGCTATATTCATGAAAAAAGAATTCCGCCATTTACTTATGGTAGATTGTAAGATATGCAGTAGCCTATAAAAGAAGATGATAATAAAAATGTAGCATAGATCCTTAAGATGAATATATATCCATATATTAAATATAAATTACCAAAACAAGGAGCAAAAGTGGGCTGCAGTATTTACATTTACAGAAATCCCATGATTGAGGTTCCAAATACAAGCTTTGCTTTGCTCTCCAGGTGTTGCCCACAAATAAAAAAGTTTGGTCCAATCACATTGGTCTTAAAGCTCCTTGGTTTTCTTACAATATACTAGTTCTTTCAGTTGAAAAAAACAATTACTATGTATTTTGAAAGGACCTGTTTTTCTTTTTTGGACACACTGATCCTTCATAATAGGTAAATATCCAAATGTAACCAGAGTTATTCATTTCTCCACTATCAAAAAATGACTAATTAATTGTTTTGGTTATTCTGAAGAGCTGGATGACAGTTCTGTACTGTCTGAAAATGTGAAAAGTCGGAAGTTTTTCTAGTATTGGAATATGATACTTTTATACATTACATAAAAGATCATGTGTTGGAATTTTGAAATTCTTCAAGAAAAAAGTGGTAATGGGGGACATTCTTTCAGTGACTTTCAAAGTATTTTAATGTCATTGTAAAAACAGATTTTATACATGTTGAAGTTTGAAATAATGCATTTATTGAGAGCTAAATTAAAGAAAAAGAATTGCTGATAAGTTCATGACTGTAATTTTTCTCTGAAAGTATGTTATTGCCAAAGTGAAAGAAAATGGGAAGCCATTTTATTCAGCGATATAAATCAGCTCTCCAGCACTTTTGTTTTAACTTTTACTAAAATCACCTTCAGCCACCAAAATAATAATAAAATAATAATAATTTAAAAAAAAAAACTTTTTTTTCATCTCTGAAAAAAAATCTAGACTTTTAAGGGAATTTTTAAATTTATGAAAGGTGAAGTGGTGAAGTCGTAACCAAGGACAGTGTATGGGTTATCTGAGGAGTTCTATGTGCCAAAGGGCCAACTGTGTGGATATGTGTGTACTCTAGCAGTAGGACATGGATAATACCCCTTACTGACTCTTTTATAACGTATTTTATGCTCATTTCTCCCTTAAATGAAAAGGCATAAACCTCTTTTCATTGTACAATGAGGTTCAGAAAAACTGCAGAAATACGCTGAAAATTGGTTCTTTGAAGTGAAATGTCCTTGTAGTTATTTGGCTTTGTATCTCCTGCACTATCTTCTGTGCAGCTACTAAGAGGGGCACAGATAAGGAGAGGGAATAAGGAACTTTTCCACGTAGAAAAGGAAAGACGTGAGTCTGTAGGCAGGCTGACTTTGAAGACAGAGGGGGCTGAATTTGACCTTGATTTTCCAGGTATGTTGCAACTGAACTGTTCTTTAGTGGTTGCTGTAGTTACTTTTTGCTAGATTTTTAACAGAATCTAGTCCCAAAACAGTGGTCTTTGTCAGTAGGCATATTTTGATGGTTTCTTACAGCATTAATTAGTCTTAATGGGTTTGGGATCACTTTGTTGGGAGGAATGTGTTAGTTAGGTGGATTATCTGCAACAATGGCAAAGTTCTTCAGGGCAAGGCTTGGTGGAAAGGCTGGGTTCCAATGGGGAAAATAATGATTTGCATCATATAATTAAGAAATGTATCACTGAGTATACGCCCAATGAATGTGAATTAGAAGGCTTTTGGGTAGATTAATTCTAGTATTTCATATTGTTTGAGACCTTACCTTTGGCATTTTTGGGGAATATGACGTATTTAAACAACACAAAATACATGTTTGATCTGAATCCGCACAGGAAAAGACGGTGCAATTATACTATTAAAAAAAAAAAAAAAAAAACAAGAAACACACACTCTAAATAGAGAGACAATTTAAATCAGTTTGGAAGCTGCAGCTGATATGAAAGGCAGCAGCTTTCTTTGTAGGAGATGCACCTGGTAAAATGTGCCACAGTGACGTTCAGCAACATATACCTCTAGGAAGGAACATGAAGACAATTTGACATTTAATTACAGCTCTTAAAAGAACATGAATGGAAATTCAGATCTCTAAATACCTTTGTGTATCCATTCTTTACTCTCCGATTGGATTAAGCTACACGCAGACTCCAGAACCTGGAAAGAGTTTTGAAGCTTCCAGCCTGAGTGCACATTCAGATGTTTTTGATGCAAGTGTGGACGACACCCCAGCATGCACCGGCAATTGAAAACTGCCTTGCTTCCACCAAGAGGCAGCTCGTGTGATACTCAGATGGGAGCCAGCTGGCAGCAGCATGTGGTGTCTTGTAATATCCAGGCAAATGGATATAGAGGAAGCTACAAGTCAGCTTCTCTGTGCCCAGAATATAGCCTCCTTGTTCCAAAATGCCGTGCTAATTGGAGTGATCCTTAAGGCACTGTTTGGCATGCTTCTGCTTTAGTTTGCATGAAGAAAAAGTATAGGCTGATAGGGATTTTTTGACACAATGCCATAAGGCTCAGAACAGGTAAATGGAGCCTTTCCAGTCTTTTCTTTTGCTCTAAAATGAAATGAAAATATCAAACCAAGCCAGATGGTAACCTCTGGGCAAGCTTGATCACAGGCAGAAGAGGTGTTTCTTTGAGGGAAAACTGTCTGGTTAATAATAGCTACTTTGACACCAGGTGCAGAGTACCATGAGGGATAAACACCAGGGTTTTATAAAGGGTATAAATGAAAAATAAGTGCATTTGTTCTCCTAAATTAACTAGTTGCTTTAACAAAACTCTGTTGCTATTCTGCAAGGTGGAAGCATTGCAGTTAGCAGTAGTCACTTCCACTGATTTTCTTGTGTCTCAAGAGCAATCCACAGGGCTCTGTCATTAGATGTTCTTTCTAATATACAAGTCACTCATTTGTTCCTCTGAGGAGGGAAGCACTTTGGTCCTTGTGATCAAGTAGGCAAAGATAGGGACTTGTGCTGACAGCAAAACTAATCAAATTATTCAGGATGCTGCTGATTTGCATCCTGTGATGACTGTGATAAGATGCTCTATGTCTTAAGATACACTTGTTCTGAAGTCAACTAAGTTTTCTCTTCTTGGTGAAACTTGTGCCACTGCATGGGTGTTTTTGTGTGTTTTTAAATAAAACCACCACCATGAAAAAACAATACACACAAGACAATATTAATGTTGACAAAGAAAAATTAATGTACACCCCATCATTAACTTTTACCAAAGCAAGTTTTGTCTGAGGGATCACCTTTAGCCATATTCATTCTATCTTCATGAAATTGTGTGTCTATATGCACTTGCACAATGGCCATTTATTTTTCATAGGATAGTTGAATAATAATCCTTTGAAAAAAGAACAAGTCAGTGCCCAGCATATTAAAGCAAAGCAGAATTAATGAAATTATTTGTTCTAGTAGAAGCAATTTTTAACTGTAGTAAAAATACAAATATTTTAAATTCTAGCACTCTTATAGAGATAAAAGTGGAAACAATCTGCTTAGGATAGCTTTGCTTTAAAGTTAATTTGAGCTGGTTTCTTTATTTACTATATGAGGCAAGATGTATTTCAGCTGATAAACAAAGAATGGAGGTTTTGCCAGACGATGCATTTTCCCTAAATCATGATTGACTCTGAAAGGATTTGCTTTGCTTCTGATGTATTTTTTCTATTACACAGCTTATCTGACACAAGCTTTGGCCAGCTTTGCAATGAGATGTGATTGCTCTCTACTGCCCTATTTAACTGCAAAAATTGCTGTAAGCTGCAAATCTACTCACATGATGCAGTTCTGACTGAGCTACTATCAGAGCTATGGAGAGACTCCACGGAAGTCAGTAGTTTGCTTCTTTTTCTCTGCTTCCCTCTGAGGAGGGATGGAAAGAGCAGACTCTGCCCATCCATGTGAAAAAATATGTTAAGTGTTGTAGCTTATTGAAATTGCAAGCTATTACCCGGAAAATATTGTCAAAGAACTCTAAACTGAAATTACAAGGGAGTCAAAATCTAGAGCAATGTGAAGGGCTGTCTTTAATAAGCTTGGATTTCTACCAGAGTAAAGGAAAATACAGATTTTTTCCAACACTTTGTATTTGAATGAGACTGTTCCATAGGGTACCACAGATTTCTACCTCAGAATTTTTTTGCTAGAAATGTAGTGAATTTGTTTTTAAAAGACTTGTTATATGTAGAAGTTTATTACCTTACATAATCATGCAGACCTATGAAGCTTATTGGAACATATTAATGGATTTCAATCTGTTTTTTTGTTTGTTTGTTTTTAAGCTCAATTGGTTTATGAGTGAATCAGGCCTTGGACATAGAATTTCATCCAAAAGATAAAAGCAAATAAGGAAATTCAGAGATTCAGAGTGAAACAATGGGTAAAGAACTGGAGCTGAATCTTTTTTTTTTTTTTTTTTTTTTTTTTTTTGGAAGAAAGAGTTAGGACTTACTTGACTTACTCCTGCAAAGAAAAGCCTGCTCTGGCTCTGATCCAAAACAGTATTCAAGTCTTAACTCTGAATCAATAGTTTCACTAAACCCATATGTGTGCCCAACTGCTTTGTAGATTGGGTCCAGTTTATCAGTAATTTGGAGGGATGAATCCTCCAAAAAAAATCTTGGTCAGATGTAAGAAGAGGAATTTGCAAGATATGGAAGGATCTGGAGATGAACATTTCAATGAGCAGCTGAAGTCCAGAGAGGATTAACAGGGGAAGTTGTAACAAAACCTACTGAAAGAAAGTAGCTTTATAATTATTGAAACACTTTCAACTTTGGGATTCTTTTCTCCAATTAGAATAATTTCTAAATGGGTTTCAAAACAAAATAATATTTTTTTGAGAACTGAAAAACTTCATTGTGGCTTTTTTTTTTTTCCATCAAAATTTCCATCCCAAATTGTCAGCTTAGAAATTAGTTCCAGAATAGAAGTGTATGAGAATGTCTCCACATCTGCCTCTCTGGATAAGAGGTTGTTGCTTGGCTTTCTTCTTGAATAAATAGCTCTGCTGTTTGTCTAGTTATGAGTGGTATAACCAACTCTTCTGGGTGCATGATTTTGAAGATGCACAATCAGTTTAATGGTATGAGCATGTGGTATATTCTTAATATTTTCCATCAGTGTACTGATGTAACTTACATCCTATCTGATTCCTTGCAGCTTGTTGCTCCTAAAGCTGAAATCTTAATTGAACTATTTGAAATGATGGTTAGTTACTCTTTAAGGTAGACAACAGAGAGGTATTTTGGTGGGGGGGGGAGGATGGGGAAGGGGGAGTAGAGGAGGGAAGGCAGTGTTCTGAATGGTGAATTGCTATTCGTAAGACAAATATGCCTGTGGCAATATCAGTAGAAATGGAAATAGATTGTGGGTAGCTGTTTAGCAATAAATAGACATTAGGTAAGACCACTCAATACTAAGAAAGGTTGGAGAGCAGCCTAGAGCACTCTGAGTCAGTCTGAAGCTGGACAGTCTGTCTTAGGGAGTGACACCAGCGACACTGATATGGGGGAGGCTGGATTTGCAGGGGGTGGAGAGGTCTGCCTGAGACCTCCCCCCTCCAGCTGGGTTTCAACAAATGGAGTGGGCCTGCAGTCTCCTGGGATGGAACCTTGACCATGCTGCCTACTCCTGTGGTTGGTCTTGCAGTGGTTTTGTGTCCCATAGGGACAGTTATGCCTTGAGCTCATTCTGGGTCTGCTGCATTTTGGGTTCTGCATATTCCTTTCCCAACCAAATGTGATAAAAATGTGCTGTATAAGGAGTGATATATGAGAAAGAAGAAATAAGGGAAAAAAAAAGTCAAAACAGAAAAACAAAACAAAACAAAAAAAAAAAAAAAGAAACCAGAGCTCATATGCAGGTCAGAGTTGAGCTTCAAGTTTGGGCTCACACTTGCTGGCTCGTGGTGAGCTAGATTTGAACTTCTAAAGCTTCCCAGGATCTGCATTAGGATCCAATTTTTTTATTTTTATGTTTTTCCTGGATATTTGGATCTGGAATTGTGGTTTTCACTGTTTGAGAAAAGATATTCTGATCCAGACATGGAGTCTAAATCTAGATTTAATCAGAGCTGTCTCTAGTTATGAGCACATGGAGAGGGAGAGAAACATGATAAAGAAGGTGACTGAATTCCTCAGCTCTCTCAAAGTGTTCATGTTCAGTTTCATTTGTGTTTGGACAGAGATTTGAAGTAATTTTCAAATTATTTATACAGACTGCCTCATTATGTCTTAATCTAAACTGGACATCTTTCTAAAAAGATGTTTTTAAAAGCTCTTCTTATAAACTAAGCATAAATTACTGATGTGAGGCAGGAATTCCTAATTCAAAATCTATGGCTTATGGTATTTTACCATATCCACTAGATGATATACTAGCTAATCATTACAATGATTAAGAGGAAGACATGAATGAAAGTAACTGCAGATGGTCCTCAAGCTGCTGGAGTGTTACATCCAGATTTCAGAGAGACCTCCAGCTGTTTAAGATCTCATTTTGCAAAGCAAAAGTTGCCCCAGAATTAACTTTTGCTGCAAGCCCCCCATGAGACTTTGACCACCCAAATACATACTAAGAAAACTTTTGCAGTGTACCACTTCATTTTCATTTATGCCACACCTCATTATATGTGGTAAATAAGCGTAGAAAGCAAACAACCAACAAGAGTCCTTTTGTCTAGTACCCCACATGGGAATCATCTAACCTTAATAGGGAAGATGTGCTTTTGGAGCCCAACCAAGCTGGTAGTAGTCCTTCTACATTTGCTTTTCTTTAAGAAAATGCAGTTCATGCCCTTTCCCACTGAATAAATGTTTCTAATTATCTGAAACATTTCACATTTTTTCCAGTGTTTAATCACTGGCTTCCAAAAAGCCTGGACTTGGAACAGAGTCTTGAAGCTTTGCATGACCGCAGCCGTTACCCTTATCTGATTTAATCTTGCCCACCTCAGGGATAATTTACAGCTATTTGATCTGTTATGTAAAATACATCCAAGGTTATTGACCTATAGCCTCCTGCAGTCCCAGTTGCCCACACAGGATATTCCAGGGCTGCTTTAGCTCAACTGAGTGATAATATTTTCTAAAAGTAACCCCAGTGAAACTTGTAGAGCTGGCTACTTGTTTAGGAAAGTCATGTTTACTCTGTAAAAGTAACAGAGCCCAACTTGGGATAATGCTGCCTTCTTCATGAAAACACCTGTTAAGGAAATTCTGCAGTTGTTAAAAATAAACAGCTAGATAAATAAAAATCAGAGCCTGTACCATTAGCAGAATTTCTGAAGAAGGGAATCTGCACTTATCTGAAAGTCTGTGTGTGTTTTAGTAGTGTCCAAGAAGACTGAAGGATTTATATAGATCATCCTGCAACTTTTACCCACTACTTTCTGAGGATGAGAGAGGATGTCCAAACAAAAATGTGGGGACTAACGTTCCAGAATTAGCTACTTTCCAGTATTATGGTGGCCTCAGGCAAACTGGGGTTAATTATATGCTCTGGAATAAGTGGAAAACTGAATGCCTCCTGGGTGTTTAGTTTTGAAATTACTATCTGTTCTGCACAAGACACTTCATTTAAAAAAAAAAAAAAAAAAGTTCCAGGGAACAATCCTCTTTTCTTTCTTTCTGCTGTTAACTGAGTAAATCAGTATTTTTCAGAAGGTTAAACCACATGGTCTTATGAAGATGAAAGTGCAATTAGGGACATAAAACATCTTCACCTCTGAGAAAATGTGTAAAACCAGTAAGGAGCAGTGTGGTGAGAGTCACATGCGTTCCTTAAGCCTGATGCTGGTAATGACTCCTTGGATGGTACTGTGTGACCTTTTAAAGGCTTCTAATGGAAAGAGGAAGAAACATCTTCTGATTCTAAAAATCTAGTTTACCATTTCAGCCTATGATAAATTAACTACTTTGTTACAGTGACCATTTGGCCTCTTTGAATCCCAAGAAAGGCAAAAAATGTAACCATGTCTGCTTGGCATAAAGTGTGGAAGTAAGCAGCATGCCTTCAGTCACCTCTGGCTTACTGTGTTGATGCTAAATTCAAGAAACGCAGAATTTGAGATATACATAAGAATGTATTGGATGGAGCATCAAAGCATTGTCCTGATCACCATCATCCATTCACAGTCTTGCAGAGTGTAGTAATGCATATTTTCTTGCTTATTCTTAGATTTGTAGTTTGACCCATGAGAATTATTTTTATCTCTTGCTGAGATCTGGGGAACAGGCAAGCTACACCAGAGCTTTGATATATTAGCTGATTAGAGCTTCTGGCAGCCTTCAGTACAGAGTTTCTCAGCACCAAGTTCTCCAGAGGATTTCTGAGGGTGGGATTATAGTTGAGTGGGTTTTTTTTGATCAGAGTCCTGCTGCTAATAGTGTGTGTGAAACAAAAGTTCAAATGTTGGCACAATCTCCTATGGGACAGCAATATTCACTGTGTATAATTTCCATATCTCTAGTATGCTACATGATTATTTTTTTTCTGATCTGTGATTTATCCAGAAGAAGCATAGTCTGTGGCTATTGGTCTAGTTATTAGTGTTTCTGAACTGTTTTCCCAAGCTCATGCAAATTAATATAGGGGAAAAAAATAAATCACAGAAATTATGTGATTGCTTTTCTATGGAAACAGGATATCAAGAACTGAGGAAGGGTGAATTCCTTCCTCTGACTTCAGAGGCTGACTTAGCATAGTCACTGTTCAGCTCTGATACAGTCACTGTAAAAAATTCAGCAGATGAATATCCTCCAAAAATGCTAGTTCTCTCCACTGACAACCAAAGGATACTATTGTAACTTATTTCTTAAATCTGATGTTTAATTTTGGAAGTGATTAATTATTCCCCTCCCAACTGCTCTTACCATCTGGAGCTTACTTCGGTTCCTTAAAAGCTTTGAAATTTTTGATGGAAATATGACTTTCTCAGTATTTTTCAGACAGTTTGGGCTTGGAATAATTTCAAAGTGACTAAAAGCCAAAAGATGCCACTGTATCCTCTTCCAGTCATGACATATGCATGTTGACTGAGCAATATTTATATCCAGTGCTCTTTACAGCAAATGAAATACTAGATTTAATAGATTTTTTTAAAGGGTTTAGAGATTGGAATAGTATTTTTTGCTCCCTGTGATAGTTAAAGTTGTGAGTTCCAGTTTCTCTGCAGTGCTTTTATTGAAGAAACTGGCAATTTCCTTCTCTCATCTAGCCAAGTAAGAGAGCTGGGATCCAGAAATGTGTACAAACTTTGCAGCTTCTGGTGGAGGTGTTAGAACTGAGCAGTAGGTCCTTACCACCTCCCAGCTACGTATGCCTCATTGCTATACACTGCCACAATTTCTGCAGGAATTCAGAACGTTTTCATCGTCCCTCACTGCTGCTATTCTCAGAGTTCCCCCTAGAGACTTTCAGAGGAGCTGCCTTTCCACCTCTTTGCATGCTCCTTCAGTGAGCAGGTCCCATCCATGGGCCCGTGCCCATGCCTGCCTTCCTGGCCCTTCATGCCACATATGCACACCATCCTGTCATCCATCCCTGCCACAGCTGAGCTTCGAGCTGTAGGAGGGCAGCTGATCTATACTTTCCAATTACTCTCTTAACCGTATTTTTCACTTGGTTTGGAGGGAGAAACAGGAGTTACCCCAATGGTCTAACCTTGGTGTTTCTTCTGTTTCAGCCCATGAATCTGGGAGGCTCTGAGCTCCCAACGTGGGGAGCAGGAGGTCTGGTGTGAAAAAGTGTGCACACAGAGCACAGCTATGCTGGGATTTAATTTACATACTTTTGATTGGCATGATTACATAGAAGACTAAACCCATATGCAGTTAAACTGGGATCAGCGCTACATTATGAGTTGATAATGAGGTCTGGAGGGACTTAGTATCTAACAGTTGCACATCTGGGGAGGAAAAAGTAGAAAAGGAAATTAAGACTAATCTCTCTTCCTTGTAGCAGTACTTTAGGTATTCTAGAGTAAATCCTGAAGGAGTCTTAAACATAGTGGACCTGCAGTTGTAATTTACATCTCCTTTGAGCCAGCCAAGGTCTGTCAAGTGCAGGCTACAGAAAGCATCAAGCGCAGAATATCTTGAAATCCAATTCTTCAAATTTCCAAAAACTTTATTATTCCAGAAAACATGTTCAGCAACGCCCTGTGATGAGGGAAAATGATTTTTTTTTAAAGTGCTCATTAGCAAATCAGAAGTGAATTTGGTACTGAACTACATCTTGCACTGGACGCCCAATGTGAGATAAAAATAAACAAAAAGTGCTCAAAGAAATGGAAAATACAAACAATGAGAAGACAATTGTGTTGCATCTTCAGGTCGCGATGTGTAACAAAGCCCTTAAAAACTGATCCGAGATTGCCACCTGCGGGTCGCTTTGCTTCTGGAGCGCAGAAGCTGGGAACTGCAGGGACGTCTCAGTGCTCCAAAGGGTGCACGGCACCTTGCCATGACCAGCCTGGCATGGCAAGCCTTTAGGCAGAGCATTGCTCATCACAAGTGTGTGATTCTGTTCACGAAAAGAAGAAAAATGAAAGCTCTTTTGAGACACTGTTCTTGCTGTAAAATGCCAGTCTTGGTGATTTATTAGAAGGGAATGATTAGCATTCAGTTCCTTTCTTAGGTCAAATAACAGTATTGGTGATCCAGCTAAATTGCTCTCTATGGTTTTAAAAGAATATTTGGAGTTATACACTGCTTTCTTTTGCACTGTCAGAATCTCAGTAGGTCTATTGACTTCCCCGGGTTATACCAGCAGGGAATTTTGGCTTCAGCTGAGTTACAGCAGCAGAGACTTTGCCAGTTATTGACAGGTCTCTGGTTGAGTGCAGTTACTTACCCTAATTAAAAATTATATTCAAGGGGATCCAACGTTTCAGTGAAAGGGTGAATTCAGCTAGTATATCTGTTTTGCTATCTGGTATTGTATTTAAATGCAGAATTTTCTTAATGTTTCTATTTTTCATGACTTAATTCATTAACCTTATCATACATTCTGATTGTAGTGCATACCTTTTTTTCAACACATCCATTCTTATTAATGAAATGCAAGAATAAACAGTGAAATAACTATTGAACAAACCAGAGGAAAAAAACAAAAAACAAACAAACAAACAACACACTTCACTGTTACACAGGCTGTGTGTGTATACATATAATATATTTTAAAGAAGTGTGTATATGTTAGACCTGCATGCACGTCATGTCTAGATGAAAGCCAAAGCAGTAGGAGGAGGATGCATTTAAACACTCCAAATTCAAGAAATGGGCAGCATTTAATCAGCCTGTGCTCTATCTGTCTGTGAACTTGGCTGAGGTGTTTGTGAGTGCCACTGTAGAAGATGCCATGTGCAGTGTCCTGCTACTTTTCCAGAGGCTGACTTCCTTCCATGGGGTGTACAGAGTGGGAGGAGACAACCGCTTTTAAGGAATTATTAAATACAACTAATATGTTGCTTTCATGGATCTGTGCTGACTTCATTCATCTGAAGCTCTGGAACCTAGCATACAAATCTGCAATGCTTGGCAAGTGTTTCATTGACCAGGTTTTTCTTCTGGAAGAAACAAAGGAAGCAGATGGAAGGCTTGCATAGTTTGTTGCCTGGCTGCAGAATGACGCGTGGTCAGCTGCAGCAGGAGAGCTGCTGGCTTGAGAAAAAGAGAAATGGAAAGGTGGTTGATGCTTTCTCTGTCAGAAAGCACCATGGGAACAACCTGTTCACATCCTTTTTTTTTTTTGTTTTGTTTTGTTTTGTTTTAAAAAAAAAAAAAATAAATCCTCCTGTCCATCCCCAGCTGACTTCTCCAAAGAGAGTGCTAAGAGAGAAAATGCTAAGAGAGAAGAGAATGCTAAGAAAGGAAAAAGGGTCTGATGGTGCAACAAAGGATGAATTAGACTTCCAACACAGTTGCAATCCAAATGTAATACTGGATTTCTCAACCTTCAAAATTTTGAGTTTTTTTTTGAACACACAATTTTTCATGGAGCATAGAGGTTGTAGCTGAAATTAGTGCTGCTTAATCTATCCATTGCTACCTGTGGTGAAAAACAGGCACTTCTCATATTCCTTCTGGAATGTAGGCACATGGGGTAAAACAAGAATGAACCCCTCCTGAAATATTAGAGGTTCTCTGGATTATTTAATCTTCCTTTAGGTATGCTCTCTGTTTAGTTTCACAGTCACAAAATTTTTGTGCTTGAGATTCTTAGTAGGACTTGAAATGTTTCCTGCCTAATTTCAGAACAAAGTCATCAGACTGATGTAGGCTGGATTATCTGTAGGCGGACATTGGTATGTTCCTCTTTTTACAGTCTAATAGATGTAGTCTTTGCCCCCTTCACTTTTATTGTTTTAAATTATGCTCCTGTACATTCTTAACTTTTTCATTTCTCTCTTTTGCCTTGGAGGCCATGGTTGCACTTGCACTCACTTAAAAGATGACAAGCCTTCTTACAACACCACAGGCCAAGGAGAAGCAAATGGAGCAATGCTGTTGCTTCAGCCTCTATAGTGGAGTTTTACTTTGCTGCATCCCATGAATTGTGATATGTAAACCTCTGTTGGCCACAAATCCCCAGTCTTGTCAGACTGAATGCAGATCATAAAAGGGAAAGGGAGAGTAGGATGCATTTTAATGTTTTTAAGCTTTGCTGAGGACATCTGGCCTGCGGTGATTTGCTTAAAAGAGGATTAATTGTAATGCAAACTCAGGAAGAATGGGGATTCTTCAGTGACAAGTGTCAAGTATACAGGAAACGCATTATTTATGTGAGCCAGTGGAATCAAAACAAAATTACAAAACCTTTCCAGGATCTCCCTAATGTTTTAAAATGCTTCAGAGAAATCCATTATATTCAGAGAATTTCCCCATCAGGAATTCCTTCTGTAATAGAGTTTTGTCCTCAATGTCCTCCATTTGAATAAAGCACTTCTTTGAAATCCAAAGTTACATCAAAAGAAGTGAAGCTGAATTACATTTGCCTTACATACATCAGTACTTCACACAATCATAGTTTCACCAGCAAATAGGCTGTTCTTTGTTAATTTGGAGTGTTTGTCCCATGTAATCAAAGCTCCGTGTTGTTACAGACATACATCAGTGTGGAGCTATAACTTTCTTCCTGTGGAGGAACATCTGCAGCCCCACAGTGCCCTTCTACCTGTGAGAGGACACATTAACCCCAGACACTGAGCTGGAGGCTGGTGGAGAGATGTCCAAGTGAGCAGAGAAACCAGCCACTAAGTTCAGCTACAACCAAAAAGCATCTGAAAAGATTTCAAGATTTCCCGTGTGGATATGAAAGCAGTCCAGCCTTTTTTTTTTTTTTTTTTTTTTTTTTTTTTTTGATGAAGCAGCATGCTTAAGGTAGTAAACACACTATAGAAGCTTTTGGCTGTGGTCTTGCAGATACAAGTCAGTATAGATTCAGAAAGTGAATGAGACTGGTGGTATGTTTTCTGAATTCTCCAATACCCACAACACTCACTAGTTTTGAAAATGAAACATTGAGGACAGTCAAGTGCTGGTTTCAGAATAATGCCAGCACAACCTTTGTATGAATTCAGTAGTGAAGTCTGACAATAATTGGTGTCACACCTCAAAATATTAGAAGACTGACTTTTTGTTGTGAGAATGTGATTTTGGAGAGCATCAGATGGTAAGGTCGTGGTGTATGTTTAAAAAGAAGACTTTATTTTCCCCATCCTCTTTAGAAATTTTGCAGAAAGAGGGGGTTGGGTGTCAAGACTGTCAGGAAAGTTTCTGTGTGTCCAAAATCACCAGGGAGAATCCTGTCCAGGAGCAGGAGCTGACTGAGCTTACCTCTCAGGATCTTTTCCAGCTGTATTTTCTATAAGTTTATGTATGAAGGAGAGTCACAACAGCTGATTTCCACCCTCTGGCCCCCCATTTCTGTAACTAACTGCTTGTGTGGCTTAGAGCTGCGAACAAACAGGATTGTCAGTTCTGTAAGACAAAATCCTCCACAAAGCAGGAGAAAGATTTTTACTTTTTTTTCCCCTTCTCCTGCTTTATCCAAAATGGGAAATGTCCTCATGACCACCACTGATGGAATAATAATGATAATAATATTTAAAAAATCATCAGATAATCCCCCCCAAATGTAAGTTATTTGGCTAAATGAAAAGAAAACTTCATTCATGCAGAGTCAAAATATTTGACCTTATTAGCAATCTTTGTTGGCTTGCTTTTTGCTTTAGGTTTAGGCTTGCTTCCAAACAAAGCATCAATTTATGAAGAAAAAATGAAAAGGAAATTGAAATTGCAAAAACAAAAAATCAATTATTAGAGGATTGTTTTCTCTCTTATTTTTTCCCCGCTCTCAGGAAAATAACTACATGAATTTAATCCAAATTTATGAATCACATCAGCTGATTTAAAAAAAAAAAAACAAAACAAAACAAAAAAAAACCCTGTACTTCTGATAAAATGTTTAAGCTGAATCTACTGTGAACATTGAAGTCACTTCTCTTTTCTGTCTCTTTTTGTGAGTCCATAGAAGCAGCACAAGCATTTGTGCCAGTGAAAAGGAGGGACACACAAGAGTCCATGCGTGGTAAATCTATGTTGTGTTTTGCCTGCTGTTCTGACAGCCTTAGCCTCACCCTGTGCTTTGGAGCCAGGTGTTTTTATAGAGTAGCATCCTGTTGTCACCAGGGGAGGAATGCCAGCCTCCCTGGGAACGGAGCCAGGCCATGCCCAAGGGGCATCTCCGTACCATGGTGGGATGTGAGTGTCCAGTCCCACGTTCCTGGAGCATCTCCCAGAGAGGGTGATTAGGCTCCAAAACACAGAATTTAGGTCACACATGAGCTGATATATTAACAATGCGGAATATAATATCTATATGTATATTAATGAATTGATTGTTTATTTCATACAGAAAATTACATTACAGCAGAAACCACTTGGCTTGGACAGTAGAGGTCAGATGCTCTATCATTATCTGGCATCATTTTTGCCAACCGTCATACATTTCTGTGGGATCAGCAGCCCCCCGGAGCAGGATCTGCCTGCTCCCAGTGTAAGCCCCTCTTTCAGCTCTCCATTCTTTAGAGATTTTGTCTGAGGTTTGTGTTACCAAATAACAGGAATCTCTGGTTTACTCTCCTCATACCTGTCTCTCATCAGCCTATTTGTTTCAAGTGTGGAAAGCCATATTATTCTCAAGAAAAAGTGCTGGCTGGTGAACAGAAAAGGTGATCACTTCCCTCAAAGCACATGTGCCTTCCTCACCCCTCATTTTGAAAATGCTTAAGACCAGTTTCTGTGAAAAGATCCAGATCACTCCTTTGGTAGCACATTTTTTATCATGTCTCTTTAAATGCCTTCTGTCTCTTTTCCACTTCTGCAATCAGCCAATTACAGTTAAAAGTAACAAAGAGAATTGGTCACTCACAGCAATGACAGCTAATCTGTTACGGGAGGGGACTTAAGGAAATGTCTCATTCAACTGATGCAGGAAAGAGCTATCAGAGTCAGATCATAACAATATAGACTAGAGTTTGACTATGATGGTACATTTAGCACCCCTGATTTTATATGGGAAGCCAAAGGATCATCCATAACCATGTGAGTGATTAGGAACTTGGTTTTATGTCTCATCCAAAAGAAGTTTATTTGTTTAAAAAAAAAAAAAAAAAGAAAAGGAAGTAAAGTGTGGATAGCTGCCAGTGCATGACTGGATTGCATTCATGGTGTTTTTTCACTTTTTCTAGAGCACCTACTTCAGGAGACTTTTTATCATCATATTTTTTATCCTGGCCAAGCTATAGAAATATCAGGACACTTGCAAGTTACTTACTTGAAGGTGGCCAGTAAATCCAGAGCAGGGATTTAATGGGATACTTGGATAACCCAGCCCTTCTGCAAGTCTTTTGTATTTATTTTCTCGATTGTAACTGCACTGGGACACCAGATCACAACAAAACCCTTTTCTCAGTGTTATGGGGTTTTCTGGATGCTACTCTTCCATGGACGAAGGTCTGAGCGGTTGTGCTTTGTGGTGTTTGGTAGCGAAGAGCTGCTTGAACTGTGCCTCTGTCCTCAAGGGCTATTCCTGGGACAGCTGCCTGGGTGATGCGTGTGGTCCTCGCTGCACTGAGGCTCCTGCATGCCCCAAGTCCCATCCCCATGACACCAAGTGCTGAGCAAACACGTTGCACAAAGACAGTCAATGCCCAGAGTGGTTGGAGTCACACTGAAGTGGAATGGGCTACAGATGCTCCAAAAAAGAGGTGGCAGGGGACAAATAAAAAAGCATAAATGCTGCTGGCCTGGGTGGTGGCAGTGGCAGCCCCTATCACAGCAGTGATCCACTGGAGTATTTGCAAAAGCAACTTACCTCAGGCTTCCTACATTTATTACTGATTATGGGCACCAAATTGTTTCACTTTCTTTGGGTTTCCTCTAAGCTGCTTAATGTTCAGCTGCCAATACTTTCTGAAGCACAGAAAAGCATTATTTTTTGCTGGAAAGGGTATGGAGAGTATCTCATCACCCTCACTGCTTAAAATCCCATGAGGTCCCTTTTCATAACCACAGTTTATTTCCTCTACCCATCGAAAATATTACATTAAGATAATATTTAGACTGAGTGATGATGAAGACAGAAATCAGGAATTGCTGAAGCTAAGACTGTGTATACCAACTTAATGCTGTTTCTCTATAGATAGTCTTTAGCTACATAGCCTGACAGGACAGCATTTCTACTTTGCCTCTACCCCCCAGGTAACCATTCAGCTCCCTACCACCTTTAATAATTGCAGCTAATTTATCAGTCCCTCAGAAGTGTTGGGGGAAAGATTTCCCTCTGCTGTATGAGGGTGCAGCTGAGCAGCTCTGTGCCAGCAGAAGCTGGTGCTTCATCTGCTCCCACTCATGTGTAGCTCAGTGCCATTTTAGCTACAACACTGCTCAGAGAGCTGGCTACTCTCTTCCTATGTTTTTTCTGGGAGTAGGCTAGCAGCAGAAAGCAATGCCCCTTTGAGGGGCCTGGTTATGTTGAAGTGTTTATTGCAGAGCATTGAGTGGAATGCCACCTGCTGTGGGGGGAGAAAAACAAGAAGGTGAGGTCCCATCCATTAGGACTGCTGCCTTTCTGGGGTCCCAGAGACCTTGGCTAGGCTGCAAGAAGAGATGGCCTTGCTCCACCCCACAGACTCATCCTAGTGAGTCTGACTCAGGTTAGTGATGCTGTGCTTCGTATATTTTTTCTAGAGAAATGCATACTATCAACTGGCTTAACTGTTATTAAGAAGGAAGTCCAGGACTTATGGGCTATGTAGATTTATAAATGTTTTATAACTTCCATGTGATCAAGTGACTAAAACCGGGAATTATGGTGGATATAGCTTTTTTGTTTTTTTTAATAGTACTTACACTAAGCAATATATCTTGTGAGGAAAGGACCTGACCTGATATTTGTGATATCACAGGGATCTCAGACTGGTACTGAGCTCGTTGCCTTTTGCAGTTTTTTTTTTTTTTTTTAATAATGAGTATCTGTTAGGTAGCAGGGTTGATAATCCAGTCTTACTGTGTGCTCCAACATGCAGCCATCTCAGTGAGGCCTAAGTTTCTCATCTGCTTAGATTCAAGAAGGTCAAATATTAGGCTTGTTTAAAATTTTCAACTGTTTTCCAGAGAAATGTGTTCCGCCCAGAAAGGAAAATGCAGCTCTTAGATTTCCTATGTAACAGAAAGATAATATCTTGATGACTAATTTGTGTTTAGACTAATGCCCCCCACCTGCTTTTTTGTTTAAAGCATGTGACTGGTTTTATGTACTTTGCCAAAATGAATAACATGAAAACAACAAAGAAATCTGCAAGTTTTACTGTCTTTACTTGTCTTTAGAATAGCAAGCTGTTTTCAGGCTCTATAGTAGGTTTATTTCCAACTATTTCTACCTTCTTAATGTTAACTGAATTATTGTCACTCTGCTACAGCTTTTCCTGTTCATTTTGGTATCAGTCATGTCAAAGACTGTGAAATGCATTGTTTGCATTCTGTATGTGGAGTTGGGATTTACATCTCTGTAGAGAGAAGCATTTTTTTTCAAGTACCTTGGAAGATAACATACCTTTTCTTACTCTTGTGAAATCAGCAAAACAGATCTCTGAATAAATGACACATTTGCAATCTTAAACACATGAATATTACGGAATCTTCCCCAACATGGAGTATACTTATATTTTTCACATGTGCTAGGATTTACCATGTTTGCTATGAGAAATTACATTTTTATCCTTGGTCAGATTTATGAAGATAAGTGGTTCTGTTCAGTTGTGCAAGTAATCTGAGAAGAAAAAGCATCCATTTATGTACCACAAAAGTGCTGCAATTATTAGACCTTGGGGTAGAAGGGGGGAGTATTTTAAAATGGGATTTACTTGTTCCTTATAAAAGCTAAATAGTGATTTATCTGTGTGTATTTATAAGAATTCTATTGCAATGAAAAATACTTAATGAGTGGTCAGCTTCTCTAACTGAGACTAACCATGACCTCAGGTTCAAATCAGGAGCAACTGGATTTGAGTCATGACTATTATCTAAGATTTAAAAAGAAAAGGGAGTGGGTGGGGGGTTGAACACAACAAACCAACCTTCTCTTCTTCCAGTTTTAAGATGTTACTGGATTCTAATGTGATTTCAATTCCAAAACCTGTGGGTTCCTTGGAAATTGGTATCACAGCCTACTAACTGTTTATTTATTTTTTCTCCTTATACTAATGGCACTCGTAGGTGGAGCTGGTAAAATGTTACTATGCAATATAAGTTTTCTTACTGAAATCTTCATCAGTATTTCCGTGAGGGAAAGGTGTAGAGAAAATTTTCAGGGTGCTTTCTCTGTTTGTGTCTCCTGGTGAGACAAGACATTGCAGTAACCTTTCCTCAGTGGTGAGACTTGTCCTTGGAGGTTAGCAGAAGATGGATCACAGCCTCTGGGTTAAAGGTGCTGGGCTGGGCTCTGGTGTGGGACAGGAACTCCACAAACAGCATGGAGGCATTCCAGTTAAGCCCCTTTATGGCAACTTACTGAAAACCACGAGCCTCTGGTAAATTAAAAAAGAAAAGGTATGAGTGTGTCTGATGTTCTGCAGGGAGATGTATGGTGACCCTCTGCTGCCAACTGAGGTGCTCATAAACTTATTTACTTGGCTTAATTTTGCTTATACTATAGAAGTAGCTGTGTGAAGAATAATATTTTAGCAATCAACAGCACAAAATGACCTTCTCATCTCTGAGACTTATACTTGCTGAGCTGTCTACATATGATAATTAATAGCTTCTGATAATGTCGTATTTGATGCACACATTTGTGTAATGTTTCAATTTAAAACTTCATATAAACTGGTCTTTTTTGTTGAAGCATATGAAGATTATTGTGATTTTGTTGGTGGTGTTTCTTTATTTATTTATTATTACTTTCTTTGTTAGGCCTATTTCTTTACCAGAAATCTTTCTCTTGGTAATGTCATGTGTCATAAAAGTTAAAAGCAGATTTTACAGCTATAGAAAGGTATGCATGTTATACTTCCAAATGCCACAGAGTGGCAATGTTTCAGAAAACTTTTTTCAAGTCCGCTCAAGATACTATTGAACCCCATCAGTGGATTAATGATGAAGGGTTACCTTCCGCAGT